>NC_139946.1:40710378-40987878 GCF_963454915.1 Gymnoscopelus microlampas
TCACTGAAGCATATTAGGCTTAAGGGGATGAATGAATAAATGCATTTATTTGGTGACAAACGAAAAAAGAGATCATCAGCATTTCCACAACTGGGAAATGTATATACTGTACATGTATGAATATATGAATATATTGTACAGACAGATGTCCTGGTCTGAAGAAGGGTTTGGAGAGAAGGCCTATAACTTAACTTCCAATGATTTTAGAGTAGATGTTCTTTTTTTTTTACATTGACCCTTTGGTGGTGATTCTTGTTACATGGTGCAGTGTGTTATAACAAATGAAAAGGTGGATAAATACTGTGTACACAGCAACAACAGAAGGAACCACTGCAGGGACTTTCACTTATGGAGAAGGGACAGCATGCAGGTAGGCTATGCAGCCATTGATCAAGCTAATTAGCAGAAGGTTGAGCACAGTTGAGCGCAGCATATTCTACTCCATGGAACAGTTGGGTTTAATACATTAACTCCCTCACTGCCAGAGTAATAGTGTAATAGTGTGCCACTGCTGCCAGCGAAAACGAGCGATTTTACTGTACCTTTGAAAAGAATGTTAACGCGTCCATGGCAGGCAAAGAGTTAAGACCGGGCGAGCATCTGTCATTTTAGGTTTTAACCATTATTTTATAATTTGGCTATTTTTGAAAACTCGTGAAAATGTGTGCAAAAAAATATATTTTTAAAGCGAACATTTGTAAAATATGTTGTTCCAGGGAACTCCAGAAGCAAAGATTTGAGAAAACATCACTTCCTGTCGATTTGATCCCTGATACCTGATCAAATGGACAGGAAGTGATGCCCACCATGCCCTAGGAAACTTGTGGATAGGCTATGCAGCCACTGATCAAGCTAATTAGCAGCAGGTGAGCACCAGAGCCTTCTATTAGAGAGTTGTGCCAATGAGGGGTCAGAAACAGCGTCGGTCACGTGGTTCATGTAGCTGGAAATAGTGACAAGGAGCCGTCAATGCATTCCATGAACTTCCGGTTTAGGGATTTGTCACTATTCGCCAATGTATGTGTATGTAAAAGACCTGGCCCGAAGAAGTGAACGGAGTTGGCGCAACTCTCTAATAGATGACACTGGTGAGCACAGGTGAGCAAAGCACATTCTACTCCATGGAACAGTGTGGTTTACTTTGCCTTCCAGTTTAACACATTATTAGAATTCACACTACATCAGTGAGTCAAGTTAAGGACCCCCAAAATGATATGTATTTGGCTGTGAACCCCCAACAGACAATGTTTTGTGCCAGGGACCACCAGAAGAGAAGTTGTGTGTAAATTTCCTTTTTCAATTCTCAATAGTTATGAAAAAGTTTTAAAAAAAATAGCAGATCTACAAGCTCTTTTGAATAGCCAACACATTTAATGGATAAAGTGGTTAAAATGATTTTGCTGCTACATTAACTACTTTAGGCGGGGACCCCCTGGACCCCTGGCGGTCCTCACTTTGAGAACCAATGCACTTACATTCCACCTCACATGACATAACGTAGGATGCGATCTAAAATCATGAATATTTCAGCCAATTAGTGGCTGACGTCACATTTGCATAATAGGAACATCATTGGTACCTAGCTTGACTCAAGAAAGAACAAAATGCCGCTGCATACCAAGTACAATAAAAAAGAAAGTCTGACGCAACATTCATTCTGCTTGACCTTCATAAACAGCCATGTGGCTTTGAAGGGGAGGAGGGACAACAGCATTGGTATGCTGGGGGGGACAGAGTCTCTCTTCAAACCCTTTCTCCCACATCATCAGATACTAGCGCACACACACACACACACACACACACACACACACACACACACACACACACACACACACACACACACACACACACACACACACACACACACACACACACACACACACACACACACACACACACACACACACACACACACACACACACAGAGAGAGCCCTTGTGGGTCCCAAGACGTAAGTACAGGACAAATGCCGGCTTGGCAGGGGGAACAAAGTTATCTTTTATCTTATCTCTCTGTCAGGCTCCAAAGAGACTGACAGGTCAGCCAGTGTATATCTGGTATCTCTCAGCAATACTAGTAGAGATTCACCACTCACTCACTCATACAGTGTATAGTGGCAAAGGAGTGGAATGGAATTGGTGGTGAGGGGTCACAGTGTCTAGTGCCATCAGGGGAAGAGGAGGGGGGGGGGGCCCCCCCCCCTCACAGCCACAAAGGCACAGAGCAGCAAGCAAGCAACAGCGGTGGAGAGAAAATATACTGTAAAGAGAGCACTTTGACAAATTATTCATAATTTCATCTGAATTATACATTAACCCTTTGAGACCGGGAACACATCTGTGTAATTTTTTTTCTTTGGTTGTTCAAAAATAGCAGATCTACAAGCTCATAGCGCGGCACCGAGTGCCGCGCTATGAGCTTGTATATCTGCTATTTAAAAATAATATTTAACATTTTTGCAAATCTTTGAATATTTTTAAAGCAAAAATGTTTTACTCAAATCTTTGCTTCTGGGGGATTCTACAAATGTCTTCAAAATCCTAACAGGTTTAGTTGATTTTTTTGAACGTATGTTGCTGTTATGTATAATGCAGTGGTTCTGAAACTTCAAGGACCACCAAAATTATATGTATTTTGCCATGGACCCCCATCTGAAAATATTTACTTCCAGAGACCCCCAGAAGCAAAGATTTGAGTTAAAAATGTATGAATAATATTAAAATATTTTCGAAACTACTTTAAAAAACATAGCAGATCTACAAGCTCATAGCGCGGCACTCGGTGCCGCGCTATGAGCTTGTATATCTGCTATTTTTGAAGCCAAATAAAATGACACAGATGCGTTCCCGGTCGTAATGGGTTAAAAACAACCTCCAAGTTGCACTCTACCGTACAGTACATGGCTTCAAAGCCGCGGCATCAGATATGATAAAGATTATATGCCTACCGTACAATAAGCGAGCCCACATGCAGTTCTCCCACATTTATGCTCGGAGATAACGAAAGAAATGCTACCCAACCAACCAGACAAATAAGACCCAAGCAAACAGTGGGATAATGAAGTGGTTGAGTCTGTCTCCATGGAGACCTGAAGCACATTTCATGGCAGCCAGCAGCAAACGAGGTGCAATCATAACGCTCATAGGAAGCAAGCCAACGCGCTGCTCTGTCCCATGTGTGTGTGAGTGAAGCAGGCCAACGCTCCTCTGTCCCATGTGTGTGTGAGTGGAGCAGGCCGACGCTCTGCTCTGTCCCATGTGTGTGTGAGTGAAGCAGGCCAACTCTTCTCTGTCCCATGTGTGTGTGAGTGCAGAGAGGTGCCAAAACTCTGTGAGGGCAAGGTAATTGAGAGAGCGTGATACAGCCTAGTGGTGGATAAAATACTGAAGTGTTTTACTTAAGTAAAAGTATCAATACTGCAATGTAGAAGTACTCCGTTGCAAGTAAAAGTCCATAATTCAAAATTGACTTCAGTAAAAGTACAGATGTATTGGTATCAAAATGTACTTAAAGTACCAAAAGTAAAAGTACATAAATGTTTGAAAATAGCAGATCTACAAGCTCACAACGCGTCACACCGCGACACGTTGTGAGCTTGTAGATCGGCTATTTTCAAATAGCCTATTGTATGTATAAAACAGGGCTAAAGTGGTTAATGTATGTTTTATAACATGATAATGTATATCTGCAAAGTAACTAGTAACTCAAGTTGTCAAATAATTGTAGTGGAGTAAAATCACACTATTTGCCTCTGAGATGCAGTGGAGTAGAAGTAAAAAGTATTGAAAATCGGAAATACTCTAGTAAAGTAAAATGTACCTCAAAATTGTATTTAAGTGGAGTACTTGAGTAAATGTACTTAGTTACTTTACACCACTGGATACAGCTGGTATCGAGGCGGCGGAAATACGTGCGGTGACACGTGTGTTTTGTTCCTGTCTCCCTGCGGTGTTAAATTGAGCATGAGGGATAGAGTTGTCAATCTTTTTAAGGGCGATTTAAGCAGGCAAGGTGAATATTCCTTTAACCCCTTAAGACCGGGAACGCATCTGTGTCATTGGCTATTCAAAAATAGCAGATCTACAAGCTCATAGCGCGGCACTCGGTGCCGCGCTATGAGCTTGTATATCTGCTATTTTTGTAGATCACTTTTTTTAAGTGTTTTTTTTTTCTGATCGGCTTCAGGTCTTAATGGGTTAACCCATCACTCACTATTTTCATGGCCTGCTCGATTTCGGTTTGCTTCTGAATGCGTAGTTTCCCTACTCTCATGTTTTTTCCACTATATCTCTCTATGTCCCATGCCTTATTTCACATTCTTTTGACAGTGATGCATCAGTGTAAATTGTGTGTGTGTGTGTGTGTGTGTGTGTGTGTGTGTGTGTGTGTGTGTGTGTGTGTGTGTGTGTGTGTGTGTGTGTGTGTGTGTGTGTGTGTGTGTGTGTGTGCGCGCGCGTGTGCGTTGCAGCTCTTGTACCCCACTTTGAACGTATTGTGTCGCACATAATATATGTACACATTATGTATATACATCTACATGTCTGTGTACATGTCTGTATAATTTACTGCATTTATGGTAAGTGGGCCCATTGACCGAGACATTTTCCATGTGCACGCAAATGTAAAATGGCAATTAAATTGAAATTTCATGTTAAACCACAGATTCTTTTTTGTGACAGCCGTGTGCAGTTCTTGCTAGTTTGCTACATGCATGTTCCAGGCCAGCACACTTTGGAAAAGGTACCATTTCCAAAGGTAATAATCACATATACACTACAATTGGAAATCATGTTGCAATCTACAACCAAGTTCAACAACAGTTCAACATGTATGCAGTTTTACTATGTACATATGCTTGACTCCTTTTGCACATGCAACTGTGCACGCACACTCCGTGGAGGCCAAATAAAAACCTCTTCACATAGCACCACCAGGAGAAACCTTTTTTAGCGGTGCCAACCGCTCTATACGTGGCTTTGTCCGTATGTCCGTCCGTCCGTCCGTCCGTCCGTCCGTCCGGATGAGCACGGGATGAGCACGGGATTTTAAACAGCTATAACTCCAGTTTACAGCATGCCACCAAGTCCACATTTGGTATGTGGACTTAGACCACCAATAGGCACGAGCATGAATTGATGAAGTTATGAAAGAGGGGTCCAGGGACCCCCAGCGCCCGTATGAGCACGGGATGAGCACGGGATTTTAAACAGCTATAACTCCAGTTTGCAGCATGGCACCAAGTCCAAATTTGATATGTGGACTTAGACCACCAATAGGGACCAGCATGAATTGCTGAAGCCCCGCCCCCTCTGTCTTCCCATTGGCTGGCCTTCAAACAGCCATAACTCACGTTCGCAGCATGCTACCAAGTACAAATTTGGTAAGTGGCCTCAGACCACCAATAGGGACGAACTGAAATGAGCTAAGGCCCGCCCCAAAGGCACCGCTTCCTTCACACAGGGTGTGATTTTTATATTACTCCTACAGATTGTGTCCAAACAATAACATCACGCAAATCGGAAGACATTGCCTCTATAGTCATGTGATCAAGACTGATCGTCCAATTTTTCATATTCTGATTGGCTAAGATTGTCTAAGATTGGCTTCCAAAGTTTGCAAGAGTGGCCCGTTTTGAACAAAATGCCTCAAATCATGAACGTAGCGTCCGATTGCTGTGAAACTTTACGCATACAAACTCACTAGGCCATCCAAATGCCACCTTACATGCCTCATGGTGGCGGGCAGATTCCAGTTTTGGCCTATACAGTAGCTCTTGAACCATACAGTAGGTCATAGCATCAAAATGGTTTCCCCCCTGGATTCCTTGAATCATCATGCAACTCCACAAAATAAGCCACGCCCATTTCCATCTCTAACTGGATACCAAACTTTGCTGTACCACAATAAGCTACCTGGCCTGGCGGAGACCTGTGCTCCGAGGAGCACATTTATCTCGTTTCTTCATTTGATTGGCTTATTTCAGGGGTCTTCAACCTTTTCAGGCCAAGGACCCCCTAGCTGAGAGAGAGATGAATCAGGGACCCCCTCTATATTGTATACAAGTGTGTTTCAGATTTTTCCCTCTACAACTATATCTCTTTGCCAAAAATAGCCGATCTACAAGCTCACAACGCCTCGCGCTGCGAGGCGTTGTGAGTTTGTAGATCTGCTATTTTTCTCCTCAGAAAAGGGATGCTAAGGGTTCAAGTGGTTAATGTAAAAAGAAAATCATATCACAAAGATTTGGCGGACCCCCTGCAGTAACTCTGAGGACCCCCTAGGGGTCCCGGACCCCCTGTTGAAGACCCCTGGCTTATTTGATTGATTGCTGTCGAGCCAATCAAACAACGCTCTGGGAAAATGGACAGTAAACCTGGGACTACAGTTATCCACAGAGCCCATTATATTTCTTGTTTGGCTCTCTGCAAACCTGCCATCTAGAAGATGCCTCATGTATTACCACACGTTTGGCAAGATGTGTTATGTGTTCTGCAACACCACAACGTCTAGTTTATACTCCATCATACGATAGCGTCCCGCACTGGAAATCTACAAGCTCAAAACGCTTTGCGCCTCAACAGATCTACAGTAATATTTTTGGGTGCATGAGGAAGCTGGTTGGTATTGTTTCATAGCATAGCTGTAAGTGGGGCAAGTTCACTTCAACTTAACATATAACCTGTGTCTCACTAGCTGGTATGCAGCCATAAGAACAGCATAAACATCTGCCCGTGTGTCACGTAGTTGTGTGAGTTTGTTACTTGCTGCAGGGCCATCACAGAAAAAAAACCTTTATTTTTATAGTGCTCATGAATTAAAGATGGCTTCCCTTAGGGTGTTGAGGGAGAGGAGAGGCTTTATGTATCTCTCTCACACACGCGCACACACACACAAACGCGCGCGCACACACACACACCATTTCTTCTTGAATACCACAGGCCATGTCTTGGGATGTTTCACACGGAAAACAATAACAACCAAACATCCTCGTCTCGCTGTTTTGCCATTTCTTCATTTCGGTTCAACACTCACTTCCTACATATTCATCTCCTTCCTGTTGATTTGCTAGCCTCTCCCCGTCCCATCCACTCTTACTTATTCACAGTATGTTCTCCTCTCTGAGAGATTGAGGCAGTCCATTAAAAACTGTATTACTCGGGAGCCAACAGGTTATGCAGTCCATTAAGGCTGGAGGTCAGGTTTCTTGTTCTATGGTGGGTGGATGTTATGGAAGTCCACAACGGCAGAGATGGATGGGATATAACGGCAAAATGAATAACCCCCACTCTTATTCACAGTTATAACTCAAGCAGTCAAAATATGCTCATCTCAGCCAATGCTGTTTTCAGAACATTTTAAATCATACAAAATACATATACATACATTTTTTTTTACAATATTATTTTACAATGAAATATAACCACAAATTACAAACAACTCAGGCCATCTCATTGGCATAATTGAGAGTATTGCTGGCTAGTTTTCAACTACTTTACTGTGTGGCTTTTAACTTCTACAACAATTACGACCAACCATTATAGCCCGAAGCAGACTGGCAAACGGTTGTAGTGTTTTCAATGTTATTGCTAGCTGGATGAATACAGAGTAGACATTTACACCAGCTGAGAGAGAAGAGAGAAAGAGAGAGAAGCCTAGGTCCTATGTTATTCTTCCAGGTTCAGATCTGTGGTTCTGACTCTTTCAGACAGCACACATCAGATAAATAACTAATTTAGTCCCACAGTTTGTATTATCATAAATCATTATGGTAATACAGAACATTCAAGTCAAGACTCCTTCAGAGTTTGACTCTCTCCAAAAAATAGGAGTGTGTGGTGACTTCATTTAGACTCTAGAAATGTTCAGTGCAGTACCTCTCTGCAAAGTGACCACTTCCGACTGACAAGCCAAATACAGCAGCCTTCAAATTCCAGAAAATATTTTCACAATATTTTGTTACCATCAGACAGTCACCATTTTCCAACTGCACACATGGTTAGATTAATTAGATTTTTCTTTTTTTAAATGGAAGCACCTGCTAGTGCTCCATTTGAAAACAAGCAGGTCTTTTCATGATGCTTTCCAAATACAGACCATATCCCCCTGCCTCTCCAGAGACTCCATCCATGGAAGCAACACTTCTGCCCCAATGCCAATATATCACTACAGACGTAGCACTTTGGCACACACACACACACACACACACACACACACACACACACACACACACACACACACACACACACACACACACACACACACACACACACACACACACACACACACACACACACACACACACACACACACACACACACACACTTTATCTCAGTGGTTCTCAAACGTTTTCATGTCAATTGATATGTATTTGGTGGTGCCCATCTGAAAAGGTTTTGTGCCGGGGACCTCCAGGAGCAAAGATTTGGGTAGCCTATATATATTCACAGATTTGCAAAAAATATATATATTATATATACTAGAAGCTCGCCCCCGCTACGCGGGGGCTCGCGTCTAGCCCGCGGCCACGCCCACGTTGCGCCCGCGGCCACTTGGCAACTCATATAAGTGGCGTAGCGTCATGAGGGTCAGTGGGGCCGTGGCTCGGTCAGTGAAGACCCTGTAGTGCGGATGATATGTGGCATAGAGGGGCAGATTGTAAATCCCCAGAGGAAACATCCGTGGGCTACCATTGGTTCAGCGATGTGTGCGGTGGCCCTGCGGCCCCTCCTCCTCCACCAATGTGCAGTATTGAGAGCCCTGACGTCACAACAATTGGAGCGATGGGCACTGCACTGTGGTTGGTTAGGGTACACCTAGGGCCCAGGTAGAACCCAGTTAAAGCCTGCATGGGCAAACCCAGTTAGGACCCGCCTTGGTCCCACATAAACATGGCTAGTTGGGGCCCACCTAAGGGCCAGGTAGAAGCTACTTATAGCCTGCATGGGCATCGCAGTTGGGACTGAAGTGGATGCCGCTGACATTGCTGACATGGGGTCCATATGGTTTAGCCCACCTTGAAACCATATGGGAACTACGCTGGCATGCTGGCTGTAATGCAAACGCTGCATCATACCTGCAGTGTGTAGTTTGATGTTGTGTGTGTAGCAGATGTACCTGCAGTGTGTAGATCAATGTCCATATGAAAGTCAATGCCCAGCAGTGTTTTTTTTCCCCAGCAGAGTTTCTAGTGTCTCTGTGTCTCTCTGGAAGAGGTTGCACATGAACTCTGCAGCCGCACTGAGGCGCTCCAACACAAACACTCTGACATTAAGCTGCTTCACACAACAAACATCAGCACCACGCTGCTGTTTGTCCAAAAGACACAATATGTCCTCTCCCACCGACGTCATGTGTTCATTTATCGACAGCCGTACAGACTCCTTTTGACACATTTTACCTCGTTTATCCAGCTCTCACTGACTCTCCACATCGGGCTGTTATTTTGCTGCGATCAAGTCAACGATGTGAGAGATTAGCTATCACAGACGGACGGACAAGGGGTGAAACATAGTCTTGCGCCATGCCTTTCGGCCTGGCGGAGACAATAAAAAAACGAAAGTAAAGGAAATGGCCATTTCTGCAACAGAAGTAGTCAACAAACTATACTATGAAAACATGGGCCACATTGGCAAAGAATGTAAGAAAGAGGCAATCATGTAGAAAATAGCCAATCTACAAGCTTACAAAGCCTCTCAACATGAGGCGTTTCGAGCTTGTAGATCGGCTATTTTCCCAATATTTACTTGTGGAACGGAGTCAAACGGAATGGGGGGGTCCCAGATCAAGTACGTGTATTTGGGGGGGGGGGGGGGGGGCGGCGTGAAAGGGTTGATAAGCACTGCTCTAATCGGAGCGAAATTATCTGAAATTACTACATGACCATAATGCAGCCTAACATGCGTTGCACGGGGCGGTCCTGCCATTACGTTAGTTACTGTAGTTGCTGTGGAGCTACATAGTTCTCCAGAAGACACACACAAACATACACCATCTACAATGGACGAACTGAGCAGCAATATTGACATTCACCACACGAACGTGCATTGTTGACAAAGTGATTGCACAGCCGCTGCAGGCATGACAACCACGTTAGCGTTAGCGACATGGCAGCTATCACAGCGCCGCGAACAGTCTTCTCCCGGGTGGTTGAAGCCAGAAGGGGGCGAGGGGCGGGGCTGGCGGAGGAGCAATGTTCTCACTAAATAAGTGTAGAGGAATATCTTGCGGAGTTTCAATGTTAATATGTAAATATGGCAACTCATTTAGATGTAGGTTTATGGTTTCCCATGGACTATAGCAGTTGCAATTTCTCTTCTTTCATAACATAATCCCCACACCAAGAGTAAAAAAAGAACAACGCGACAACGGATGATGAGAAACAAAAATACAACGGACGCACGCTTATGAGAAACAAAAATAAATATTCACTACTACGACTACTTTTGTATTTGACATTTTTCAATTTCTCTAAATATTATAAACTTTCACATATCGCGTATGAAAAGGCTACTATGGGCTACAGTGAAGTCGGACCGAATGACTGAAACGTTTTTTCTTTTTTTACTCTTGGTGTGGTGTTTATGTTATGAAAGAAGAGAAATTGCAACTGCTATAGTCCATGGGAAACCATAAACCTACATCTAAATGAGTTGCCATATTTACATATTAACATTGAAACTCCGCAAGATATTCCTCTACACTTATTTTAGTGAGAACATTGCTCCTCCGCCAGCCCCGCCCCTCGCCCCCTTCTGGCTTCAACCACCCGGGAGAAGACTGTTCGCCACAGCGCCCTGTCCGTCGTGCTGCAACTGCCTGTGATGGCTACAGCAGTAACAGCAAGCTGTCTGCGATGCCATTGTCTGGAGACTGCTCTTAGCGTGACACGACCAATGAGAGTGAGCGCTGTAGTTGTTGCTAAGATACGGTGGCGTCTCTGCCCCATAGCTTGTAGATCTCTCACACATGATTGGCGTAGGCTGCGTTGCCAGGTCTGACTTTGTGTCTAAGCAATGGTCGGCTTTTTTTTGCGCGCCTTTGGGCTTGTTTGCATTGTGCGCACGGCAGCGCTTGTTTAGCGTACGTCAGCGCGACGTGGCAACGTGAAAGGTGATTGGCTGGTGAAAAGAAACACCCGGACGTGAATTTTGTGTTGGCGAAGTGATTTGCATAAGTATTGGAGCATAATGCGTTTGATATTAATTGTACATCCTGCAAGTACAGTGATGGGATGCGAAGCAGCTGGTGTCACAGGCAGAATATTGAGGAATTTTGGGGGGAAATGTGGAGTTAGTTGGGCCATGTGTCTGCTTGGCAATTGAGCACATACACTCGTGTACACTCCATGACTGTGGCCGTCAATTATGGTAGCAAGATATATATATATATTAAAAAAAGCAGATCTACAAGCTCATAGTGTGGCACTTGGTGCGGCACTATGAGCTTATATATCTGCTATTTTTGAATAGCCAAAGTATAAAATATGGTTAAATTGGTAAAACATATTGTGACACTATAGTAACACATTTTGTTGGGGACACCCTGGACCACCCCCCCCCCCCCCCCCCCCCCCCCCAAAGGACCCCTGGGGACCCCACTTTGAGAACCAATGTTGTATCTGACAACAGCATCATGCATTACCAGGGACACACACAAACCCATACACCTATGCGCACACACACACACACACACACACACACACACACACACACACACACACACACACACACACACACACACACACACACACACACACACACACACACACACACACACGTACATTTGTATTACTATACTTGTGAGGATGTCAATAGTTTACTGCCACATTCACTACCATTCTAATGGATTTGGAAGAATGTATTTTTCTCTGCTACAAAAACAACTAAAAACAAAAACAACCTACAAACTGCTAATAACGCGACGGCACACTTTTTCCGCCCGAGACTATTCAATTATTCGGATACGTCTTTGAAAGCTATCGGTGGATGGATCGCTGCAAAAAAATAATGTTCTATGATTGTTCAAAGGTTAGTGATGACACTCTGAATAGCTGGCAACGTCGGCTATAGAACATGTGAATGAGTTACTCTCGTCAAACATTGCGCAGCGGCATTCATCAGAGAATAGAACTTCTCTCCTTTTCTAGATGAAAAGGAGAGAAGTTCAATGACTCCATGTTACACAGTTCAATCAAGGTTCAAGGTTGTACAGTATTGTTACATCCTCTGCACGGGTACACAAGGGTAAAACTTGTTTTTGTCCGGCTTCTTTCAGACAATGTATAGCAGCATAGATCATTGTAATGAAAGTAAAGGGAACACAAACAGAGAAAGAGAAAACATCACGTATGTTAGTAACTCTGAAGCTTGACGAGTCGGGAGTGAGAATGTGTAGGTGGAGGAATCCTAACAGTTTTCTGATTTCTGAAAAACTATAATGTTACTATATCAGTGGTTCTCAAACTTGTTCTTGTCAAGGGCCACCCAAAATTACGACCCACATTTGAAAATGTTGTTCCCCCAGAAGTAAAGAAGAGTTAAAAATGTTTGCTTTAAAAAACATACATACATACATACATACATACATACATACAAAGATTTGCACACATTTTCAAGATTTTTCAAAAAATAGCTCATAGCTCACCAAGTGCCCGCACTATGAGCTTGTAGATCTGCTATTTTTGAATAGCCAAAGTATAAAATAATGGTTTAACTCCCTGAGTGCCAGGATTGCCAGAATTATGTCAGAATTGATTCTGAAAAGTGCCAGAGTTTTTTTCACAGAAAACAAAAAGTGCTTAGGAAGCGAGATACAGCCTTTTTCAGTTCTAAGTTAAACAAGGAGTGGATGGAGCTGCACATCTTCAGATGATGATATCTTGGGTTCTGAACATGTTTAAAAAAAAAAAAAAAAAAAAAAAAAATCACTATTTTTTCAAAAACACGTGAAACACGTTAATGGCACTCAGTGAGTTAAAGGCATTGTAGGGAACATTAAGCCTAAATTTAAAAAATATTTATAAATATATTTTTTGCATTTTTTCCCCTCTATCAGCCACTATATAATGATGCTGGGGTGTTTTGAAACACAGTACTCTTTCTGAAAACCCTATTTTCCCTCATTGTTATTGTTTGTGCAGTTCGTTTCCCGGCCACCAGGGGGTGATGCCTCCATAGACTTCCATAGACTTCCTTACGTACCGGACAAATATAACAACAACAACAACAATAGGGAAAATAGGGTTTTCAGAAAGAGGCCTGTGTTTCAGTGCAGGAAAACACCCCAGCATCATTATATAGTGGCTGATAGAGGGGAAAAAATGCAAAAAAAAAATATATAAATATTTTTTAAATTTAGGCTTAATGTTCCCTACAATGCCTTTAAGTGGTTACACAGATGTGCTCCCGGTCTTAATGGGTTAATAAAGCTTGTTCAGTCACACCAGTTGTCAGAACTATTCTGTTGCTGCTGGTGCTAGTAGAGATTTGGAGTGTAGTGATACAGCCATCAACTCCCTCCAGAGCAGTGGAGTCTTGGTACTTAACCCTTGAAGCCCTGAAGAAGCATCTGTGTCACTTTTTGATTTCAGCTAAAAAGCATTATTTTACACTTTGGCTATTCAAAAATAGCAGATCTACAAGCTCATAGCGCGGCACCGAGTGCCGCGCTATGAGCTTGTAGATCTGCTATTTTTGAAAAATCATGAAAATGTGTGCAAATCTTTGAATATATATATATATATTGTTTTAAAGCGAAAGCTTTTAACTCGAATCTTTGCTTCTGGGGGTCCCTGAAACATATATTTTTAGATGGGGGTCCGTGGCTAAATACATGTCATTTTGGGGGTCCTTGACATGGAAAAAAGAACCACTGATATTATGGCGACATACGTTTTTTGAAAGCAAAGATTTAAGTTACAAATGTTCGCTTTTGAAACTCAAATCTCAAGATTTGCAAAAAAATAACGATATTTCAAAAATAGCCCAAAGTGTAAAATAATGCTTTTTAGCTCAAATCAAAAAAGTGACACAGATGCTTCTTCAGGGCTTAAAGGGTTAAGACTGACGCATGGCAAGAAATGAAGCCACAAGGCCTTCACTTACAGTATAAAGTGAGCTGATACAAACTTCTGTAGAAAAGCATGTGTATAGTGGCTGATGATGCCAACTATGGCAGAAAATCATATACAGTACAGCTGACGCTAAGTCCTGTAGAATCTTGTCAGGGAGCTGTCTCTTTATCTTCTATGATTTTTTTTGTTATATTCAATACAGTCTGGAGAAGATTTGATTAATTCTGAGGCGGTACCCGAACGTAGCGTTAGAAAACTACTGTTAAAGTGATTCACTGTCCTGGAACTGTGTCATTTTTAGATTTGAGCTAAAAAGCATTATTTTACACTTTGGGCTATTCAAAAATAGCAGATCTACAAGCTCATAGCGCGGCACCGAGTGCCGCGCTACGAGCTTGTAGATCTGCTATTTTTGAAAAATCGTGAAAATGTGTGCAAATCTTTGAATATATTATATATAGTTTTAAAGCGAACATTTTTAACTCAAATCTTTGCTTCTGGGGGGTCCCTGGAACAAAATATGTTGATGAGGGTCCACGGCCAAATACATATAATTTTGGGGGTCCTTGACATGAAAAAGATTGAGCACCACTGATATAGAAACATACGTTTTTCAGAAAAAAACAGTGTGTTAGTAGTTGGTTTGTAAAGAAAAGATCCAATGCAACGTGGCGTGTTGCTGCTTACAGCACGTGCGCCAGTGGTGCCAGGTAGCGGCTTCATGTGTGTAATGAGAGACGTAGTCGTTTCTAAGTCATTTCTAAACCTGAGCATTGTAGTTGGTTTGTAGGTGTCTTTTTATTCTCTTACTCTTTGGAAGAATGAGTACATTTCCACCGTCAGTTGATGTTTCATAACCATAATGAGTCAAATTGCCTGCCTCATTAAAAATAATACACATTTGGAACACAATTCTTATATTGCGTGATTTTCTTAAAGTCAGTATGTGATTTGCAATGGGGAAAGAATCTCTTTGGCCCAGTGGCTCTTGATGTCAACTTAACCCATTGAGACCTGAAGCCGATTCTACATGTCTCCTAAATCCCTACAGTATTCTGAAAAGCGTTTGTTTCTATATCAGTGGTGCTCAATCTTTTTCATGTCAAGGACCCCCAAAATGATATGTATTTGGCCGCAGACACCCATCGAAATATTTTGTTCCAGGGACCCCTAGAAGCAAAGATTTGAGTTAAAAAATGTTCGCTTTAAAAATATATATATATTCAAAGATTTGCACACATTTTCACGAATTTTCAAATATAGCAGAAATACAAGCTCGTAGCGCGGCACTCGGTGCCGCGCTATGAGCTTGTATATCTGCTATTTTTGAATAGCCCAAAGTGTAAAATGCTTTTTAGCTCAAATCTAAAAATGACACAGTTCCAGGTCAGGCTTAATGGGTTAAGTACTCTATTATTTTGTACATCTGCAAGACCAGAATGAACAGTAAAATCCTGTTTTTACGCTATTCAGAGATAAATGAACACTAAGGATTTCACTGTGTGTATTCAAAAGGGGAACTAGTTGAAGGATAGCTTGGCCAGCCATCATTTTCTAGTCTTATTTGGGAACAGTTGCTCCCAACGTTTTAAAAGGGCCGTTTCCAAGCATTGTCTTCTACACAGTAAACTGTGCCATTGTAATTTAACAGTTTAAAACTGTGTTAAAATGTCCAGAAAATGGGGCCAGTGTTTACCTATTATCATCGAGGTCTGCTGTGGGGCCATGGCCCCACACAGTTTACTCTATAAAACCTGTGTCGTTGCCAAAGGTTGGGGCATTTCCCCCAACCTTTTAAAAAAGATGATTTGGCCATACTATGATTGTTCTGCCCATGCACAGCATACACTGCCAATGGCTACTAATGGGCCCCGCAGGAAGGGCACTCTGCCTGGTGTGTGTGTGTGTGTGTGTGTGTGTTTGTATTACTATACTTGCGAGGACCAAGTATAGTAGAATTTGAAGAAATCTACATTGTGAGGACCGTTTTCCTGGTCCTCACCAGTGGTGAGCTGTGGATTTTTGAACTATGGGTACTCTATTTTATGACGTCACGTGCGCGCGGGCACGTGCGTGCGCAAGCATGTGCACTCAGCTCAGTGCTAGTTGAAATACTGTATTCAACATGTGATTATTAATGTATTTATATTTCTTATTATTTTGTTGCATTGTTAATTTGTTGTTTTTATTTTTGTTTCAATGAATTAATTATTTTATTTTCCTTTTAGTTTTATATAAATGCCCTTTACATAGATTCACCCACACATAAGTGCTTAAAATAATCAGTCAACTTGTCTTTACTTGAATTACTTTTTTTTAAGACTTACATTGCTTTCAAAACAGTGTTTTTTAAAACAAGTTAAAATACCCTTTTGCTACTCACCAAAACAAAGACGGTTTTATGGAGTTGAAAGCCTACTTTACTAAATGGGAACACTGTGAGCCCCCACCTCACGTCTAAAATACACTTTTTGGACAGAAAAGAAAATATTTCACCGGAATTAAAACCTGTTTTTGGTTACTCCACAGTGCCCTCTACAGATCTGGTCAATGGAATTTTCCTATTGACCAGATTCTTCCTTCCGGTGAAATATTTTCTTTTCTGGCCAAAAAGTGTATTTTATACGTGAGGTGGGGGCTCAGAGTGTTCCCACTTAGTAGAATAGGCTTTCAACTCCATTAAACCGTCTTTGTTTTGGTGAGTACCAAAAGCGTTTTTTTAAATTTTACTACAGACGAGAGGCTGCGCTACCGCGGTACGAGGGGAAAGAATCTAAAGTACCATATCGTTAAGGAGAACTCCTTCTAACGCTATGGACCAGAGCTAGATAAGGATACATTTGTGAGTGTCTGGTAGGCTACCAGCTCTTGTTATGCAAAGCAGCCAGGTTGAGGCCATTGTTTAAGGTGTTAAAAACGGCTCGCCCCTGAAGGTGCGTTGTTGTGTTAATGATTGACTTCTCGCGGCCGGCTGACGTGTGTGCTCGCGAGTCCAGCCCCCACAGTCTCAGAACTAAGGGTACGCCGTACCCCCCCGTACCCCCTACAGCTCAACCCTGGTCCTCACAATGCAAATGGTTGTTTTATAGTTAAAAAAAAACATTTTTTAGAGATAAGTTTACAATTAGAAAAACATTCAGGTCAGGATTAGACATTTAGAGGTTAGGTTTAGGGATTGGAATTAGTGTTAAACATGATTTATGTACTTAGTTGCGCGCCAGTGTCATGCACCGAAAAACAGCCGAGCTTATAGATCTGCTGTTTTTCGGCCTTAGGCTTACGGTTAAAAATGGGAATTATTCTTTTTAAATGGCATTCATAACATGGCTGTCCTAAAGTGTTGATGTCCTCACAAGTATAGTAATACAAACGTGTGTGTGTGTGTGTGTGTGTGTGTGTGTGTGTGTGTGTGTGTGTGTGTGTGTGTGTGTGTGTGTGTACATGAGCATCATGTGTATCATTGTGAGTGTCTAATACTTGCAAGGAAAGTGATCAAATCTGAATTAGCCATTGCCTCAGGGTGGATTTTGACTTTGAGCCATATCCTCTCTCTCTCTCTCTCTCTCTCTCTCTCTCTCTCTCTCTCTCTCTCTCTCTCTCTCTCTCTCTCTCTCTCTCTCTCTCTCTCTCTCTCTCTCTCTCTCTCTCTCCTCTCTCTCTCTCTCTCTCTCTCTCTCTCTCTCTCTCTCTCTCTCTCTCTCTCTCTCTCCTCCCTCCTCCATGCTATCTCTTGCTTCCCTCAATCTCGCTCTCCTTCACAGTCAATTTCTCCCCATTTTTGTGTCTCTCTTTCTTTTGATGAGTTGGTTTGCTGGCTCTTTTACTGCAGCCCCCTCCCTCCCTCCCTCCCTCTCTCTCCCTCTCTCGCGGTGGCATTGACACTTTGTATGTATGGCCTCACTAAGGCATAATCAATTTAAGAGTTTGTCTTGGGTCATTATTACCTGCTGGAAGACCATCTGCTCACTGTGGCTGCCTCAGAGGTTTGCCAGGCACACACACACACACACACACACACACACACACACACACACACACACACACACACACACACACACACACACACACACACACACACACACACACACACACACACACACACACACACACACACACACTAATTTGCACATCAGATGTGCACATATGCATTATGCACAATTACATAGACATTTACATACACATGGGAGTACGTATACTTGCCGAGTTGCCAGGTAGATAAATACTTTGAATGCTGTGAGATGTGGCACTCCGAAAGGAAAGAGAGATGAAATGTAGAAACAGGACGTGTGCGTGTGTGCGTGTGTGTGTGTGTGTGTGTGTGTGTGTGTGGGTGTGTTTGTTTGTATTACTATACTTGCAAGGACCAAGTATAGTAGAATTTGAAGAAATATACATTGTGAGGACCATTTTCCTGGTCCTCACAAGACAAATGGTTGTTTTATAGTTAAAAAAAGCATTTTTTTAGAGATACGTTTACAATTAGAAAAACATTCAGGTCAGGATTAGACACTTAGGTGTCTTAGAGGTTAGGTTTAGGGATTGGAATTAGAGTTGAACATGATTTATACTTAGTTGCGCGCCAGTGTCATGCACCGAAAAACAGCTGATCTATAAGCTCACAACGCGTCGCAGCGCGACGCGTTGTGGGCTTGTAGATCTGCTGTTTTTCGGCTTTAGGCTTACGTTTAAAATGGCAATTATTATTTTTAAACAGCATTCATAACATGGCTGTCCTAAAGTGTTGATGTCCTCACAAGTATAGTAATATAAACGGGTGTGTGTGTGGGTGTGCATGCGTGCCTATACATCATATTTGACTGTATCTGTGCAAAACGTTTGTTTCTAATTGTGCATGAGTGGGAGTTTATACATATTTGAATGGGAAACAGAGGAGACTGGAGAGAATTTAAAAAAAAAGAAGACAGGGGCAGATCAAGAAGAAAAGTGTGTGTGTGTGTGTGTGTGTGTGTGTGTGTGTGTGTGTGTGTGTGTGTGTGTGTCAGGACCAGATGGTGTGGGCCACCAGGCAGTTCACCCTGCCAAATGGATCAGCTCATGGTTAAGAGTAGCAGGGCTAAATATAATTACACTCAGAACCTTAGCACCGACCCTATTCCCAACACACACACACACACACACACACACACACACACACACACACACACACACACACACACACACACACACACACACACACACACACACACACACACACACACACACACACACACACACACACACACACACACACACACGTTCCAATTCTTGGCATGACATGATAAGCAAACATTGGCGAAAATGGGTGAAATGTCTGTGAAAATAGGTACATATTTGGTGAAACTATCAGAATTTTCTGCTATTTACGGCAATGACATTTAGTTTGGCTCTGGGGGTTCCCGGTCAATGAAGTATAGGGTTTAAGTAGGGTAACGTGACATAAGTTAGGGCTTATAAGCATTCCTTACCCTAACATGTTAGTTGCAGTGGCAGTATTGTTCCTGTTTCAATAATAGTCTCAATTTTGTTTCTGCACTTTTAGGTACGTACTGTATCAGTCTGTAACATCCTATTTCCTCTTTGAAATTCCTTGTTTTCAGCAGTGATGGAAAGTAACTAAGTACATTTACTTAAGTACTATACTTAAGTAACATTTTGAGGTATTTGTACTTTACTTGAGTATTTCCAATTTCCAGTACTTTTACTTCTACTCCACTACATCTCAGAGGCAAATATTGTACTTTTACTCCACTACATTTACTTGAAAACTTTAGTTACTAGTTACTTTTCAGATATACTGTAAATTATTACATTATAAAACATACATTAACCACTTTAAACCTATTTTAAACCTAGGCTATTTGAAAATAGCAGATCTACAAGCAAGTTGTGAGCTTGTAGATCTGCTATTTTCAAATATTTAGTACTTTTACTTTTGGTACTTCAAGTACATTTTGATGCCAATACTTTTGTACTTTTACTCAAGTAAATTTTTAATTCTGGACTTTTACTTGTAACTGAGTATTTTTATATTGCAGTATTGGTACTTTTACTTAAGTATAGAATTTGAGTACTTTTTCCACCACTGGTTTTCAGTATTTTGCCTTTAGATTATTCACTTAGACTGTTTTGTATGTCAAAGGGGAGATACCCTTAGGGCTATGATACACATAAAATGTATTTTATTGCAATGTGTATGAGGTCAAGTTACATTATCCTGTGTGAATGCCAAGTAAAAAGCTATTTTGAAAAACAAATGTCATTAAGCTGCAAGTGTTAATATAAGGTTATCACATATTAATTGTTTTATATCGAGCTTATTAACATTATGGCACGCACACGCACGCACGCACGCACGCACGCACGCACGCACGCACGCACGCACACACACACACACACACACACACACACACACACACACACACACACACACACACACACACACACACACACACACACACACACACACACACACACACACACACACACACACACACACACACACACACTCCTGATCATGTCATAGAAGGGAAAGTCTCATTTTCAGGAGAAAAGGGAAGGTGACACCCGCTGTGTGCTTGCACGTGTGTGCGTGCGCGAGGCAGCGTGTGTGCGTGTGTGTGTGTGTGTGTGCGTGTGCGTGTGTGTGTGTATGTGTGTATTTGTGTTGTGACAGTGGCGGGTGATAATGAGTGATGTGCATTAGGGGTGCAGCAGCATGATTCAGGCTATTTTTAGAGGTAATTGTGTTTTTGTGTATGGAGGGCTTGAGAGAAGGTGCATGACTTTCAACAAAGTACAACTTTATCATGTCTGCGTCATGTGAAGGTGGTCTTAATGATGTCCTTAGGACAGTATCTTTAACACTGTAAGTGCCATCTGTAAGACATGGTGAGAGCCTACATGCATATGATGAGCACAATGATCATACTCCATAATCAGTACAAACATTACGAGTTAAAGGTAGGGTAGGTGATATTTTTTTGGTCAAAGGTTTTTTTGTTAAAAGGTTAAAGCATTATATTCTGATAGTAATCATTGCTATAGAGTGTTTGTTCAGTAACATGAGTCTTCCTGTCTCTCCAGATCTTTAATAAACTGAACATATATGTTCAGGTAGGTGATACAACTTCAGCCAATCAGGAGAGAGTGCTTAATTTTTTTATAGTGTTCCAGTTTCGATTGTGTCTGCTCATTTCTTTGTGTCATCACTTCCAATTCCACTTGTTTAATCTTAGTTTAGTTCTTTATCCTGATTGGATAGAATTGGTATCCTGACCTGAAAATGCAATTTCTGTTTAATAAAGAGCTGGAGATACATGGAGACTCCTGTTACTGAACAAACACTCTATAGCAATGATTGGTATCAGCATATAGAGCTATTTAACACTTATTTTAACCAAGGAAGATCACTTACCCTACCGTTAATTAGTTAATTAATTAATAATGAATTAACTGTCCAGCATGATGATGTTGTTGTTATTTTATCATATCATTGATATAATACAACAGATTTTATGTTATAAAGCAACCCACGTTATGATGTAATTTCTTATTAGAGCAATGGCGTACCCTTTTTAATACAGTTACTATGCCTTAAAATCACTGAACTAAAAGGCTACTCTTCTTAATGGTAATTATCTGTGTGCTGCAATTTAACAGTTTTCACTAGTTCGACTAAAGATAACACGTGCGTATATATGTCGTTTGGTGATGCCAGCACGATTTGGAAGATAAATGTGAGTGTTTCTTAACCCATTGATACCTGGAACGCATCTGTGTCACTTTAGATGTCTTTGGCTATTCAAAAATAGCAGATATACAAGCTCATAGCGCGGCACCGAGTGCCGCGCTATGAGCCTGTAGATCTGCTATTTTTGAAAAATCATGAAAATTATTTTTTTATATTTTTTCCCATTTGTTTTTTAGGATTTAGTTTTTTTTAGACGCGGCCTCAGGTCTTAATGGGTTAAAATCTCACAGCCTGAATTAGACTAACCACTTTATTTACATGCGGCTGTGCGTCCATAGCTTTATAGCTGACTGGGCTTTGTATAGTGCTGATTTCTATCCAAAGGTCTACACAGTTGAGTCCTGATTCTAACTATTTCTGCAGACCAATAAGCAGATGCTCAGAGTTCATTGTGCGCCGCGGCATGCTTCCACCAGCATACGTTTGACTGCCAATTATATAGTTGGTAAATTCCATTTTCATTCCACACAGGAAACCAGCCAACTATCCAAACACCCGGGCCAATAAACCGGCTTTCCAGGGCTTTTATTAAGATACCCAGCCAGCCGACCAGTCAGCATGCAACTAGATGATCAGCTAGCAAGCCAGTCATTCAGTCAGTCAGTCGGTCGGTCGGTCGGTCGGTCATGGAGCCTGCCAGCTGTCCAGAAATGCCTTATGATGCTTATTATAGTATCATAAAAATCAGTTATTCCTGTGGACAAATCCCTACTATAATATTCCACCAAGCCAATAGCCGATGAGCCTCCCCAATAGTCCCAGAGACCCCCCTCTCTGTGATTTCATACCCCCCACTTTTTTGAAAAACATTTTTTTTTTGATAATTGGTAAAATCAGGCAAAAACTAAGAATTAAATAACCTAACCCTAACCCCGAAATAAAGTAACCAAAACACGAAAAAAAACTAACAAAATCAGCCCAAAAAACGCAACATTTTGAAAATACAAAATGTGTTTACATTTGACAGTTACAAATGTTTTTCACGCTTTTTCAAAAATCGCAGATCTACAAGCTCATAGCGCGGCACTCGGTGCCGCGCTATGAGCTTGTATATCTGCTATTTTTGAATAGCCAAAGTGTAAAGTAAGGGGTATAGTCCACCGAAAGTCCATCCCCCCCCACCTTCTGAGAGCCTGTGACGTCCCTGCCCCTCTCACTGTATACATTCCATCTGCGCAGATAGACAGATGTTGTTGAGAGCCACCACCAACAACAGGCACCATGCCCTGCCTGTCTGTCTGTCTGAACTGTGCTGAGGTCCAGAGTGATAGTGGGAGAGCCCTGAGCTCTGGCTGCTAACTGATAGGCTTGAGGTGTAATTAATGGTCTGACACAGGCTAATGAAGCTAATGACGCTAACTGCGCTAGCATATGGGCGCCCCGTGGGGCTCTACATGCAGGCCCTCTAATTTAGATAAATGACACCCCAGGTTATGCCGGGTTATTTGCATTTCATTTCTGCGGGCGCCGAGAGAGCGAGAGAGAGAGAGAGAGAGAGAGAGAGAGAGAGAGAGAGAGAGAGAGAGAGAGAGAGAGAGAGAGAGAGAGAGAGAGAGAGAGAAGCCAGGATTAAACAGAGGGATGGATAGTGTGGAGATCAAACATGGAGAAATGAGGTGGGAGCGTCATGGAGATAGAAGTGTTTACTCCTCTCTGTGTGTGTGTGTGTGTGTGTGTGTGTGTGTGTGTGTGTGTGTGTGTGTGTGTGTGTGTGTGTGTGTGTGTGTGTGTGTGTGTGTGTGTGCACACATACCGCACGCGCGCACATACCGTACGCATTACTATACTGTACCTGTGAGGGCCAAGTGTTCCCAAAAGTATAGTTGAATTTGTGTAAAGAAACTAAGTGCATTTACTTAAGCACACTTTTTTTGGTATTCATACTTTACTGAGTATTTACAATTTCCAATACTTTTACTTCTACTCCACTACATCTCAGAGGCAAAATTTGTACTTTTACTCTGCTACAATTATTTGAAAACTTTAGTTGCTAGTTACTTTTCAGATTTCAATTATGATTATGATTACAAACATTAAGCACTTTAGCCCTATTTTATACATAGGCTATTTGAAAATAGCAAGCTCACAACGCGTCGCACTGTGACGCATTGTGAGCTTGTAGATCTGCTATTTTCAAACATCCTAGTACTTTTACTTTTGGAACTTTAAGTATATTTTGAGGCCAATGCCATACCATATAAGCACTTTGGTCAACGATGGTTGTTTTAAATTGTGCTTGTATGAATAACATTTGATTTGATATGACAATGGTCACGTCCGCTGACAGGAGGCTCTGGGTTGTGGCAAGGTAGAAAGACTCTTGACACCTTTAATGTTTTCCAGCTCTCTCATGTGGTACAGGAGGCGTCGCCTCGCTTTCTTTGCCACAACCTTTGTGTGCATATACTCCAAGTCAGGTCCTTGGTAACGTGGACCCAGAGATACTTGGATCTGTCCACCTTCTCCACTGGCTATCCGCTAATCAGGGGAGGCATGTAAGACCTCCTTGTGCATGTCCCCGTGGACACATACATGCATGGGCATAGAAATACGTCCACCTATATTCAATGTTCAAAGCCTTTGTCTAGGCTTTGTGGAATCGTAATTTGAGGTGAGACATTATGCTAAAAAAAGCATGTCTGCATTCAAGTCCCACTCACACATCACATGTGCACTGAGTCACACGAATACAAAGAATACAAAACAGCCATACATACACATATTGTGCATTGTACATCAGATTCAAAGACAAGTGAACTCTTTCAAATACTGCTGTATGTGCACACACATCACAAGCACACGCACACAGCCACTTGTCTTCAGTTAAAGGTTCTATGACATTAATTTTCACTGTTTTCTTTTTTATGTTTCTTGGGGGCTTTTATGACCTCAATTACACCCAAAAAACCTGAACTGTTTTTTTTTTATAATTAGGCTAAAAAGTAATCTGCGAATGGCCCCTTGACTTTGATTTCATAGTCACTTAATCCCACCCCCTCTCCTCCCCGCCCCTCCCCTATACTTTCCTTTGTGGGGGGGGGGGGGGGGGGGGGGGGGGGGGGGGGGGGAGCAGAGGTGATGATTGACAGGCAAAATCCCTCAACAGTGACACCCGCAGGCAAAGATTACTTTTGACATTGCAGTTAAAAAGGTGAGAGAAAAACACCTGCAATGGCTCACTGGAGTGGAATTTTCAGTTAAAAGTTTGTATTCATGTTTGAAGGACCATGACAAAGACTTTTAATGTGTTGTAAAACTGAATGTCATGAAACCTTTAATATGGAGAGGATGTAGTCGGCATCATGATTTTGAGAGAAATATGGGGATGAGGATAATAGAACACGAGGGAGAAAGAGAGACAGACATAGATAGACAGAGGGGGACGGAGAGAGACAGAGAGCAAAGCTTTGAGAGAAGAGACGCTTCACAATATTTTCAGCATCACATGAAAGGCCAGACTTATGAGCACTTCTTAGGGGAATTTCTTTTGATACAGCATCTGGATCAGTGCTAGAAAATGTTTCTTGTCAGGGCAGAAAGGCCTCACCGGCTGCATTTAGACCGTGTGACACTGAACTCCACAGAAATCAATACTAATGAAATTCTCTGAAATGGCATTTAGACTATGCGGCACAAAAAACTCTCCATTGAAACCAATACTAATTTAATTCTCCTAGGGTCGGGTATAGCAGCTTCTCAAGGCATCGTTGACCATCCAACTGTTTTGCTATTAAGCCATAAAAGAAACAATGTAATACACTCCACCTGACGGTGTCCAAAGCGGCCACATATACCAAATAGATAGTGCGTACTATCTATTTTTCTAATTGACATTCCACACTATTACAAGCTCATTTTGTATCATAGGGCAACAAACTGCGGTAATAATTCTTGTGTGGTTCCTCGAATGAATCTATGTCCACGTTTACAATGCTAGAGAGCTGCCAGTTACCAGTCAAAGGTTTTCAGCAATGCCTGCATATGCCATCATCCCTAGAGGAGAGGAATGTTGTTAACTTGGATCTTTGGCACGCACGCACGCGCACACACACACGCACGTGCACGCGCACGCGCACACGCACACACACACACACACACACACACACACACACACACACACACACACACACGGTTGGACGAGTTTGCCTCATACTAATCTAACAAAAACTGAAAAATTTGTGAAGACAGATAAAAGAAAAATACAAAAAAATACAGAGGTCCTAATATATATTAGGACTTATATACTGTACAGTGGTGGAAAAAGTACCGGATGTTTTACTGAAGTAAAAGTAATACCACAATCTAAAAATACTCTGATACAAGTAAAAGGCCTGTGTTCAAAATGTTACTTGAGTAAAAGTACAAAAGTATTGGCTTTAAAATATACTTATACGCGATGTGACGCGTTGTGAGCTTGTAGATCGGCTATTTTCAAATAACCTATTTATGAATAGGGCTAACGTGTTTAGTGTATGTTTTATAATGTAATAATAAAACAGAAAAAAACTAAATAATATAATAATAATAACTAGTAACTAAAGTTTTCAAATAATTGTAGTGGAGTAAAGGTACAATATTTGCCTCTGAGATGTAGTGGAGTAGAAGTAAAGGTATTGAAAATTGGAAATACTTCAGCAAAGTGAAAAATACCTCAAAATTGCACTTAAATACAGTACTTGAGTAAATGTACTTAGTTACTTTACACCACTGCCTACTTTATATCTATATCCCTCTGTGACCCATGGGTGACAGAGGGATACAGTAGAGCCAAGTGGCAACAAACAGTGTCCATATGTTTGCCTGAGGGTTGGCCTCCACACAGTAGGGACCAGAGCATTTGGCTGGTGCTGAGACGACTCTGTTTGTTTGGTAACGTGTTGGTTGGCCGGTCCACTGTCAGCTACTAGCTCTATACAGCCATCTGGACCGCTGGTCCACGGTCTACTGTACACCTTACTGTATCACTTTAACCCATTGAGACCTGAGGCCCATTCTACAAAAATGTCTTCTGAATCCTAAGTTTTTTTGAAAAATAACGTATGTTACTATGTCAGTTGTTCTCAAACCTTTTCATGTCAAGGACCCCAACATATTGTGTTCCAGGGACCCCCAGAAGCAAAGATTTTAGTAACAAATGTTCGCTTAAAAAAAAAAAATATATATATATATATATATATATATATATATATATATATATATATATATATATATATATATATATATATATATATATATATAATCAAAGATTTGCACACATTTTTCAAGTTTTTTCAAAAATAGCTGACCTAGGAGCTTGTAGATCTACTATTTTTGAATAGCCAAAGTGTAAAATAATGCTTTTTAGCTCAAATCTAAAAAAAAAATGACACGGATGCTTCCCCAGCTTGAATGGGTTAATACTTAGTAAAATGTTCTGTTAATTTATTTTTTATTTAATTTGTAACTCTGAGTTAGAAATGAATAAATTCACTCCGTCTTACTGACTGCCAGTAGTGATTGGTTTTATATGTAGTATCTATTTACAGTACTGTAGCTGTCTGGATTGTTGACTCTTATCTGCCTGATACACGGAATAATTACTGTACTGTTCATTTTTGCGTCTGTCTGACTAACATGCAGTGTGTCTACAAGGAAAATGTTTATTATGACTGACTGTCTTTCTGACTGCACTGTGTGTTTGTTTGTTTGTTTGTTTGTTTGTTTGTTTGTTTGTTTTGTAGTCACCTGATTCTGGTTGTCTCTCTTACTGTCTACAATATCTTTGGTCTGTTTTCCCTGTTTTTATGGCCCTCTGTGAACGTCCCCACTGAAGTGAGTCTTTAATTAACTGAGAGTGTTTTTCAACAAAGACAAAGTTGACCCTTGGGTCACTGGGTCAAGACAAAAGTTATCATAATGATAATAATAACGATAAAGATCATGTCTCTTTCCCTATTGGTGCAAATTATTCTCCATGGCCTTAATTAACTGTGACAAACATGGGCTGAAATCCCCCTGGGGGGGCAGATGGTATAAAGGTGGGCAGACAGTGATGGCGGAGCCGAGAAATGAGGGGCGACAAGGTAAACAGCAATGAAAGCTCCATTGACCAAGGACTTTTTTTTATTTGGAAGGTCCTACTGTATAATGAATAATCACTCCAAGCATGATAGATTTCTCGTTGGACCTGGTGATTAATCACTAGCTTTAGAAAACTAAATACAGTAAATTAAATTACTGCCGTAAGAAAAGTTCACTTCCTCCCAATGCACGCTTTATTGGCTGGCCATAATAGAACATTAATAAGAAAAACAAAGGATGAAAAAAAAAAACTGTATGCGCGCGCAGCCTCGCACACACACACAACGGCAAATCCATTTTAATTGCTGAACAAATTAATAAATGTTTGATGGAGGCGAGAGCCTGGTGCTTTGTTTCCCGTAGTGACACGGCTGTTTGGTTAATTAGTTGCAACACTATAATTAACACAGGAACGATAAACAGTAATCCGAGTACATTATCCTTATATCCAATTAACAAGCAATTTAAAGACACTTGCAATGTAATATATGGTGAGAGGAAATGCCACTCATATTAACCAATGAGTGTCAATGATCACACGGCGTCTTATGAGTGCTGACTTTGTAACCGACCTTGTGCATATCAGTGGTGTAACTATTACAGATGGTTCACGCACATTTAAGACCTAATTAGTAATTATAGTATGGAGCTACATGTTAAAGTACCATTGCCTCAGCGTTAGCTTTAATTACATGGCAACCTATTGGTTTTGCCATGCAATTAAAATTACATTCTTTCGACCTTGAACACCACATATTTTTTGAGAGAAAACAGGCTAACGAGATGCTTTCGTTATGGAATCAAAGTCAAGTACATGTAAGTACTGTACTTAAGTACAATTTTGAGGTGTTTGTACTTTGCTTGAGTATTTCCAATTTTCCAATACTTTTACTTCATTACGTCTCAGAGGCAAATAGTGTACTTTTACTCCACCACAACTATTTGGAAACTTTAGTTACTAGTTACTTTGAAGATTTTGATTATTATTACAAAACATTCATTAACCACTCGAGACGCATTGTGAGCTTGTAGATCGGCTTATTTTCAAAAGATTTTTAATACATTTGAGAACTTGAAATGGGACATTCTGCATAATGAGTACTTTTACTTTTGGTACTTTGTAAGTTAATTTTGATGCCAATACTTTTGTACTTTTACTCAAGTACATTTTTAATTCGGGACTTATACTTGTAACAGAGTATTTCTATATTGCAGTATTGACACTTTCTTACGTAAATTTTTTTTACTTTTTCCACCACTACTGTATGAAGTTTGTATATTGAAATATATTCCAGATACAGTCTGTCTTTCGATTTTCTGTGGAAAACATGGAGGGTATGTCCTTGTGGCAGCATTTCCAGCAGGCCAAAATGTGTGGTTATAGCCCTGAGGATTTCTATATGACAAATCTGTGTGAGAAATAGAGTTGGCCCTTTAATCTATGCCTGTTAATCATATCCAACAGAAATCCTCTTGGAGACATTGACGAGGTGGGCCGACATTCATCTTGGTGGTAACTGGAACAAACACAGGCTAATGCCAGTGAGAATCATTCACACTCACACACACAGTCTATAAGGGAAAAAAGGTCCTTTCTCAAAGAACAACAGAACTAGGACATGGTGTATTGAACTAAGATGGAACCAGGACTATATTAAGTGGGATGTTGTGGCGTTCAGATAACACTAACACAGATACCTTCTCCTAGTGTTAGCAGTGTGTGCTTTCATTAACCCATTAAGACCTGAGGCGATTCTTAAAAAAAATCGAAATCTCAACCGTTTTTTGAAAAACAATCTGGAAAATATTTTTTCAAGATTTTTCAAAAATAGCAGATCTACAAGCTCATAGCGCGGCACTCGGTGCCGCGCTATGAGCTTGTAGATCTGCTATTTTTGAATAGCCCAAATAAATCTTAAAATGAGACGCAGATGCGTCCCCGGTCTTAATGGGTTAAAGGGACACCTCGCTAAATAAAGGGTCATTTATCACGTAAGTCCCTCAAACTCTTAACAATCTTAAATAAAGTCGTTAAAGTCGACTGTTAACACTGTAAGCTGTCGAGCGTTTACGTTTCGTCCTCGGAGGGCTGTTATCTGGTGAACGCTTATGTCATGCTGGAAAATAGGCATGGTCCTCATGCCTCACTGAATGATACTAAGGGAAATTATAGCCTTCAGTTTTATCATATTTCATATGTATTCTAAAAATAAAAGCAATTTTACAAAATCAGATGAAATAACCCATGCAATACGGGAACGCATCTGTGTCATTTTAAGATTTATTTGGCCTTTTATTTTATTCAAAAATAGCAGATCTACAAGCTCATAGTGCGGCACTCGGTGCCGCGCTATGAGCTTGTATATCTGCTATTTTTGAAAATGTGTGTTTTGGTTTGTTTTGAAAATCTTTGAATATACTGTATGTATTTTTGAATCAAACATTTGTAACTCAAATCTTTGCTTCTGGGGGGGTCCCTGGAAGAAAACATTTTGAGATGGGGGTCCGCGGCCAAATACATTTCTAAAAATGTTTTCTATATCCTAACAGTATGTTGCTATATCAGTGGTGCTCCAACTTTTCCATGTCAAGGACCCCCAAAATGATATGTATTGGAACCCCCAGAAGCACAGATTGGAGTTAAAAATGTTCACTTTAAAACACACACATATATATATATATATATATATATATATATATATATATATATATATATTCAAAGATTTGCAAAAAAATAGCAGCTCTACAAGCTCATAGGACGGCACTCGGTGCCACACTATGAGCTTGTATATTTGCTATTTTTGCCAATAGCCAAATAAATCTAAAAATGGCACAGATGCTTCCCCGTTCTTAATGGGAAAATTACAGCCAAATAGCAAATAAATAATCTCTGAGAATGGCTACTGTAGGTTTATATTGTATGTATAGCCCACAGTAGATCAGTGTTTCCCTATTCATAGAGCAGTGGTTAGCAACCACACAGTAACACAAATCACAGTACAGAAGCGTATGGTGTAACCCATGCATGAAGGCACCAGGCAATTTTATATATTCATGTATTTGTTCCAAGAGCCCTACAGTACGTGGCATAACAGCCATAGTAAAATGAGGCTGTTAACTCTTTAAGACCTGAGAACACATCTGTGAGTCATTTTTAGATTTCTTTGGGCTATTCAAAAATAGCAGAACTACAAGCTCATAGCGCGGCACCGAGTGCCGCGCTATGAGCTTGTAGTTCTGCTATTTTTGAAGAATCTTGAACAATTTTGTGCAAATCTTTGGATATATATATACAGTATATATATATTTAAAGCAAGCATTTCTAGCTAAAATGTTATTGCTTCTGGGGATTCTACAAATGACTTCTAAATCAGTTTAAAACAGTTTTCTGAAACACTTATGTTGCTATAATATTAATGTCAGTGTCAAGGAGCCCCACAACGATATGTATTTGGCTGCGGACCCCCATCTAAAAAAAAAAATGTTCCAGGGACCCCCAGAAGCAAAGATTTGAGTAAAAAAACAATTGCTTTATAGATATATATATTCAAAGATTTGCAAAAAAAAAACACGATTTAAAAAAAAAAAAAACAGATCTACAAGTGCTATGAGCTTGTTTATCTGCTATTTTTGAATAGCCCAAAAGTATAAAATATGGATAAAGTGGTTACACAGATGCGTCCCCCGGTCTTAAAGGGTTAAATAATGCAGCGAGACTCATACAGGGTTAAATGTGGGTCACTAATTGTACAAGTAGGGAACTTTGCTCCGTATTTTGATGGCATAAATAAGACATGAACAAACGAGCGTGTGGATGATTATCATGGCTACGCTGGGACTGTACCTGTGATGAATGAGGCTTGAATAATGCATGCGGGTACAACAGAGGGTCCAGAACCTTCAGCAGTGTGCCATCTGCTGTCCCACGCGCTCAATGCTCTGCTATGCGGTGGTGGAAAAAAGTACTCACATTTTTTTTTTACTTAAGTAAAAGTACCAATGCTGCAGTGTAAAAATACTATGTGACAAGTAAAAGTACGGAATTCAAAATGTACTTGAGTAAAAGTACATAAGTATTGGTATGAAAGTGTACTTAAAGTACCAAAAGTAGAAAGCACTCATTATGCAAATGTCCCATTTCACAAAGCTTTCAAATGTGAACATTTTTCAATGCGTCGCGATGCGACACATTGTGAGCTAGTACATTGGTTCTCAAAGTGGGGTCCGGGGACCCCCAGGGGTACTTGAGGGAGTTCCAGGGGGTCCCCAGCTAAATGATAGATTAGGCACCAAATGGACCCTTATGGGTCTGTAACTCTGAGAGTGTACAAATGGAACCAAATGGACCCTAACGGGTCCATTTGGTTCCATTTGTACACTCTCAGAGTTAAATTGACATCGATTTTACAATATAAATTGCGGTCCAAGTGATATACATGCCATTAAATAGGGGTCTGTAGCCCTAATGCATGTCAGACTGGGGGTCCTTGAAATTAAAATGGTTGAGAATCACTGCTAGAGCCGTAAAAAAATCTTCTCTTATGGGGGTCCCTGGCATATCTTTTGAAATGGGGGTCCGCGGGCTAATAAGTGTCAATTTGGGGGTCCTTGACATGAAAAAGTTTGAGAACCACTGAGCTAGTAGATAGAGCTTGTAGATTGGCTATTTTCAAATGGACGAAATGTATATTGGACTGAAGTGGTTTTGTAATAATAATCCAAATCTACAAAGTAACTGAAGTTTTCAAATAATTGTAGTGGAGTAAAAGTACAATATTTGCCTCTGAGGTGTAGTGGAGTAGAAGTAAAAGTACTGAAAATTGGAAATACTCCACTAAAGTAAAAATGCCTCAACATTTTACTGAAGTACAGTACTTGAGTACTTGTCTTTAGTTTACACCACTGCTACTACGTAGGAGCACAGAGGGAGGAGACATGGCCGCTTCAATCAGATGGTGAAGGTACAAACACACAGACGAGTTTGACGTCGGCTCATCAGCTATGACATATATATTAGGGATGCACCGATACGGATATTCTTGGCCGATACCGATGTTTAAAATAACAATTTAGCCGATACTGATACCGATATTTGTTTATTCAGTTTTTGAAACAACATAGTAGCCTTAATGCAACGTTAACGAGTGTCAACGAGCATCAGCTGGACAGTGACACACACAAACACACACACACACACACACACACACACACACACACACACACACACACACACACACACACACACACACACACACACACACACACACACACACACACACACACACACACACACACACACACACACACACACACACACCTCAGCTGTGCTGAACTGAAAGTGACTGGAGTTAGTTTAAAAAAAAAGCCCTTGAATATGACTGAAGACATGATAATGTTTACTGTGATTATGGTAAAGCTTACATTTCATATCACAAACACCATAGAGTAAAAACTCCTGTAACTTTAAGATGCCGATATCAGCTCTATTGGTACATTAGGTTGTGCGTCTGTATGCCGAGCGGCAGACTGGGATTCGATCCCGGCTCGGGTCTAAATCATTACATCTGGCGTAGTCGGCAGGACATGGAGAAGGCTCTCGTCGTGTGAGGGAAATGAAAGACGTGCGTCGTTGAGCGTATCATGAGCGGCGCACCGTGTATAGTGCGAAGCATGAGTACGCGCTCCCAAAAACTGAGGGGGTAGATGTGGTGCCCCAGACAAGACGCGACTACAACAATTCTGCCAATCGGGCTCAGCTCTATTGCCACGGTTAGGTTCTCAGAGTGGGAGACTGGGGTTCGATACCAGCTCGGGTCTAAATCACTACCCACACAAGCTGATAAGACGAAGGGTTGCTTTGTGATGCGTCGATCACCTTGTTCAGGTTTTTGCGTGGGTGAAATAGGTCTCGCTCTCCTTTCACTCTCCCCCTCATTCTCTCTCTTTGTCTCTCTCTCCCTCGCTGATCAAGCTCTGCTCTGACACATCACACACACAACAGAAACGTTTGCCTAACAGCAGCAATTAGGGCTTACTTTTACCATTGCCTAACAACTCCAAAATGCAATGGCCATGATGTATATGGGAATATATGCACACCAGTGACAGACACTGCTCGCCGCAACATGTTTATATTCATACAGTATGTAGACTTTTATCTTCTTACTTGATTTGTTGTTTACAGCTACTGTAACCGATTACAGCCATGTAATAATCACTGCTCCCAAAACTCCAGCTAAAATCATTTTCATCTACATTGTAAATGAGGACGACCTCATATTTTCACAGGGCGTCCAAACACTTGGCTGTGTCGACACCACTGACCTATCCATCCTCTTTCTCCTTCCTACGAGCCATCTAGGAAATGAGCAATATTTACCCAATAAAAGGCCAATAAAGAATCGCCTCTCATACGCAGCGCAGCCTGTCAACGGTAAATAGGCGGCTCTCACAAAACCACAAACCTCTGACATTTTCCAATCTTGTGGCGGTGCGAGGGGAAAATGAAGGACCTGTTTTGGATTGGCGCAGGTTCAGTAAAGTTCACCAGCTGGCCGCGGTGATTGTTGCCACTAAGTCCACCGCCAAAATGCATTTATAAAACAATTCTTTATTCGTGGCGAAAACCACGTACGGCCACTCTCACCCCCCCAACTCCTTGACATGGTGTTGATGGGGAGGAAATGGTGCATCTCTCCCTGTGCATAAAACAGGACCCGGGAACTTGCCCTCAAAAATACACTTTTAGAGGCAATCTGCTTTCCCACAAAAGGGGTCAAGTCAGGCAGAGAGATAAATAAATTGCTTTGCTATCACCGGGCTGCATATTCTAGCCTAGATGAAACCAGGTCACGGAAAGCCCTGTACCTCGGCACAGACATGTGGCAAAGGATAGAGAAGGGTGAACACCTGAATGTGCTAACAGGAGGAGGAGGAGAAATTTATCAGGATCAAAAACCATGCTACATTGTGGAGAGCAGATTCAGATCTGAAGAGAGTGGACTGGAGTAGCAGAATGTGATGAGCCCGTAAGTGGTAGTTTTTTACGCTTATGGTTACAGCTGCAATTACTCAATGGGCGCCTCACTCTAACACTGCACCCAAAAACTCCTTACTGTATAAATCAGAGCAAGGAGAACTTCAATTGAAACAAAGTGACTTGGAGAAAAGTAAAGTGACCTTTTTACTGTAGCTGCCTTTTTTTCCTCTCTCTCTTTTTTTCTTTTGCTGTGAAAGATAGTGTGTTTGACTTCAAGTGGCAATGCCAGTATTCCTCTCTCTGTTCCACTTCACACCACACCTATTCCAACACACATTGTATTATCACTACTAGACCTATTACTATTACTGTAGTTACAGCAATTTAACTTTCAAAACTGTTTAGAGGACCTTGTATTGTGAATTGTACTTCCATGTACTTTTACCATGTCTTTCTAAATAAAGTATTCAATCAATCAATCAAAACCCATTAAGGCCTGAGGTTCCGATTCTACATAATATCTTCTAAATCCTAAAAAAAAATCTGAAAATCCTATGTTGCTATATCAGTGGTTATCAAAATATTTCATGTCAAGGACCTCCAGAATTATATGTATTTGGCCTATAAATAAAGGCATAAAAGCCCAACAATAAATAAAAACAAATAAAACATGTTTGAATACATACATACACACACACACACACACACACACACACACACACACACACACACACACACACACACACACACACACACACACACACACACACACACACACACACACACACACACACACACACAGATCTTTTTTTTTTCTTCAAAAATAGCAGATCTACAAGCTCATAGCGCAGCACTTATATGGTATTTTTGAATAGCCAAAGAATAAAATAATGGTTTAAGTGGTGACACAGATGTGTTCCCGGTTTTAACGGCTTTCACAAATTCTATAGGCTGCCCTATAGCGTGGCTGATATCTGGTCTAGAGGGGCGGGTTCAAAATCTCAGGCGAAAAAATTCTGTGAGATCCCATTGGTTCACCGATCTGTCCGCCAGCCCCTGCCCCGCCCCATGCCCCTCCTCCTCCCCCAATGTGCAGCATTGAGAGCCCTGACGTCACAACATTTGGTAGCGACGCCCACTGCACTCTGGTTGGTTGGTGGAAACGAAACACTTCCTATTCCAGGAACGTCAACAGGCTGGTCCAGACTCTTATTTTTGAGCAAAACTAAAAAAATAAAAGCCTGGAGATCGAGGCTACAAATGCTACTATAGATCCAAGTTGAAGGATGGAAGGGGCTGACAGTCGTCACTGTCGGGGACTGCCCCGATAGGCTCTATGCACAGCAGCCATATTGGACAGAAATTGGGCCTCTTCCTTGCTTCCTTCACATGTGTTACCAATGACACTAATGAAGGCTCCGTTCCATTTAGTGTAGCACAGCGCTTCGCAAACCTTTTAATTTCAAGGACCCCCATAACTCTGAGAGTGTACAAATGGAACCAAATGGACCCGGGAGGGTCCATTTGGTTCCATTTCTACACTCTCAGAGTTACACCCTCTCAAGGAACCATGAGGGTCCCTGGACCACACTTTGAGACCCACTAGTATTTCTAGTGAGCCAACATGCACAATATCAGCACCCCGACTCTGTTTGACCAGAATGGAACAGAGCCTTCATTAGTATCATTGGTAACACCTGTGAAGGGAGTCAGAAGAGGCCCAAGTTTTCTCCAAAATGGCTGCTGTGCATAGAGCCTATTCGGTGTTCTGCAAAGAGAGCAGCGAATGCTAAAGGGAATGAGGATTAGGGGTATAAAATGATGGGATTTGATGGTGAAAATCCCACAGCTGAGAAGAAGTGGCACAGTGTGGGACCGTGAAGCATATAGCTAGGGAAAAGGGGGGAAACGCAAGCCCGGGTTTACAGCACAGCACAGCAAGACAATATCACATGTTATCCACACAAATAAAAGCGTTTATTATTGCTGCTCTACAGAGGGCGTGAAGCCCTGCCTTTTCTCTCACATCATGGTGTCGGAATCAGACACGGTGCTAGAGTGTTACCTGGTAATAAATGACAAAGTGATAGTTCAATTTGTCACACGTTTCTCTGATAGCCTTCGCAGTAGTTTTTGTGTTCTCCGTCTCGTTCCCCCTGCGTCTCTTAACCCATTCAACCCGGGAAGCATCTGTGTCATTTCAGATTTTTGGGGCTATTCAAAAATAGCAGATATACAAGCTCAAAGCGCGGCACCGAGTGCCGCACTATGAGCTTGTAGATCTGCTATTTTTTGAAAAATGTTGATTTGTGCAAATCTTTGAATATATGTATTTTTAAAGTGAACATTTGTTACTCATATCTTTGCATCTGGGGGTCCCTGGAACTAAATATGTTGAGATGGGGGTCCGCGGCCAAATACATATAAGTTTGTCGTTCTTTTCAAAAAACTGTTAGGATTCGACATTTTGTAGAGTCGGCCTCAGGTCTTAATGGGTTAAAAGGTCCCATGGACAAAATGTATTTTCCTTTTTTATTACATTTTTTTGCAGCCAAATGTAATCTTCCCAAACAGAAAGGGTCTATTCTCAGCAAAAGGAATCCGAAAAATGTGTTATGTAATTCAAAGCACACACTACTGTAGGTATCTTTTGTTTAACTTGTACTATTATTTCTTATTTGTGTGATAATTTGGTTAAATATTTTTGAGTCGTCTCTCTTTTTTTTGCCTTGCTTTGTTAATAATGTTCCGGTTTGTGTTGCAATTAATTTGTTTTCAAAATATTTTAATTCAACCGAGTGCTGTCAAAAATCTAATACATTATTAATCACAAAAAAAAGAGATCTAAAGGCAACTTAAAAAGAGCTACTGCATGAAGAGACATACTGTAATTAAAGTGTTAAGTGATCAAAACCTCTGGATTGGGTAAAAGCTTATACGTGTACTGTACTTCTGTGTGTTTGTGTGCATGTGCGAGTGTGTCTGCACACACACGTTGTACACACCTGTGTGTACAACATTTGTACACACCTGTGTACAAATGTTGTCCTGTCGTAGGTATCACAGATGGCAGAACAGTCCGCCGTTATAATTCACTAAGTTGATAAGGACACTCGTCGCCCACCTTTCCTCTCACTGGTTGTTGCCATAGTGACACAAGAAATGGACATTACACACGAGAGAGAGAGAGAGAGAGAGAGAGAGAGAGAGGGGGGGGCATGCATGTGTTCATCGTGGGGATCAAGGCAGACACCTCAGTCACTGCTTAAAGCTGCAATTCATAACTTTTTATGGGAAACCCGGGTCTCCCGCATGAGACCAAATTTGCCATAAAGATTGATTAAAAAAGCATTTCAAATAAGTTCAGTTTTATGGTTTCATCCTTTTTTAACACTCTCTCATAGGAGGCTGTGTGACACACAAACACACACACACACACACACACACACACACACACACACACACACACACACACACACACACACACAATGACTATGTATATGTATATGTATATATATATATATATATATATATATATATATATATATATATATATATATATATATATATATTCTCAATGCATGGTTTTGTAGCAGCATATCCTTGGCAGACCAATTAAAACAGTGAGGCTGAATAAAGCTGAAGCTCTCAGCTCTCTCTCTGCAACGGATACTAATTGGAAATATTGTGCAGCAGTGTGGCAGTTCCTCTTTGCTTATTGGCCTATTGAAAGCATTACATAGTCATATGACAGGTGAGACTATTGTACGATCAATCCATTTACATACACAGTAAAACTCCTCAGTGTTAATTGATCCATTTTGAAACACTAAGTGTATGAATGGATTTGCTCACGTTTGTACACTCAGCGTTACATGAACACAAATGATTTTGCCGTGTATGTTTGATGAAGCCAGTCATGTTTTTGCTGGACGGATACATAAACCAATAGGTGGGAAATGTTGTGACTGTGTTCGCAGAGCACTGTGGCCACGTTTAACCCATTAAGACCGGGAATGCATCGGTGTGTGTCATTTTAAGATTCATTTTGGCTATTCAAAAATAGAGTGCCACGCTATGAGCTTGTAGATCTGCTATAATCGTGAAAAGTATTGCAAATCTTTGAATATCTCTGCTGTCCTGCAGCAACCAGCCAACTCCAAAATGTTCATGTTTCAGTAAATGACAAAAACAAAACAAAAAGTGGGTTTTGTTCATCATTGAGCTAAATGGACCTCCAAGCTCACAATGAGGTTGGAGGTCAAAAGGGGGTGGAGCCTGGAGTCAGCAAAACCAGCTAACTCCACCCCCCTTTGCTGGACTTAGCTGGTTTAGCAGAAAGTTTGAGGTTCCAATGGAGTTAGCTGGTTTTGTCAAAAGCACTTTTTAATACTTTTCATTGGTTCAATATTGTTGTAATCAACACACAGAGGTAAAGGGTGTTCAATAGCACTGATTCATGAAAAAAAAAATGCAAAAGCGGAAAAATGGAGTTAGCTGGTTTCTCACAGACAGCAAAGATATGTAGGTTGTTTCAAAGCGAACAAAATATGTTGAGATGGGGGTCCGTGGCCAAATACATATCATTTTGGGTGGTCCTTTGACATGAGAAAAGTTTGAGAACCACTGATATTATAGCAACATACGTTTTTTTTCAAAAAAACTGTTAGGATTTAGGAGACATTTGTAGAATCCCCCAGAAGCAAAGATTTGAGTTAACAATGTTCGCTTTAGAAAATATATGCATTCAAAGATTTGCAAAAATGTTCACGATTTTTCAAAAACATCTACAAGCTTGAAGCACGGCATAGTGCTGCGCTACGAGCTTGTAGATCTGCTATTTTTGAAAAGCCAAAGAAATCTAAAAATGACACACAGATGCTTTCCCGGTCTAAAAGGGTTAAACATTTTCTACTGTACAAACATCAGCTATTATTATGACATGCCGTTAAATAACTAATTAGTATGGATGCCCGTGGGGCAGACAACACAAGGCTGTGTGTATTGAACATAGATCTAATTTGGCCCAGAGTGATTGCTTGGCAGGCTGGTTTGTCCAATCAATGGTATAAAAAAATGAAGGAACTTAAGAGTGCTTAAGGCTTAATATTCAGGGCTATGATCTAATATAACACCCATAACCAGGACTAGTGTTTAAGCAATCACTAGCCAGATTCAATTAATCATCAGAAGACCGTTAGCTGTAGCATTTTATTATTCACCCAGCAGCCATCTTGCTCTTGTGTGGGAAATGTAAAAGCACAATAAGGATCACTTCCACACACAGCCAGGAGGGGGCCGGGGATTGAACCGAGAACCTTCACGGTTCCAAGATCTCCACCTTCTGAGCCTCTAAGGCCGCCGAACTTGGCATTTGCTGGCCAGACACCATTAGCAATAACGATCTCTGGCAGAGAGCGGGTCTACCACCAGTGGAAGAGGAGATTAAGAGAAGGCGGCGGGGATGGATTGGCCACACACTCCGGAAGCCCAGTACCAGCATCACGAGACAAGCCCTTAGATGGAACCCGCAAGGCAAAAGAAAGAGGGGAAGGCCAAAGAACACCTGGCGCCGGGACCTGGAGACTGACATCGAGCAGTGTGGACTGACATGGAAACAGCTGGAAAATAAGGTCCAGGATAGAGGACTCTGGCGGACTGTAGTCGACAACCTACAGTATGCTTCATGAAAAGGAACGATAGGCATAAAGTAAGTAACTCCCGTAAATTGCACAGCCATGGGATGACCATCTAATTCCTGCGCTGGGTCACAATTTGTTTCTTTCCGAAAGAAGACTTGTTTTTAAAAAACAATTACGGCATGGCTCTGCAAGCGGCTAGATGTCTATGGCAGGGTCTGTGTGTGTGTGCGTGTGCGTGTGTGTGCGCGTGCATGCGTGCGTAAGTGCGTGCATGCGTGCGTGTCCACTGTCCAGGGCTAATCTTGCAAACTGCTCGACCAATCAAGGTGCCGAAATGTGTATGTATGCTGCCAGTATAGGCCACAAAAGTACCTCCACATTGGTTTTATAGATATTTATATTTTATTGTATAATATTGGGCTGTGATCGTGCTGAAACCTTGCCCAATATTTTTGTCGTAAGTCATAGATACATCATGATGTGTGTGTTATCATTGTATGGAAGTGCTTTTGTGCTCTTTTATTTTATCACCAAATGAATTCAATCAATCAATCAATCAATCAATTCTAATATGACGAAGATGTCAAAGGCTGATCACATTAACCCATTAAGACCGGGGAAAACATCTGTGTCATTTTAGATTTATTTGGCTATTAAAAAATAGCAGATATACACGATTGTTTATAAAATCGTGGAACATTTGTGAATCTGTGAATCTGTGAATACATATTTTCTTCCCAGAAGCATAGATTTGAGTAACAAATGTCGGCTTTAAAAAATATGTATTCATTTTTACAAAAAAAATAAATAGCAGATTTACAAGCTCGTAGCGCGGCACTCGGTTCCCCGATTGAATGGCTTAAGTCAGAGATCCACATCGTTTCTGCGTGGATCCCAAGATCCACAAGATCCAAATACAATAATTTCCTAGCTATCTATCAACAAAAAAAAACTTTCCATGGGGTGCCATGACATCCCCTAACTAATAATGAGGGTATTACTATGGTGTTAGCCTGGTGAGCTGGCCAGGCTGAGGTGTGCGATGATGATGAGCAAAGGACACCATGCAGAGAGCCTGCAGTAAATCCGTCTAATTCTCTGCAGAGCGTGAGGCCTCTTTCCCTCAAGCAATCCCTGGCCTTCTCATGGGAGAGAGGGATCTGGATCAGCGTCTAATGAACCTCCTTCAATTACCCCTGCCTCCACTATTAGGACCTCTACAGCTAAGCAAAAAGCTGTGTGATGAAGCACCTCTCTGCCTCTCTGCCCCTTTCCTGAGCTCGCGGTGGCATCAGCTTTCATTGGGCTTTACTAGAGGATAGATGAGGGCCCCGAAAAGAACTGTCCAGGGACGAAGCCATGCTACCAACAACCATGACATTATAGGAGGGTGACTTTGTTTAGAATTATACACCAGATTATGTCAAGTGAAGCTATCCCCACTGGAACTGTGTGGGAACAAGTTATCACCTACCACCTGAGCACAATTTATCTCAACACCGGTGAAATGATTCGACATTCAACTATGAATTCATTTAATCCATTAAGAACGGGGATGCATCTGTGTCATTTTAAGATGTCTTTGGTTATTCAAAAATCATGAAAATGTGTGCAAATCTTTGAAAATATATAGATATTTTTTTTTTAGAAGAGAACATTTGAACTAAAATCTTTGCTTCTGGAAATTCTACAAATGTTTTCTAAACCCTAAAGGCGGTTACACACCGGCGATTATGCGAACATACGCAAAATTCGGACTCGTTCCGAATAATTAAAGACACTTTTTCGCTTCGCTTTTTCGCTCCATGAAAGCTTCCATTGACTTTATAAGGTTTTAAAAAATAACGTATTATTTGCATTAAAGCTGATACAGTATAACATCAGTGGTTTTATTTATTTTTTTCATGTCAAGGACCACCCAAAATGATACGTATTTGGCCGTGGACCAAAATATTTAGTTCCAAGGACGCCCAGAAGCAAAGTTTTGATTGAAACATGTATTATATATATTCAAAGATTTGCATAAATGTTCACGACTTTTTCAAAAAAATTGCAGATCTACAAGCTCATAGCGCGGCACTCGGTGCCGTGCTACGAGCTTGTATATCTGCTATTTTTGAATAGCAAAAAAAAAAAAAAAAATTACACAGATGTGTTCCAGGTCTTAATGGATTAAACTACCTTCTAAAATCTCATGTTAACACACCATGAACCTGTTTTTGCATTCCAGGTCTTTCTCCTGACCCCGGAGGACATCATCTGTGGTCAGCAGCTACCCGCTCAACGCTCCCATCCAATCACATCATGCAGCTGTCAGGACTCGCAGCTGCAGTAGATAACTGATGATTTCATAATCCCTGCTGCTCCTCGGAACAGGAGGGAAATCTGTATCCAGTTAAGATCTTGATTACTCAATCCTCTTGGTTTCACAGTGATGTGAAAGTCTGAAGTTATGCCCTTGATTGCAGAAGGCTTCTGAAAAATGGTTCACGGTTATTGTTCTCAACCCCCTTTTCCAAAACCAGCCAATCACCTGCTCAGTGAACTAATTCCATGGAATGCAATTACAACCGAATCTCTTGAAAAATCAATTCTCTTTACCTGAGATTATACCTGGTCTGCGCGCGCGCGCGCATGCACACACACACACACACACACACACACACACACACACACACACACACACACACACACACACACACACACACACACACACACACACACACACACACACACACACACTTTCTAACACGCACACACACACATACGCACACGCACACTTTCTATTTATGAGGACATATGGCCGTTAACTGCACTTGCGTCTCTATTCTGGGCGTGTCATATTAGGCCAACGTTCTGTGAAAATCTGCTTTTTTCGGGGATTCGGTGTAGAGGGAAAAATGTGGGGACCAAGTATAGACCATAGCATGGAGACATTTAGGTTTTGAACATTCACCAAAAACAGTTCAAGTGAAAAATAACTTAATTGAAGTATAGTATAGTAGTATAGTATGAAGTATAGAGTTTAAGTGGTTAAATGACCATTGCGGTCATCATCTCAATTTGTGATATTCAATGACATACAATTACTTCTGGTGAATAAAAAAAAAGAGAAAACAAATCTTTCTGCAAGGTAGGCTACTCATTAAATATTGTGTTTACAGTCTCATCAAACTTCAAGATTACCAAATGGGTCCATTACACAGGAATGCTAGTCTTTGGAGACGGGCGTGTGCGGATGAGTACATGTGGTGATCACGTTTCTGACATCAGACAGCTGTTTAGGCTTTAATGTTATCACAGAGGAACAGGACAGCATAATGTTCTCTATGTGTAAATGGTTTAATTGCTTAATTTATACCAGGTGGACACCTGGAACTGATCACTGTGGTGGGCTGAGCTGAATAACCCTGCAGAAAGACACTCTTTCCACCAACCAATTGCATTTCAAGGTCACAAAAAAAATCTGTCTTGCAGTACGTGGCTTAAGCCAGATTTATAATTTGTTTTATAAATCTATAACGGCTGAAAACAGCCCTTCTACGTGATCGCACCGCTTCGCAGATGCAACGGGTCGTGAGCTTGTAGACCAGCTATTTTCAGCATAAATTAGGCCTCTAATTCAAATGCACACACACACACACACACACACACACACACACACACACACACACACACACACACACACACACACACACACACACACACACACACAGGTCACATCCCAGGCATGCCTCTGAACCTAAAGCCCTCTCTTTCACTCTCTCATCTCATATTTTGAGAATTTTTTACGTCATTAAAGGTAGGGTAAGTGATATTTTTGGGTTAAAACAAAAAGTATTTTGTTAAAATACTATATTCTGATAGTAATCATTGCTATAGAGTGTTTTTTCAGTAACAGGAGTCTCCCCGTCTCTCCAGCTCTTTAATAAACAGAAAATACATTTTCCGGTAGGTGTCAAAATCTCAGCCAATCAGGAGAAAGTACCCATTTTTAAGCTTCATTTTTTATAGTGTTCCAGTTCCAATTTTGCCTGCTCATTTCTTACTGTCATCACTTCCAATTTCACTTGTTTAATCTATATCCTGATTGAGATCTCTATCCTTGGATAAAATTGGAAATGACACTGAAACCGAAACAAAAATGCATTTTCTGTTTTATAAAGAGCTGGAAAGACATGGAGCTTGAAAGTTATTCCAACCTTAATATAACTACATGGTGTTTAAATAGTCACCTGTCATGATTAATCTTTAAAGAGTACATTTCATGACCAGCATAATGAAGGACCTTGCTAGAATATATTAATTTACTACATTGGTTCTCAAAATGGGGTCCGGGGACCCCCAGGGGTCTTTGAGGGAGTTCCAGGGGGTCCCCAGCTAAATGATGGAAAGTTAGGAGCCAAATGGACCCTTATGAGTCTGTAACTCAGAGTGTACAAATGGCACCAAATGGACCCGTTATATAAATTGGGGTCGCCATTAAATAGGGGTCCGTAGCCTAATGCATGTCAAACTGGGGGTCCTTGAAATTAAAATGGTTGAGAATCATTGCTAGAGCCGTAAAAAAAACTTCTCTTTTGGGGGTCCCTGGCATATCTTTTCAAATGGGGGTCCGTGGGCTAATAAGTGTCAAGTTGGGGGTCCTTGACATGAAAAAGTTTGAGAACCACTGATTTACTAGACAGAATGCTAGAAACAGGGCTTGCTACCCATTTCAATCTTAAACCATTCAATCCAGGAATGCATCTCTGACATTTTAGATTTCTTTGGCTATTCAAAAACAGCAGATATACTATGAGCTTGTATATCTGCAACAAAAATATATATATTGTGAGAATGTGTGTAAATCTTTGCTTCTGGGGGGTCCCTGGAACAACACATTTTACAAATGTTCGTATTCAAAGGTGTGCAAAAATGTTCAAATTTGTTCAAAATGCTTGTAGATCTGCTATTTTTGAATAGCCAAAACAACTCTAAAATGACAGAGATGTGTTCCCGGATTGAATCATTCATTAGGCAAATGTATAATTTAGTAATCTACTGTGTCATTTATATCAGACTAGACCATACCCGGTCGACGCATCCGTGGGGGGATATGCGCACATGATCTGGCAACCCGGGAGGCAACATTGTTTGACACATAAACGCTAATAAGAAGCTGAGATTTGATTAAATTGAAAAACGGGCTTCACAGTTAAGTTCAGATGGTAATGGTCAATGGCTGTGTGCAAAATCAGAGCAATTGCTCGAGCCACTGAGGAGAACCGGGTAGTGACACCACTACAAACCGGGTAGTGACACCACTACAGACAGACAAACAGAGGTTACTAGAATTATAGTATGATAGTGGTTTTCCTTTTTTTTTTTAAAACATCAACATCTTATTTAAGTCACATTGCTTTCATTCATTTCTACTACACAGTCAAATCTGATGTTAATTCAACTCCACTAGTGTACAAATGGAAACAAATGGAACCTTACACATCCATTTGGTCCGATTCTTACACTGTCAGAGTTAAATTAACAATCAGGATTTTTACAGTGTATGTTCTAATTTGTGTGAACATTATGTCATCTTAAGTTATTGTCATTGACCCTCAACCATATAGTTTCCAATGTGAACCTGTGACTTCATTACAATAGGTCTTGGAATTGTTAAAGGATGGGAAAATTAAACAACCCATTGTGGATTAATTAACGGAATTAGTGTTTGAGGAACATCAGGTTATTAATATGCTAATGTGATCCTGCCAAGAATATGGGGTAAATCACTGAGTACCTTGGAGGGAGAAAAGAAAGCGAGAGAAAGAGAGAGAGAGAGTAAGAGAGAGAGAGAGAGAGAGAGAGAGAGAGAGAGAGAGAGAGAGAGAGAGAGAGACGCAGTGAAGTGGAAAACTCAGTGTCAGCCCAGAGGTATTTCAATCAGTGGATCTGAGGACATGTCTTTGAAGCAGATAGCTTGATAATAAACTAATTATGATACAGTCAGATGTGTCAATAGCCGCGCACTTGACACCTGTTTCAATCTCGGCGCCGAGCCTTCTGATTCCCCCAAGATCTCCCGTCTCCCATCTGCCAACTAAATTACATTACGGTGGCGTGTCGCAACAGAGTTCCATATTTATTGGTCTCATCGTATCTATTATATACAGTAGAAACCTTATTTCAGGCCCATTCAGCCTATCCAAACAAGAACATTAACTAATCCACAAATACGAGAAACGTAGTGATAAGAGTGTGGAGAACTGGAGGAGTATGAGATTATTCCATGAAGACTATAACTTCGTTATTATGAGGGGAACCCTGTTTGGTTTATCACTTTGATTTGAATCTTAGGAATACAATTCGGGACCATTCATGCAAACAATGTAATCAACGTTTTAGCATATATACACATACTATGGCATATTCCCTTAAAGATACACTTCGTGAAGCACAACGCATCACATATCACAGCTTAAAATGTGTTATTCGGCTGTTAACAATTATCAGCATAAGACTGCATTGTAAGTATAACATAGCCTGACAATACATGCCCATCAAGCCATGTTTTGAACCCTTAACCCATTACATTTTATACTATTTTTATGCTATTCAAAAATAGCAGATCGACAAGCTCATAGCGCGGCACCGAGTGCCGTGCTATGAGCTTGTAGATCTGCTATTTTTGAGTTTGTGCAAATCATGGGCACCTGAATATATATCTTTTTTAAAGCAAACATTTGTTACTCAAATCTTTGCTTCTGGGTGGTTTCCTGGAACAAAACAGTTTGAGATGGGGGTCCGCGGCCAAATACATATCTAAAAATGTTTTCGAAATGCTAACAGTATGTTGCTATATCAGTGGTGCTCCAACCTTTCCATGTCAAGGACCGCCAAAATTATACTGTATGTATTTGGCCGCGGACGCCCATCTCAAAATATGCTGTTCCATGGACCCCCATACGCACAGATCGGAGTTACAAATGATCTACAAGCTCATATCGCAGCAGGCGATGCCACCCATATGAGCTTGTATATCTGCATGTTTTGAATGGCCAAAGACATCTTAAAATGACACGTGTTTACGGTCAAACTTTAACCAGATAAAATGGCATCAGTAGCCTAGCAATGGTTGCCACTTATAAGATCCATGGAACAACATTATCTAACCCACTGGTTCGCAGAGTGAGGTCAGGGTGCCCTTGAGGGGGCAGAGTGAGGTCAGGGTGCCCTTGAGGGGGCAGAGTGAGGTCAGGGTGCACTTGAGGGGGCACACTGACCTCAAGGTTCAATGTTCTTTACTGTTGTGTTACGTCTTGCCATGCGATGAGTTGTGAGCTTGTAGATTATTATGTTTTATCTTAAAAAAAAAAAAGAAGAAGAAAGACATCTTGACATTTTGAAAACACCAATCTTGTGGGAGTTCCTGGCACAACATATTTTCAAATAAGGGCCCTGTAAATGTTCGACAACAACTTATCTAACCTTACCACACTGTTCGCTGAGCCTTTTGGCCTCCGTTCACTATTAAAGCTGGTCTTAATCCTGTGAATTCTGTCATAATGGCTTCAGGGGCGCATCTCTGCAGTGGGCAAGACGCTCTGTTTGCCGATCTGTTTTCCCCACAGGGTCCCTCAGCAGAGCTCATTTAGCAGCCTGATGCTGTGTAATTAAGACTACGTAGCACCGGATAGCATTACCCGAGCCCTAGCACTCTGGTTCTCTATTGGAGAGATTCCTAATGAGTCTATTAGTCTCCTATGAGGGACAGGGGGGATAAGCATATGCCAGATGTGTGAGTGTCTATATACAGTATACAAATCTTGAGACAAAAATCGGGCACAACATCTTTGTATGTGCTCCATATGTGTTCCACACACACATCTATGGTTATACTGTATGCAAGCATGTGCTGCTTGCATATCCTGTAAGTGGGTTTATAGCAGTGTTGATTTTGACAGCAATGTTTTATTTAGTTTTAGTCATAGTCTTTTGAATAAAATTCCATTTAGTTTTAGTCATATTTTAGTCACCTGAAATGTTTTAGTTTTTGTCTAGTTTTAGTCGACTAAATCTACAGTTTATTTAGTCGACTAAAATTAATTTTGGCGGTGCCTTGATGGCTTCATAATGGCTGATTTTACATTTGGTTGCATGCTGAAAATAGCCAATATACAAGCTCACAGCGTGTCGCAGCGCAACACGTTCTGAGCTTGTAGATCTGCTATTTACAGAGCGCAACCAAGTGTAAGGGGAGGAGGGCAATCAAGCATAAAATGACTTGTCTTAGTTCTACTTCTCGAGTCACTCCCTAACATTTTAGTCTATAGTTTTTATTTGTTGACAAAAATGTCAGTATATTTAGTCTTAGTCATCATTGCTTAGTTTTTATTTTGTTTTTCGTCAGTGAAAAAACATAGTCGACAAACATTTTTCGTCATAGTTTTATCGACGAAATCAACACTGGTTTATAGGAATAGGGGTGGATGTTTTTTGTTATTTTTTTGGCGTGTCTGGGCAGTGGGCATACATACTGTACAACAGTATATGGCTGTGTATGCTTGTTGATGACAGATGTCACACTCCTAGCCATTAATTGTGATGGTTTTAACAAGTCTCTCCAGCTCCATTTTGACAGGAACAGAAAACAACTCTCTAAACCTTGTCATACCTTTACATGGCCGACTGAAGGACAGTGGTTGCTAGAAGGAAGTTTATTACAAGGATGAAGAGGAGAGGAAATGATGAAGCTTGTTCCACTACAATTATTTGACAACTTGAGTTACTTTGCAGATATAAATTATAATATAAAACATACATTAACAACTTTAGTCCTATTTTATACATGGGCTATTTGAAAGTAGCCGATCTAAAAGCTCACAGATGTGACGTGTTGTGAGCTCGCAGATCTACTGTTTTCAAACATTTGAGTACTTTTACTTTTGGTGCTTTAGGTATATTTTGATGCCAATACTTTTGTACTTTTACTCAAGTAACATTTTGAACACAGGCCTTTTACTTGTGACAGAGTATTGTTATATTGCGGTATTGCTATTTTTACTTAAGTAAAATATCTGGGTACTTCACTGGTGGTGAGTAATCCTTGTGATAGTGAAGGACAGGAAGAAATAACCAGATTTAAACACATTAGTGGCATATTTACACACCAATTTCAGCTCTGACTTTTAGGCGGAAAGACAGACAAGAATTTGAAGATTCCGAGTCTTTGTGTTTACCTTATTTCCTGGCAAAAAAATCTGATTACACAAAAAGTTTGTTGACGCTCCCCTATATAAAGTGAGCGGCCATGGTACAGCACGACCTTCTATCCGCCGTGGCTGGGTCACATTTAACTTCTGTTTGTTGGGCCTGTCAGTTTTTACAACATCTTTACTGTGCAAACACACAAAGAACAAACATCAAACCTAGTCAAAACCCATCATTTCCCCCCCATGCCTGTTAACACCTTGAGACCGGGACCGTATCTGTGTGTCATTTTTAGATTTCTTTGGGCTATTCAAAAATAGCAGATATACAAGCTTGTAGCTTGTAGATCTGCTATTTTTTTGAAAAATCATGGATTTTTTAAAAAGCAATTTTTAAAGCAAACATTTTTAACTCAAATCTTTGCTTCTGGGGATTCTACAAGTGTCTTCTAAATCCTAACAAAAATCCTAAGAAAAAACGTATGTTGCTATAATATCAGTGGTTTTAAATCTTGTTCATGTCAAGGACCCCAACATTACATATTTGACCGCGGACCCCCATCTCAAAATATGTTGTTCCAGGGACCCCCCAGAAGCAAGGATTTCAGTAAAAAAGAAAATCGCTTTAAAAATATATATATATTCAAAGATATAATTTAACGATTTTTCAAAAATAGCAGATCTACAAGCTCATAGCGCGACACTCGGTGCCGCGCTATGAGCTTGTATATCTGCTATTTTTGAATAGCCCCAAAGAAATCTAAAGACGACACACAGACAGATGCGTATCCCGGTCTTAAAGGGTTAACACCTACTCTCCCCACACTCTCTCATAAACAACCATCCCTCTGTGTCACTGCGAGGAGTGCAAAGAGAAAAGAAAAACAACCTTTGCATCGTGGGATTTATCCAACGTTATGACAGCAGAATGCGCCGTGGCTCTCTCTCCACTGTATGCTGTATGCTGTCAGCCTCATTGTTGTGACGTGCATTGATTGAGGAGAAAAGCCCGGGCCATTATTCAAAGCCATCCAGCACTCAATTAACCCTTTAAGACCGGGGAACGCGCGTCCGTGTCATTTTAAGATTTATTTGGCTAAGCGTTTTTTAGATTTTTTTTTTTCTTTCACTCAAATCTTTGCTTCTGGGGGGTCCCTGGAACAACATATTTTTGAAATGGGGGTCCCTGGAACAAAATATATTTTGAGATGGGGGTCCCTGGAGCAAAATATATTTTGAGATGGGGGGTCCCTGGAACAAAATACTTTGAGATGGGGTCCCTGGAAAAATATATTTTTAGATGGGGGGTCCCTGGAACAAAATATATTTTGAGATGGGGGTCCCTGGAAAAAACATTTTTTAGATGGGGGTCCTTGGAACAATATATTTTGATATGGGGGGTCCCTGGAACAAAGAATTTTGAAATGGAGGAGTCCGCGGCCAAATACATATAATTTTTGGGTGGTTCTTGATATGAAAAAGTTTGAGAACCCCAAATACGTTGTTTCAGAAACCTGTTAGTATTTAGAAGACATGTTGTAGAATGTGTTTCCCGGACTGAAGGGGTTAACCCATCAAGACCTGGAACGCGTCTGTGTCACTTTAGGTTTCTTTGGCTATTCAAAAATAGCAGATCTACAAGCTCATAGCGCGGCACCGAGTGCCGCGCTATGAGCTTGTAGATCTGCTATTTTTGAAAAATCGTGAAAATTATTATTTATTTATTTCTTCCAAAAAATTGTTAGGATTTAGATTTTTTTAGACGCGGCCTCAGGTCTGTGTAGAATGTGTTTCCCGGTCTGAAGGGGTTAACACCCTATTTGCATTATGGCGGAGCAGCACTCCTGCCTCTTGATTAATATGTCTTCTTCTCCCTTGCCAGTCAATCATGAATCATCCCTCCTGCCACAGGACAACGCTGCTCTATCCCACTGGGACAGAGAGAGGGGGGAGGATGGGACGATATAGCAAAGGAGGAGAGAACAGAGGGGGAGGGATAAAGGACAATGCCAGTGGTGTAAAGTAACTCATTTTGAGGTATCTGTACTTTACTTGAGTATTTCCAATTTCCAATACTTTTACTTCTACTCCACTACATCTCTGAGGCAAATATTGTACTTTTACTCCACTACAATTATTTGAAAGTTACTTTAGTTACTAGTTACTTTGCAGATATAAATTATTACACTATAAAACATACATTAACACATTGCCTGCCAGAGTTTTTTCAGATTTTTAGCTGTTGCCTGCCAGGGTTTTGCCATGTTTTTGGTACCTGTTCGCGTAGCCACAGATTTTTTTCCTCCAGTATGATTGATCCCCAGATGGTTTCTAATCACAGATGAGATTCAGGTGTGGTTTCACAAATGTCAACGAGGTCATTTTGACCTCGTTGACATGTTTGGTTGATGTTTCAATATAGCTCAAAAGCAGTAGTTTTAAACCAAAAAACAAAGTGAATTGTTTGTCCGTTTGAATTTTAACATTGAAGTGAATGGAGCAGCAAATCTTCGAACATTTTTAGCTCCTAATCTGTTCATAATTCGACAAGGGTTGAAATTATAAAAAAATGCAAAAAAAAAAATAAAAATTTTTTTTTGAAAAAAAAATTTTTTTTTTCCCTTTTTTCCAAAGACGTATATATACGTCATTGGCAGGCAACAGCTGATTTCTAAATGACGTATATATACGTCTTAGGCAGGCAATGTGTTAATCACTTTAGCCCTATTTTATACCTAGGCTATTTGAAAAAAGCAGATCTACAAGCTCACAACGTGCGACGCGTTGTGAGCTTGTAGATCTGCTATTGGCAAACATTGTACTATGTTTACTTTTGGTACTTTAGGTACATTTTGATACCAATACTTTTATACTTTTACTCAAGTACATTTTTAATCCCAGACTTGTACTTGTAACAGAGTACTTCTACATTGCAGTATTGATACTTTTACTTAAGTAAAACATTTGAGTACTTTTTTCCAGGGATGAGTATAAGGCAGAGAGAGAAGAAGGGAAGGATGGGTGGCAGGGGGATAGAGGGGGAGAGAGAGAGAGAGAGAGAGAGAGAGAGAGAGAGAGAGAGAGAGAGAGAGAGAGAGAGAGAGAGAGAGAGGGATGGAATGTAGGAGGAAGGAATGAAGAACAGAAGAGAGGGAGGAATGCCTTGGGGATGGAGGGATGGATGACAGCGAATAGGAAGGGTGGGAGCGGGAGAATACAGGCAGAGGATAAGGCTGAGAAGGGAAAGAGAGAAAGAAAGCATAGAGGGAGAATAATGGAGGATGTATACTGTAGGGGAGGAGGAGAGAGGGACACAGATTTGAAGGCATCGATGAAAGGAGAGAGAGGGAAGGGGGGAGAGACAGACGGGAGGGTGTATGGAAATGGAAAGAATGGGATGGAAAGACAGGTGGACAGACGAGGGACACAAAAACTAGAGATGAATGGGTATTCCCTGTGAAATATGACTGCCGAAACCCATTCAATCCAGGAACGCATCTGTGTCATTTTAGATTTCTTTGGGCTATTCAAAAATAGCAGATATACAAGCTCATAGCGCGGCACCGAGTGCCGCACTATGAACTTGTAGATCTGCTATTTTTGAAAATCGTTCAATATATATATATATATTTTTTTTAAAGCAAGCATTTGTAACTCAAATCTTTGCTTCTGGGGGGGTCCCTGGAACAAAACATTTTTAAAATGTTTGCTTAAAAAAATATATATATATATATTCAAAAATGTGCAAAAATGTTTGCGATTTTTCAAAAATAGCATATCTACAAGCTCATAGTGCGGCACTCTGTGCCACGCTATGAGCTTGTATATCTGCTATTTTTGAATAGCCAAAGAAATCTAAAATGGCACGGATGCGTTCGCGGATTGAATGGGGCTAATGTCACAGTAACATGAACATCTGAGGTGAAATTAATAAAGTAATATTTACAGATTATACAATTATCTTGTGTGAAGGTATACGGGCATACAGATGAGCAGAAGTGAATCTGGCCAATTAGCGAGGAAACCGACAGGCAGATAGGAAAACATTTAACAGCCCTGGAACCGAATTACGCGCACAATTAAAGCCTGTGATTCCACCCCCCCAACCCCCCCTCGAAAATATAGGGCAGGCAAGCAGGTAATTTGTTAATGGTGGACTGGGAACTTAGTAATTACAGACTCATTTCAAAACTAGGTTAACTTGCACTTTGATTTCAAACAATGTCACAGTAATGCTTTACAAAGACTGTTGTATTCATAATATGAAATGCATACATGGACACATGTGGGCAGCAGTGGCTCAGGGGGTAGAACCGCAAGGTTCCCAGTTCGATCCCGGGCTCCCCCAGAGTTAGTGTCAAATTGTCCTTGAGCAAGACGCTGAACCCCTAATTGCTCCCGATGAGCAGGTTGGTGCCTTGTATGGATTCCTCCGCCATCTGTGTATGAACGGGTGAATGTAATGCACAATCTATGTAAAGCGCTTTGAATAAAAGTGCTATATAAATGCACCATTTACACTTGTTACCTAGTCAAGTTCCTTTTACATTCAATACGTGTTGACAAATATTATACAAGCTACTGATTGTGGCATCTGGGTTATCACAACATGTCGGAATCAAGGTTACGTTCCTTGTTTTAGTTCATAAAGTTAAAGGAAATCTCTATACTTAAAATGCTATAGTTGCCCTTCAGGTCTCTTTCAGAGCATTAAGCATTTGCATAATAATTAACCTCTAAAATATGCAGCCAATTCTCTTTTTTGTGCAACAACGCGATTGCATGTCAATGCGAGGCTCTGCACAAAGCGCTGAAGAAACGCACATCTACGCCAATCCTGTGCACTTAATACACTCTTCCATTCAGGTATAATAGTGAAGCCTTTATTCATCTAGTCAAGCCTCTCCTCGTGTACCCAGAGCAATTCATCTACGATGTGTAGAAAACAGCCTTATATGTCAAGCGCAGCGGTGGGGAGAGAATCCACCTGACAACGAATTAATGAAAATGTCACTGACTTATACCTCCATCGCTTCATTTCATAAACGCATCGCTGAGCATATTAACATAGCAGACAAGATGCTCTCACTCTCCTGCCTAACTGCTCGCTCGCTCTCTCTCTCTCTCAGATCTCCCTCTCCATTCTCTAGCCTTCCTACTTCTCTCCCTCTGTATATCTAATATGTTCTAATATATAGGGTTTCTAATATTCACAGCGCTCTCTTATTTAACCCATTCAATCCGGGAACACATCGGTGTCATTTTAGATTTATTTGGCTATTCAAAAATAGCAGATCAAGCGACACAGAGTGCTTGAGCTATGAGCCTTTAGATCTACTATTTTTGAAAAATCTTGAAAATCTTTGAATATATATATTTTTAAAGCGAACATTTTTGTAACTCATATCTTTGCTTCTGGGGGGTCCCTGGAACAAACAAAAAATAAAACTGCGGGTCCACGGCTAAATACATATCTAAAAATGTTTTCTAAATCCTAACAGTATGTTGCTAGTATAATCAGTGGTGCTCCAACTTTTCCATGTCAAGGGCCCCCAAAATGATGTATTTGACCGCGGACCCCCATCTCACAATATGTTGTTACGGACCCCCCAAAAGCACAAATCGGAATAAAAAATGTTCATTTACTGTATATATATATATATATATATTCAAAGATTTGCACACATTTTCCATGATTTTTTTTTTAAATAGCAGATCTACAAGCTCATAGCCCAGAGAAATCTTAAAATGACACACAGATGCGTTCCCGGTCTTGATGGATTAACCAGTTTTGCTTGTTTAGCCAAAAGCAGAGTAAGGAAGGGCCTGTGTGTGAATAGGCCTCTGAATGCCCCCCCCCTCCCCCCCTGTACTGTATAACACACCCATGCCCCTGTGAAGCTGGGGCCTGAGGGTTAATAGGGAGCCATGACAGCTCAGGCCGTTCCATCACCATTGGCAGACTGTGGAAAAGGTCAATCTCCAGTCCAGCAAAGCCAACCCAATAGAAATGTCAGTGTGTGGGTGATGGGAAAAACACAGAAAGACTCGTCAACACATTTGTACATTGTCTTAACTTAAGACCTGGAGGTATGGCGAATGATGTTTCTAGGACGTCAGAATGCCTGAATTAGTCATGGCACCATGGTACATTTTACGGTCCTCAAAATAGCAAAACAGCATTGGCCACGCCTCCAAGACATAAGACCTGGTAATTAAGACACGCAAAATAGGGACCTAAGAGTCTAAAAGTCTCACTAGGAATCCCTGTTCCTTGCACTTTACTGGACCAAAGTGGCTTTAACTGGCTTAAAACTGGTGGTTTTCAATATTAAAAAAAATAAAATGAGTTAGGAGTGTTTTTCTAAAAATCCCATAGTTGGGCTGGATGGATGTCTGTTTTTTTTGGAATGACGTCACATCTGACTACTTCTTCTATGAGTGACTATGGATCATTCCAAAGCTGTGTTAGAGCGCCCCTTGTGGAATAAAAAAAAAGATAACAGAACGCAGATCTGCGTTCTTGGCGTGCAAGTGATGTATTTAATAGAACGCATATATGCGTCGTTGACGGGTAATGTGTTAATAAATTAGCATAAACAAAATGCTTCACAAGAACAATGTTGGTGTACACCTGTAAATAAAGATTTGATAAAAAAAATAAAAATTATGTAAAAGTATTTCCTGGTTTTAATGTAGTGCGAGAAAAGATGAGGGACAGGGAGACAATATCCTGTCCCTGGTGGGTGGAGAAATGTTGAAGAAGGGAGCAATGATTGGATGGACGCTAATGCACTAGCAGCATAGTTGAGATTATCTCAACTATGAATACTACGTATGCTTTTTTTTTTGCTGTGAAGTGTCCCAACTCTGTGGACTTTGCACTGAAACTTGATGCTCAATATGAGCGTACCGTGAATAAGGCAAAAGGGTGTGGTGCTGGAGGAAAGGCTGTAGGATCATCAAAATCAGTAGAGGGTTTATGCTGTATCTATCTATCGTATTAGATTATGAGATTGAGAGTGTGGTGAGACGCAATCAGTGGGGTACATCCATTGTCTGAGGAGCGTGAAGGTGCACAGCAAATTCCATGGCAAAAGAACCAAGAGTTTTCAAGATATCTTTTGTGTGGGCCCAAAGTGTTAGACGGACTGATGGATGGACAGACCAGCAGACAAACTGTCTGTCCGTCCGTCCGTCTTTTCAACCAACCTTGCCATCTAGCCTGGCTCAAAATGAAGCAGAGAAAAAGCCTAAAAGATAACATTAATACAAGAGGAAATAATTCAATCATTGCCAGGAGAGTGAGCAGTGGTGGAAAGTAGTACACTTAAGTAAGATTTTGAGGTATATGTACTTTACTTGAGTACAGTATTTCCAATTTCCAAAACCTTTATTTCTACTCCACTACATCTCGGTTCCAAATATTGTACTTTTACTCCACTACATGTATTTGAAAACTTTAGAACTAGTTACTTTGCAGCTATTTGAAAATAGCAGATCTACAAGCTCACAACGCATCGCAAGCTTGTAGATCTGCTATTTTCAAACATTTTAGTACTTTTACTTTTGGTATAGTATATTATGATGCCAATACTTTTGTACTTTTACTCAAGTAACATTTTGAACACAGGCCTTGTCCTTGTAACAGAGTATTTTTTTATATCGTGGTATTGCTACTTTTACTTACACAGTAAGTGAAATATCCGAGTACTTCTCCCACCACTGAGAGTAAGAGAGACACAGCGGTATCAAATGGAATCACCAAGAAGATCCGATGCTTTTTCTGGCATTCAGGCTCCACATGAAGTAGTAGCGTTTCACTCCCAGCATGCACTCTGGGACTGTCTCTTTAGTGAAATACGGCGAGTGAACAAGTCTTTTTACTCTTCTTTGCACTTCTCTCTCTCTCTCTCTCCTTACACTCTCTCTGTCTCTCCAATGGGGCTCTGCCTCCCTCCGGTCACTCAAACCGTATACTGTCCATTTCCTACACGTGATGGGTCGTGAAAATTTCATCAGCCCCCATATCTGTGTTAGCTCACACAGAACGCATCCAGGTGGAAGACACAGGGGGATGCCCTGCTAGAACAACCGTGATTGTCTGGAAATGTAGATAGACACACACAGACATAATGGACAGCCCCCTCCATATGCCATTTAGCTGTCCAAACCCAGCGCTGTATGCTATGTGTACGTCTAGGGACACACGCTATGGCAAACATACATCAGCCTCCATAGCACCGGCCTCCCACAAGATATACCCAGAGAGTAAGAAAGCCTGACACTTGTACACAGGCTAGTAGTAGTGTTTGCAGCCATGTGCATTGAAAATACCTTAATGCATTAAGACCGGGAACGCATCTGTGTCAATTATTTACTTATTTGGCTATTCAAAAATAGCAAATATATTAGCTCTGAGCTTTTATCTGCTATTTATGAGAAAAAAGAAACCTGAATATTTGTGCAAATCTTTGTATATATATATATACATTGCCCCGGAACAAAATATTTTGAGATGGGGGGGGTCCGCGAACAGATATATATATAATTTTGGGTGGTCCTTGGCATGAAACAAGTTTGAGAACCACTGATATTATAGCATTAGTATTACTTAAAAAAAAATAACTTAGGATTTAGAAGACATTTGTAGAATCCCCAGAAGCAAAGATTTGAGTTTAAAAAAGATACATATTCAAAGATTTGCACACATTTTCACGATTTTTCAAAACAAAAGTGCAGATCTACAAGCTCATTTGAGCTTGTAGATCTGCCATTTTTGAATGGCCCAAAGTATAAATAGCTAAAACTGAAATCTAAAATGATGTTCCCGGATTGAACGGGTTAAGAGCTTTTGTCTGGAAACATCTCCATCTCCAAGGAGAATGGATTTACCAATAACCCATTATTCGCTGCAGGGAGCTATAGGTTTCTTCCCTCTTATAGCAATTGCTCTGACAATCAGAAAATGTAATCAGAGCTCAAGAAGGGCCTCTGTGCACGGTGTCCTCTGGTTCCACTAATTGCTTTGAGCTTTCGGACGCTCAGTCCACTCCACTTGTTGGAAATTTCCAATTTGGAACCCATTTATTTTTTTATTTTATTTTTTGTTGTCCTTTTCCCTCGATCCTGTACCCTGTAGAGCAGCAAGTCATTCTGCTCGAGACTCCCGACTATAAATTGCGACCATTAATCATTTCAGTCATTACCTTTATTTTAACCCATTGAGACCTGAAGCTGATTCTACATGTCTCCTAAATCTCAACAGTTTTCTGAAAAACGTATGTTTCTATATCAGTGGTGCTCAATCTTTTTCATGTCAAGGACCGCCAAAATTATATGTATTTGGCTGCGGACCCCCATCAAAATATCTTGTTCCAGGGACCCCCAGAAGCAAAGATTTGAGTTAAAAATGTTCGCTTTGAAAATATATATATATTCAAAGATTTGCACACATTTTCACGATTTAAAAAAAAATAGCAGATCTACAAGCTCGTAGCGCGGCACTCGGTGCCGCGCTATGAGCTTGTATATCTGCTATTTTTGAATAGCCCAAAGTGTAAAATAATGCTTTTTAGCTCAAATCTAAAAATGACACAGTTCCAGGTCTTAATGGATTAAAAGGCCCAACAACATCCAAACAAATAGTTTATAATTTTGGCCAAAGCTTAATAGAATTCACCGTGACTTGCAAGAATTTAATCTATGTAGTTGTGTACTTATCGTACATATATTACAAAGCACCTTGGTATCCACCATATTATTATCATAATGACCATCACTTGGTTAGCTCTGTATTCAGATTATTAGTGCGACAAGACTGCTGACATGATCCTTTTGAGGGTGAAAAGTATTCGTAATACATGCAGTATATCTTCAACATAGAGTGACCCTAATCCATGGGTGGGCAACTTTGATGATGGGGAGGGCCACTATATTTCCACACTCACTCCAGAGGGCCACATTGCATATACTGTCTCTCCGAATTGTAACTTTTTTTCGCCATTCTATGTCACACAAAAGTAGCAAAAATAGCCGATCTACAAGCTCAAAACGCGTCGCAGTGTGTCGCGTTTTGAGCTGGTAGATCTGCTATTTCAATACAAATACATTGGACATAAAAAAGACAATAGAAATGTAATATTAGTCATTAAGCTATTAATACAGACTGAAGTAATTAAAGCGGGTTATGTTTGCATGTTTGGAATTGTAACAGCTGAAATCAATAATATATCAGTATTCCTTTATTAACCTGCGGGCCGCATTAAGTAAAGGTGGGGGCCGCATGTGGCCCCGGGGCCGCCAGTTGCCCATGTATGCCCTAATCTGAAGAAAAGCATTTACAATTCAGGCATTTAGCGGACGCTCTCTTATCCAGAGCAACTTACGGGTGCAATATCAGAATAAGCAGAGTAAGCATGAACTCTAGTCAATAAACAACAAGGGAAATAGTCACACAAACTTAGAGAGAACAATGGAGTGCCTCAAAGAAATTAGGATACATCACTCTATACCAGTGGTTCTCAACCAGTGGTCCAGGGACCACCAGTGGTGCTTGAGGGGGTTCCAGGTGGTCCCCAGCTAAACAATGGAGAGTTGGTAACTTATCTTATTAGATATTTAACTCTTGAGAGCGTAAAATGAAACCAAATGGACCCGTAAACACCTGCATTTACTTAATTAAAGAATAGTTATTTAGATCAACGTTTGCGTGTTATCTCTCCTATTGGTACCAACATCAATACAGCATGGAATTGTGGACAACATCGTATCCAACGGTAACAAAATATAACAAAATAAGTCTTGGGCCTGAGAGGCTAAATCTCCTCAAACGGTGGTCCGTAGCTCAAATGCCGAATAAATAATGGACCTTGATGTGAAAAGGGTTGAAAGCCCCTGCTGTAGACAGATGCACACACTCACAAACCCCAAGTTGACAGGGGAAGGGAGTATTCATAAACCATAATCCTTTCTCCCTGGCTTTCCATGTTTGTGCGGAAAATTGCAATGACAGAAAAAAGGACCGAAACATGCAATGGATGAGTCCTAATAGGGCGGATTTGGCCACTCTGCTGCAAAAAATCACTTTCAAGGCCATATCAAGAGGAACGTCAGAGAAGAGATGAGAAGGGAGTGAGAGGACAGAGACAGGGAAGAAGCTTTTCATCTTTTTTTCTTTACAGAACGGAAGTGAAAACATGGCAGCCAAAGCTAGTGCCTGGCTTCACACGAGCGAGAGAGACAGAGAGAGAGAGAGAGAAAGAGAGTGTGTGGATAGTTCACCCAAAGAATTATCAATTACACTCCATGAAGCCTTGAATTCATGGAGTTCTTTTGTTTTTGTCGCATTCCTAAGCCAATCATTTGATGACCGGCAGAGTCTCTGGCGGTCATTCAATTATTGGCTTAGGAATGCGACAAAAACAAAGAGGAAAAAAAAATCATGGCTCCATGGGGTGTGTAATTGATAGAAAACAAGCCATTTTGGGGGTGAACTATCCCTTTAAGAAGCCTATGGTGGGAAGTCTTAACACTCACCCTTCTAGAATGATAGTAAATACTGGGAAACGTATAAGGGAAGCCAGAGGGAAATGTACTCAATATAAGTGAATTCACAGATTTTATTTTACCCCCTCTAAACTCAATAAGATGGGCCTACTGCCCGATAATTTATGTTGGAAAGGCAAAACAGAAACAAGGACATTTTTACCCCCTGGAACCCAGGTCTGCCACGGGTAATGTCACACAACAGAACGCCATAGTCACAGCCATACCCCATCATCATTGCTGTGTCCTGCTTATAAGCTAAAAGAATTTCCCACACGTGTTTCCATTATTTTGTCTCCTTCATTATTATTTACTATTGCTATAACACCTGTGGCTGTTTATTGTTTATATGTACTGTATGGGTTCCAGGGGGTCCCCAGCAAAATGACGATATTCAAAAAAAGTAGATATAGAAGCTCACAGGCTTGAATTAGTCTATCCATTTTGGGAAAAAGTAATAGAAAATATACACTTTTTAACCGTTTCTTTTTTAGTTATAGTTGTTGTGTGACATTACCCGTGGCTGTTTATTGTTTATATGTACTGCAGGGGTCTTCAACGTTTTCAGTCCAAGGACCCCCTAGCTGAGAGAGAGATGAAGCAGGGACCCCCTCTATATTGTATAAAATGTTGTTGCAGATAAACGTTTGCTGCTCTTTTTTCCCTCTACACCTATAACTCTTTGCCAAAAATAGCCGATCTACAAGCTTGTGAGCTTGTAGATCTGCTATTTTTGGCTAAAGTTCTCCCCAGAAAAGGGATGCTAGGGTTCAAGTAATGTAAAAAAAAACAAAAAACATATCACACAAATATTTTGCGGACCCCCTGTAGTAACTCTGAGGACCCCCTAGGGGTCCCGGACCCCCTGTTGAAGACCCCTGTACTGTATGTACCATGGTTCCATGTGCCAGGTGATAGGTGGTTGTGTCTTTGTGCACAAGACTGAAAGAAATAAAACAATTAAAAAACACTCACCCTTCTAGTTGAATGTTGAGCAGGACTGCAGAAGGCTTGGATTGCATTAATCTGAAATCACAAAAAAAAAAGAAATTTATTGGACATGTCTCCATCCGGAATGGAATGCATGTGCAATAAAAAACAAATAAACAATATATATATATATATATTGTTTTGACGCTCATATTAACCATAGGAAGACACAGTTATCGTTTAATACACAGACCTAGATCAAACTATACAAACAGGTAAAAGCTGAGTACGACCAAAAAAAACACCACATTAAAGATAGATGAACGTTGTGTAGAGTGGAGAAGCAACGACAGCCAGACGGTGCCGGTTTAGCCTGTTCCTCACACCCTGAGAGATAATTGGGCAGAGGCCACGGATAATATGCTATTCCTCATAATTCCAGGTATAATAAACGGACACAATTGAATCGATGACAATTTGCAATATTTAAGCAAGACAGCAAGTTATCTGCGTTGATGATCAATCATAGACCGTATAAAGCATTCATTCTATTAACAGAACAGAGCTGCTACAGGGTGATGGTATTCTACTGAAGTTAGGAACATAAAGACACAAAGACCGTTGCACATTTCATCCTAATCTTGTTTTTCCATCAGCTTGAAATGCAGGCTGCTGTGGGTTGATGTAACACAGTTTTAAGCAAAGTAGCCGGTGTTGCCAGATTCTGTGAGAGAAACAAGCAACCAGGTCTAGGAAAACCAGCCCAAAATAATGGGCCACATGAGCACTTTAACATATACATCAGCTATTTGAAAATAGCAGATCTACAAGCTCACAACGCATCGCGATGCAACGTGTTGTGCGCCTGTAGATCGGCTATTTTCAAATAAAATATTGCAGGGAAATTATAATAAGCAAATCTGGCAACCCTGAAAGTAGCTGTGTTGGAGGGAAGCAGACTTAAACTGGTAATTTCCTATCCGTCCGGGCCAGGGGTGGAATTTTGATTTCAAAAGGTGAGGCAGACACATCCTGCAAAGGGGCTTTAGTTTTTCCAGATACCCTCTTCATGAAATGGATGGCCTTAACAGAAATATTTTATACAGCCAAAAGTGAGGAAATTGATCAATATATTGACCAACCTCCATAGGCGAAAAACATTTGCGGAATAAAACCGCTCTCATTTCCATACTCTAATGTAATTTCCTCCAACTTAGTCTTGGAATCACACACACACACACACACACACACACACACAGACGCACACGCACACGCACACGCACACGCACACACACACACACACACACACACACAGTGTAAGTGATTGTCCAAGTGACTGTCCTTTAACCGTTTTCTACTTGCCCCAGGACATCAGGCAATCGTTTTTGTTTAACCCTAATTAAAGAATCTTTAATCAATCTTTTACAAATTATAGTAGCTAATTATTTGTAAACTTTGTTTTCCTTCCCAGTTTAGCCGTTATGTAGGGCTGTCACAATTATGACACAATCGTTTAATCGCAATTAGTTTTGTCATAATCGTTTCCATGTTGAAACATTCTCAAATATTAAAAAAGCTGAGATAGCTGATCTACAAGCTTACAACACGTCACAAGCTTGTCGATCAGCTATTCTTACCCCCCCCCCACACACACACACACACACACACACACACACACACACACACACATCACTGTGTTGCCAATGCTGTTGAAGAACCCTAATAGCTCATCAGGAGCCCCCACCGGGGACAACGTATAGCATCTACTCTGTCCTACACCTCCAGTTCAACATTCCCCACTGACAGGTGTTCAGGAGGTTGGCATCATTCACCCGACCTGATGGAGCGGGAGGGGAGGAGGCATTATTGGATGAGTTCAGAGAGGTATAGCGGGGGGCCTGGTTGTTGAGGGCTTTGTAGGTATAGTGATTAGTATTTTGAAGTCAATTCTGTGCTTGACTGGGAGCCAGTGGAGGTCATGGAGGACTTGGTGCGATGTGGTCCCTTGGATCGGGTTCTGGTGAGCAGGCGGGCAGAGGAATTTTTGTACGTACTGTAGTTTCTTGAGAACCTTGGTGGTGACGCCGTATATGCATAAATGGACCCATCCGTATACTCTCAGACTTATAAATGAACAGTGAGGATTTTACAGTGTAGATCGGTGTGCTCCAGTGCCCGGTGTGGGGGATGAAGGCCTATGAATGTTGAACTGAGGGGGGGGTCCTTGAAATTAAATGTAATTAAACTAAACTAGCTCATCCTCGCCAGTCACCACTACTCCTATGTAAATGTGTGAAGTTTTGGCTCCGCGTCTTTCAGTCAGCCCTGCATCAGCAGCTGCAGCAGACAGACAGACAGGGGCTGATGGTGACAAATAGACAAGTGGTGATGATTCACACCTCTGGAAGAAATGTCACGGCTAATGGAGACAGACCAACAGTGGAAGGGGAATTAAAACCAGTAATTGAGAGCCACTTCAGTGGCCAACATGCTGTAGCCTGCGCCTGGGGGCTCCACACACACACACACACACACACACACACACACACACACACACACACACACACACACACACACACACACACACACACACACACACACACACACACACACACACACACACACACACACACACACACACACACACACACACACACACACACACACACACACACACAGAGAGCTCTGTGAAGAAGAACCTGGAAGACAGATGACTTTCAATGTATGGATGGATCCATCCTCATCCGCCTGGGTCTAAATCACCCTTCCGTGTCAGTTTGATGATGCACTATTATGTGCTCCGTATGGCTGCTCTTCTTTAGAGCCACGTATTCCGCATACGCAGGTACACACAGTGGTGGAAAAAGTACTCAAATTCTTTACTTAAGTAAAAGTACCAATACTGCAAAATAAAAAATACTCTGTTACAAGCAATAGTCCAGAATTCAAAATGTACTTGAGTAAAAGTACAAAAGTATTGGCATCAAAATGTACTTCAAGTACCAAAAGTAAAAGTACTAAAATGTTTGAAAATAGCCGATCTACAAGCTCTCAACGCGTCGCGAAGCGACGCGTTGAGAGCTTGTAGATCGGCTATTTTCAAATAGCCTATGTATAAAATAGGGCTGAAGTGGTTAATGTATATTTTATAATATCATAATTTATATCTGAAAAGTAACTAGTAACTAATGTTCTCAAATAATTGTAGTGGAGTAAAAGTACAATATTTGCCTCTGAGATGTAGTGGAGTAGAAGTAAAAGTATTGGAAATTGGAAATACTCAAGTAAAGTACAAATACCTCAAAATTGTACTTAAGTACAGTACTTAAGTAAATGTACTTAGTTACTTTCCACCACTGGGTACACACACAGTCAAAATTCCGAGTGTTCATTTGGACCCGCGAAGGTCCATTTTCTCCACCCTCAGTGGCCTCCTCTATGTTGAGGTGCTACGACGTTAAAAGTTTATCGGTGGCACCGATTGATGGGTTTTGGATGTTTGAACACACGGTGCAGTGTTAGTCGGCACATCTGGCGCTGAAGGTCTGGAAAGGTGGTGCTAATGAAGAGGGGAAAACCCACTGCAAGAACTCACTGTTTCTTTCCTTTTAAGAACTGACAGTACTTGGGAATCTTGGCACTGATGGGAAATTTCGCTATAGCACCTGAAAACGCTAGCTAAAAAAAAAACAAGAACACTCCACTGGGGTATTTGTAGGTCAAGTGTGCCCGTTTACCACCATCAAACTAAAAGGCCTCAGTGTTAAACGAACACTCCACATTTTGGCTGTGTGAATCAAGTGGGGTTTATTATTTGTCACCTCAGTTTGAAAGAAGAGCTGTTGTTGTTCTGACTTCAAATGCACCTCTTTTTGTGGATGCCGCACTCACAGTTACTTCAGGGGAGCCATAGTGTTACACGACCTAAAGTTTCCCCTTTGCTCTCCATTCGTTTTGGGTTCAGCACCTGCCTTTAAAAGGGTTTGTGGATGTGTGTGACCTTGTTTCTGTTTATTTGCCACTCACTACAAGCGGCGAAATGTTGCACAAAATGTCTTCTTGTGAATGTCTTGTATCTATACTGAGTGAATGACCTGCAACGGTCAACATTTTCACATTTCTGTTCAATCTTCTGTCTCTCACCTGCACCTGTCTTCTGTACACACACGCGCACGCCCACACACACGCCCTAATAGCTCATAAAAGACAAGGCATTCTTCATATCGTATACTTTGACTATCAATCACTTCCAGTTTGTTAACGTTCTCAGTTCAGGAGGTGTTATTCTCCATTTTGGTAAACATACTATTTTCTACAACAATGCCATTAAAATGAATCGCATCACTGCCAGGACACTTCATCACTGTTGTTCTGCTGCATAGCATGTCACCGTGCCCACGCAGCATCAAAAAGAGGTTTCACTGATTGTTTGCCGTTCATAATTTATTGGTCCATTTGGGTCCCCATGCAGCAGAAAAACATTTTGCTGGGGACCCCCTGGAAACCCCCTCAAGGACACCTAGTGGTCCCTGGACCCCACGTTTTAGAGATCTAGATAAACGAGATCAACTTGACTTCATGTATGTACTATCAAGTTACTATATATGTTGTGTCTATATACTGTATATACTACCAAATAATCTGTAATAAACAAGAACAATTATTTGACCGTGGTACCAGCATCTCTGTCTATATGCTCCTGCAAGTGTGTCTTATTTTATTTTTTTATGTAATGCATACATAATGCATGTATTTAATTGTATTTAATTCAGTATTGTATTGTATTTAAATGTATTTAATTCAGTCTGACCTGAAGAGGGGATAAAACACATCCCCACTGGTGAAAATGAATGACCCCCCCCATCCCACAGCAAATCTTTTTTACCAGCTTGCGAGCTGGTCTAAGAAGAGACTGACCAGTAGTCAACATATGTTTGACAGATTCTAGACATGTTTTCGATCATTGGCTGTCCTTTAAGCAAATGGGGATTACTTTCCCATACTCTGAACGGGCGGTCTAGTCCTCCCAAGCTATGGCGGCCTAGCAGTGTTGCCAGATTCTGCGAGAGAAATAAGCAACAGATCTAAGCCAATGGGGAGCCACTAGCAGTGTTGCCAGATTATGCGAGACAAATCAGGAACCAGGTCTATGAAAACAAGCTGTGCATACACAACACGACACACAAACACACATACACACACAGAAAAAAGACACAGAAAAAAGAAAGCAAGCTGTCATGCTGCGTCTCTTTTTCTCAGAATTTAAACCATGCTTGGATGTTATTAACAATTAAAAAGATTAAAATAAAACATATTGTTTCAATTACTTTCTATTGAAATAATGCCTGGATGGATATTTATTTCTCTCAATCCCGCTCAGATTTTAATTAGAGTTGCCCGTTTGCCTGTTATTAGTTTCAGAGGAGGACATACAGTATGATATGCCCAGAAATAGACATGCTAGAGAGTTCATGTGATTCACTACAGCATGTTGTTGGTAATAAATAACAGAATGTTGATCGTGTGTGTACTGTACCTCTGCAGTGACAACAGCAGCCCGAAAAACCAAGATGTGAAAAAGTGAGCCGGAGTGACCCTTTCTTAACGCATTCAGACCTGGGACGTATCTGTGTCATTTTAAGATTTCTTTGGGCTATTTATGTATTTTTAAATCGTGAAAATGTGTGCAAATCTGTTTTTTTAAAGCGAACATTTGTAACTCAAATATTTTGCTTCTGGGGATTTTACAAATGTCTTCTAAATCCTAAAAGTTTTTTTTTTTTTTTTTTATCTCAGTGGTTCTCAAACCTTTTTCATGTCAAAGACCACCCAAAATTATATGTATTTGGTTGCGGACCCCCCATCTCAAAATATTTTGTTCCAGGGACCCCCCAGAAGCAAAGATTTGAGTAAAATATCCGCTTTAAAAATATATATATATTCAAAGATTTGCAACAATTTTCACAATTTTTCAAAAAATAGCAGATCTACAAGCTCATAGCGCGGCACTCGGTGCCGCGCTATGAGCTTGTAGGTCTGCTATTTTTGAAAAGCCCAAAGTATAAAATAACAAAAATCTAAAACGACACAGTATATGCGTTCCCGGTCTTAAAGAGTTAAATAAGAGCAAAACCTTAATGTGGAATCATTGAAGGGCCCCTGCCTGTATGCCATATGCTGTGGGCATTGTTTAATAGCCTGCCTTCATACTCCACTGATGATAAGGATGGTGTGCTGAATTCAGACCGTGTCTCCATTCATCTCAACCAAACTCTCCGACGGACTCCATTCATTACACACGGCACAGATAACCCAGGCCGGCGGGGGAAAATGCCAAGTCAGCGCCCGACACACACTCCTTGAGATACACTACTGTTACATCAAATGAAAAGTCTCTCTAATTTTCCTTTCTTTCTACCATGGGCTCGCACACAGCAAGCTTTTCTCCCTTCCATCCTGTGTCCATTTCTCTGTTTCTCATTTATCTGTGTGTCATTTTTTTTTATTTCACATTGAGTGCCAATCGCGTAGATCTACGCGAAGTGGTACGGCAAAAAAAAAAAAAATTCTCACAGGTTCACATTTCATTGTAGGCCTCGTTTGCCACGACACACTTCATTGTAGCACCACCGGAAAAGGAATTATCCGTATCTGGATATTTTCAAGCCCAAAAGTGTTGCCTCTTTCTTATATTATTAGACAATTTGGCCAATGTTTTATAGTATAGTTTATAGGCATTAAAAAGGTCTTAAATCCTAAAATTGTCACTTCACTATCATCTGGGGACCCCCCCAACGGTCCCACAACCACTGCATTAGGCGGTGAGCTCTGATCCATATGACTAAGCAGGACTAATGTCACTCAATACTCCATGGATAACGTTTTATGTAAACCCATTATTACAACTATATGGCCAAAAGCCTTGCCTTCATCCTATGCCACCCAGCACAGTACATTTATTCTGACAATCCTCATCCTCAATATAGTCCACCATTGCGACGGGACGCACAATAACCCCACGTTGGAAACTACTTTCGCCTGCGCACTTCACCGGGTATGGACTAGTAATGTGTAGCTTACTAAATTGACAAAAGTCTAGACAAAAAAAACATGCACAATATAGTCACAAAAACAACAACAAAAACATCAGGGCACAACAGAAAGGACATGTTTGTGCTGACCTGAGGAGTGAGTGGTGTTTGACTTGCTGTATGTTGATCATCTCCATCTCACACACCAGTACAGTTTACAAACAGTATGTTTCCCTCTCCAGTGAAGCCTCTGTGATGGGACGATAAGCTGAGGAGGTCAGAGACCATCACTGACAGGCTTATAGGGAGGGAGAATATGTGATCCACTCCATGTTACACACCTCCTGATCCCTTTTAAACTCACTAGTCTACTGACCCCATTCACACACACATAGTGAGAGAGACACTCACACAACACACACACACACACACACACACACACACACACACACACACACACACACACACACACACACACACACACACACACACACACACACACACACACACACACACACACACACACACACACACACACACACACACACACACACACACACACACGGTCAGCACTATGGCTAACTAATAGAGTTTCATGTCACATGAGAATCCGACTGTGTGTCCAATCACATTACAGCACTAACAACATTACCTCCAGGCTAGCACACAGACATTCAGCCACATGTGGAAATGAGCCACAGCAGTCATAGCTGTCATGGTGTAACTTCAAGCTGCGTATCTGACCGTATATACGTTTGTTTTCTCAAATCATGGCTGTCAAATTAACTCTTACAGATCACGTTTACAAAATATATCTTTAAATGCTATCATGCAGTGTTGACTTTGACAGCACATTTTGATTTAGTTTTAGTCATAGTCTTTTGAATAAAATTCTGTTTAGTTTTAGTCATATTTTAGTCATCTGAAATGTTTTGGTCTAGTTTTAGTTGACTAAATATCATACGATTTCAGTCTAAATATACAGCTGATTTAGTCGACAAAAATGTATTTTTGGCGGTTGTGATGCCATCGAAATGGCTTATTTTAACTTAGCTGCATGCCGAAAATAGAAGATCTACAAGCTCACAACGTGTCTCGCTGTGACGTGTTGTGAGCTTGTAGATCAGCTATTTTCGGTTTGTGACACCCGTGTGCACCCATGATGACTTGTCTTAGTTCTACTGGATCTCGTCTCCACTAGTCCCTCCCAAACATGTTAGTCTAGTTTTTATTTGTCGACAAAATTGTCAGCATATCTAGTCATAGTTTTAGTCAACCTAGCTTAGTCTAGGTCTCTGCATGAATATCTGAGTGTTTTAAAGTTACCCGTTTGGGTTTTTACTGCAGTTGCTCAACATTGAAAGCATATACTGTAGATCATGTACTAATGGGACTGACACTTTGTATGCTCACAATGATTTTTCAAAAGGAAAGAAATTATCTGCCTGAACAGCTCTACCCATCAAATTTAATGGCTTGGTGAGTCAAGGTAATGCCGTATGTGGTATGTGCACCACCTCAACAAGGCAAAGTGCAGAATATGAATGCAGGTCACACCATATTGGAAAAGTGCCAACAAATCTTATGGTTCAGACATAAAGGCAAAAGCTGCAAGGACACGGCCCCTAGTTCACGTATCACTTTTAGATATTTATTGGCAATTGACTTTAACCAATTAAGGCCTGAGGTTCCGATTCTACAAATGTCTTCTATATCCTTATGTTGCTATGTCAGCGGTTTTCAATTTTTTTCATGTCAAGGACCCCAAAATGTTTATGTATTTGGCCGCGGACCCCCATCTCAAAATATGTTGTACGAGGGAACCCCATAAGCAAAGATTTGAGTTAGAAATGTTCGCTTTAAAAATATATATATTCAAAGATTTGCACCAATTTTCTCGATTTCTCAAAAATAGCAGATCTACAAGCTCATAGCGCGGCACTCGGTGCCGCACTATGAGCTTGTAGATCTGCTATTTTTGAATAGCCAAAGTGTAAAATAATGCTTTTTAGCTCAAATCTAAAAATTAGACAGATGCGTCCCAGGTCTTAATGGGTTAATAAAAAGACACATACTAGTACTGATGTTAATTGTGGATACATCAAACATTCATGGTCAATGGCATACTTGAATGAGCACCGTGATTAGACCACGTCCATCGTTCCAAGCCCACATTCACTTCAGTCAGTAATGAGATGTCAGCTGTGTTGTAGCCTTCTCTAGAAAGCCACCTCAATTAACAAGTTAGAATAGAAGCCAATAAAACTAAAACACACAACAAAAAAAAGAATTCAGAAAAATATGTAATTGCAAATTAACACGATCACACAGGCTCACCATCTTAAGTCTAACTGGCCATCATTGTTTTATGTGAAAGTCCAGCTTGTGTCACTCTAAACAAGAGTATAAGTGTTATGTCCAAGCAATATGACACTGTGTTGTTTATCAGAGTCAGAAGAGAAGTAGACTGAAAGAACGAGCCCAATCGATGGTCTTGAAGGGCGGATCCAAACCCAGCCGCCCAGATTCGTGCGGCGCTTCCTATTGCTTCACCAATCTATGTCCCCGCCCTCCCCTCCCCCCCCGGCCTGTGCACGGAGCACACTGTAGTCACCAAATTTAGAGCGACGCCCCTCTGCACTCTGATTGGTTAAGAGATAACAAGGTCCTAAGACCATCGTTCCTGCATGGTTCGCCCAGGCTTTTTTTCTTTTGTAACAAAAAAAAGCATGGGTTTCCGAGGCTAGAAGAGAAGAGGTCTTTTCATTGCAGAGGCAGTACAGTGCAGTAGTCCCCCTTGATACCACACACACGCGAACGCACGCACACACTTATATAACAGCACACACCAAAACAATTTGCAACACAAATCCCTGCACCTACACTATATTGGACAGATGCATAAATACATGCACACACAAAAGCTTTGCCGACGTTTATTCCATTGTCATCCCACTCACACACACACACACACACACACACACACACACACACACACACACACACACACACACACACACACACCTGATACACTGAACCTATTAGTAAGTATGTGGTGCTCCAGGGTCTCTACCAAACGACATTGGCGGTACATAGGAGCTTAATGAAGAGAGCCACAAGTATTGAGAAGCTCACTGCAGCACATAAAGTAAATCGACAGCTGTGTGTGTGTGTGTGTGTGTGTGTGTGCGTGTGCGTGTGCGTGTGCGTGTGCGTGTGTGTGTGCGTGCGTGTGTGTGTGTGTGTGTGCGCGTGCGTGTCCTGCTTGCCACTGCCCAGGTCCTTCATCTTGGCCATGGCTTTTATTGACTCTATCAAAGGCCATAAATCATTGTGTGTGTGTGTGTGTGTGTGTGTGTGTGTGTGTGCACACATGGTCGCTTTTCTGGACGTGAGCGGGGCGCCACACAGCAATCTCAGGTTTGGAAGGCAGCAGAGCGAGTGTGTACGTGTGTGTGTGTGTGTGCGTGTGTGTATGGTGCACTACAGAACAACGGTAGAGAGGCCATTGGACAAGATGTACCTGACCGTCTGTCTGCCTCACATGTTCTTCACACTGGTGGAAACGCTTCACACATCAACACACACTTCTGTCACAAGGCTGCAGTGCACGCCCAGTTATGCGCACACACACACACGTTTGTATTACTATACTTGTGAGGACATCAACATTTTAGGACAGCCATTTTATGAATGCCATTTAAAATATATATATATATTTTGCCATTTTTAACTGTACGCCTAAAGCCGAAAAACAGCCGATCTATAAGCTCACAACGCGTCGCGCTGCGACGCGTTGTGAGCTTATAGATCGGCTGTTTTTCGGTGCATGACACTGGCGCGCAACTAAGTATAAATCATGTTTAACTCTAATTCCAATCCCTAAACCTAACCTCTAAATGTCTAATCCTGACCTGAATGTTTTTCTAATAGTAAACGTATCTCTAAAAAATGTTTTTTTAAACTATAAAACAACCATTTTTCTTGTGAGGACCAGGAAAACGGTCCTCACAATGTATATTTCTTAAAATTCTACTACACTTGGTCCTTGCAAGTATAGTAATACAAACACACACATACAGATGTGCCACTTCAAAACTTCACACGTTACTGTTCTTTCCCTGAAAGTGCCCTGAAAATGCATTGTTTTCCTCCCTTTTCTGCCCTTAAAATGCACTGTTTTGCCCCTGAAAAGAAGTTGTCACTACACACCCCCGTTTTTCCCTTCAACAGACACCCATATACATGAGAATAAAAGAATGTGTTGAAGAAGGTGTCAGACTCATTATGAGGCGAAAGGTGATTTGACCAGTTGCTCAAATTAATTAGCATCATAAAAGCAGTGATCATCAAAATAATTCAGCATTTTAAATGCCCTTTTTTGTCCCTCTTATTGCCCTGGGAATCCCCTGAAAATTTACTGTCTTGGCGATGGCAGGACATGTGAAGTTTTGAAGTGGCACATCTGTACACACACACAAAGAAAGGAACACAAACTTGCATCTAACCACTCTCTCCAGAGGCAGGATTGAGTGTTCATTGAAATTCCAGCACTATCTCGACTCTTAGTATCTTTGAATAACTCTTAACTTCCTTTTCCCTCGCCTCTATCAGGGTAGCTCTGTTTAGTGTCTCTGTTGTTAAACTGACCTCCATTAACATTGCATATGTCTTTGTGTGTGGGTGTTGATAGTAATCAAATGGAGCAGTCAACCAGTTACATAAGGCTGACAGAAGTAATCCTCTCTCCCCGTCTGTCTCTCACACACACACACACACACACACACACACACACACACACACACACACACACACACACACACACACACACACACACACACACACACACACACACACACACACACACACACACACACACAATGAGGAAACAGCAGTGTTGGCATTTTATATACCAAAACCTCTGCAGATCAATATGTATACAGAGGAGGTCTCGGTATACAATGCATGTCGGCTATATAGTACGGCTGGACGGTACAGATGTACTCCACGGAGAATCGTCACACCATACCACACACGTCACCTTCTATGGTCTCTGCTGCACTATTGGTCCATCCAGAAGAGTAACTATTTGGGAAAAGAGAATATATATATTTTTCCCCCCAGCTAATCTTGGGCTAATCTTTTTTTTATTGCCTCATGGTGGTGCTGTAATAGGCTATGTTTTGGCCAATAACTGTTGGATCAAACAAGCCATTTTCGACGGGCGATCACTCTGCAATGGCGGATCGCGGTAGAAATATTATTGTTCCAGTCGTTAGACCCTCGACCATCGCCCGAACACCCTTTATTAACATCCGGGTCCTCGTGGTGGCTTCTGCAGCTGTAAAACGATCGGCGTAAACGGTAAGAAACGCTGGCACTGGATGTACCCTGTTTTAAAACTGGCACTAGATGTGTTATGTGTTAATAAATAATAATCTTTTTGAAGAAGGCGATGCACACCTCAAAAGGTTGGTGACAGGTGCATAGGAAAAAAAGCATATGTTCAGAAGAGGATCTGTGATAATGACATCAAAGGAAAGGACCCGCACACTGTCTGGAACTTGCAAAAAATAAAGAGCAAAACATTTTGCAGACAGAATGCAGGTCCTTTTCTTTGATGTCATTATCAGAGATGCCCTTCTGAAAGTGTAAGTAATAATCTGAAATGTTTTGGTAAGACATGATTTGTCCCAATTCTCAAGAATGGGTGACATACATACATACATGCATACATGCATACATAGTATGTAACGCCTGGCCTTCGAACCCGGGTCTCCTGTGTGCAAAGCCAACATCTTAACCACTAAGCCAAAGGGATATCCCTATCGCTTGGGGGATATATTAGATTTTCAGGTCATCAGGCTGAGGTAGTGAACCACTCTGTTACACTAACATATATACATACATACATACATACATACATACACACACACATATAGTAACTGACCTCCATGCACATAAATAGATTTCTGATAAAGAGCGTAAGAAAGTCCTTTCTTCAACCTCTCCATCCCAAACCACCTCTTACTCCCTTTCATTTCCCCTGTCCTCTCTCAGACTCACGTGCACTCCTCCACCACTCATGCATGTATCCATTATTCCACTCTAGAGAGGTAAAATGGACTTGTGTTAATTATACATGTTTCTAATGTGATGCTTGAATTCAACCACTGTTCCCTAAAAGAGCATTGTTATATTCTGGACTGGGGTAAGAAAGAGAAAAAGAAGAATAGTGTGGTGGAATAGTAAGTTTCACTGTAAAGAGTTAGTTATTTATTGAAGGCTTTTTATTAATGGAACAGATGTGATGAAGTAGAGGGGTTTCTCCCCCCCCCCCCCCCGGGATAGTGTGTGTAACCAATGGCCATGGCTTCTATACACAGACAGAGAGAAAGCACGGCAGAGGGAAGATAAAGTGAAATACAGACGGAAAAATAAAGATGGACAAAAGCATGTCTGAACCAGGACATACTTTGATGATAAACGTAAAATAAAATGTGTACTGTGACCTTTCTTCTCCTGGTTCTGTTTATCGCTTCTCTTGGCAAAATGTAAGGCCACGAATGCGAATATATCGAATATATCTATAACTAAAAAAGTGTGCTCCTCGGAGCACAGGTCCTCTCTGCCTACCGCAAACTTTGGAAGGAAGTCTCGGAAGCCAATTGGAATGGGATCTGAAAAATCTGACTCATACATCCTGATCACGTGACCCCAGAGATAATGTGTACCGGTGTCTGTGAGTTTTGGGAGTAATAGGAGTAGTAGCAAAAAGTGTGTTTTAAACTAAAAACATAATTTTTAACCCATTTTTCCACCCAGTGCCAATTCCCTATGTAACCCTGGGCGCTACTCTCCCTCTGCCAGCCTAGGGAGAGCCTAAAACTGAGCTCAAGCCTCCTTCAATGCATGAGGAGCTAGCAAGCCGCTTCTTATCACCTGACAGGGGGGAGTTTCCCTGGTTGGACGTGTAGCGTGTGGAAGGAACACGTTATTCCAACCAGTTCCTTTCCCCTTCATCAGGCACCCTAGGGGGAGGCAGTATAGAGACCAGGATTGCTGCATATTTTTTGTAAGGGTGCCTACCCTAGGGGACACGGGGAGAGCATACAAACTCCACAGAGAAAGGCCCTTTTGCCAACCCCACCTAGGGCATGGGCACTGATGATGCGGAGGAGAGGACACGCCCCCAGCGCCCAAAGCGTCCCTGGCGGGAATCGAACCCAGGACCTTCTAGCTGTGAGGCACGGTGCTACCGTGCCCCCAAAAGATGTGTTTTAAAGAAAACGCACTATGGCAGAAAATGTCATTTGGCACAAAGTTCCGTCATGATCTAAAGAATCCAGGGAAAGATGTTGATTGTACAACCGCCTTGCGGAGACAAAAAACACTGATGTGGAACGATGGCTTATGTGAGGCAAGTGTCTTTGTTTTGCATATAATTAATGTTGTTCTCCCCAAAAAAAGCAGAGATATAGAGAACTGTGTGCGTGTTGTCATTACAGCAGACAACAGCTTTCAAGTTTGAGACGAGATGACGGGCCGATTTTTCTTCACATAACTTGTGGCTGATTTCTTGCATTTTCTTTTGCTTCACTTCTCCGTTATTTTCTTCTCTTTTCTCTGTGGCAGAGACATTCAGGCGTGTTTATTATTAGTTTGGGCTTTCAACTGCCGATTCAGTAATACATTTATTTCAAAGCTTTTTCGCAACACCCGGCAGCACAATGAAGGATTATAACAGATTGTTTCCCCTACTCCAGTTCGGGATAATTCGCAGGATGATGCTTAGACAGTTGATTTTAAATCAATGTGGCTGAGCTTAGGTGAGGAGACATAAATAGAGCGATAGAACAAATAGAAAAATTAAAGAGAGAACATTTAACTTGGATTGAAAACCAACTGAACAGGCTTTGATGTCTTTCATGTTCAAAATGGGTGGATTCATGCTACTCTCGAGTATGAGTTTGGCATTAGAATTCAATATTGATCGTTCCCATCACTTGCTGAAGCTTAATTAACTTAGAAATCATACCAAAAAATGAATCAATTTATACTTGTTTACACCATGATAGGCACAGTATCAAGGCAAAATCACATCGGGACTTACTGCATAAAGAAATGCTTAGCTGAAGGGATAGGGCAAACAGTCATGTTTGCGGGAACAACTGAAATTTCTCAAGCTGTTTCAATTAAGCATTGTCCAGGTTTCTAAAGATCTCTTTATAGTCTTTCTGTTCCTCTCTCAGTTCTCCGTCTATGAAGTCGGTGTGTAATAATTAAATATGGAGATCTGATGTTGCCCACTGTTCTCATTAGCATTTCAACCCATCACGCTGCTGGAACATGAATGAGGCTTTGATTGTCACACCGAGCCGTTTAGAGAAAGAAATATAAAGCATCTGACCCTTCAGTACTGAAGGGCTCAACAGACTCTTTACGTCAAGCAATTGTGTAGATATAAATGGCAAGACATCAAGGTAGAGTGGCAGCGCTCGGTGCGTGGAGGGAAAAAAAACAATTAATTTCTTTCTCGGTTCTAATCAGTTCAGTTCAAAGTTAAAGTCATGGCTGACAAACACGGAAATGTTTCAAAACTGCCCTTTTATGTGAGTGATTTGATTCAATTGACAAAAGTCAACAAAGTGAAAGTCAACTGTACTGAATAGATAGTGGCTCTCCACGTACTGCGCAATTACTCCCCGACTGTCTTGCCTGTTGTAGGAGACAAAAAAATCTCATCGACTGAGTTACTTTCACATCCATAGAGAATGTATTGAAGTTGAGCGGAAGAGCTACTGTAGCAATAGGCTCTATGCACAGCAGCCATAGTATCACTTCCTTCACGGGTGTTACCAATGATACTAATGAAGGCTCTGTTCCATTTAGAGTGGCACAGTGATTCTCAGACTTTTTAATTTCCACGACCACCATAACTGGTCCCGTAAGGGTCCATTTGGTTCCATTTGTACACTCTCAGAGTTACACACCGATACAAGGCCATTTGGAACCCCCCTCAAGGAACCATGAGGGTCCCTGAACCACACTTTGAGACCCTCTGGTGTAGCAGAGTGTTTCCAGTGAGCCAACATGCACATTAACAGCACCGAGACTCTGTTTGACCAAAATGGAACAGAGCCTTCATCAGTATCATTGGCAACACCTGTGAAATTCTTCACAATATGGCTGCTGTGCATAGAGCCTATTCACGTGGAGACAATACAGTCTAATAGCGACGTAGCCTCCATGTCAAATCGGTAGCACTACTGTAGGTGTACAGATAGTAAACAAAGCTGCACCAATAACAATGCCTGTCTGTCATTTAATGCCTCTATGAATTGAGTACAAAGGACCCCAATGGAAACAAGCCAAATGGCTTTCTTGGGTTTTAAATCCTATTAGCTGACCTTGTATTGAACTGTGCTGTTTTCTGCAAACTTCTAATAAAGTATTCAATCAATCAATCAAAATGCAGTTTTCAGTTCCCATGTCATCACGCTAATGTCACCATGACTCAGCCATAACCATAAAAGGACTTCCCAATGTAGCTACGCCCAAATATAGAGTGTGTCGTCTAACCTAAATGTGTCGTCATGGCATCAGGCGCAAACAAATCAGTCAGCTCCATATATGGGCACAAAAGAGGGCATAAAAGGGACATGGACTGACATAAAGATCTCCATATATGGCATATCAGTCAGATCGGCGGTGCGACGTAGTTGTGAGGGCCGCATAGAGGCCTGAACTTTTAGATGTGATGGCCGGGTAGAAGCCCAAACCTCTAGTTTAGTAAATACTCATTGATTTGCTCAAACATTTAATTTGAATCATTCAATTATGTAAAAATATTAAAATATAATACTTCACGTGAGCTCTTATGTTGGGAAACATTTTACTTTTTATTTTAGTTCAATAAATGAACAAACTTTCCATGTTCCTTAATATGTCTGAAAATGTGAGAAATGAACAGCTGCTCTCCCTATTGTTTTAGAACAAGAATAGTAATCAAATGTAATATAATCTCTAACCAGACTACTATACCTGCATGTGAGCAGTGGATCTGTTTAAAGTTTTACTCAAATTTCCCTTAAGAATCCCTGCTGTAAGGACAACAAATGACACTCTCTTGTTTTATTTTATCGGCCATCGGTACCTCCAGTGAGTGTAAAATCAGTAACACAACCTCGTCTTGTTTTTCCAACATAAATTACCTCAGAGCATCTCCTTGTTAATCAAGCTGAGAACACACACACACACACACACACACACACACACACACACACACACACACACACACACACACACACACACACACACACACACACACACACACACACACACACACACACACACACACACACACACACACACACACACACACCCCTACCTCAAATAAAACACTGGCTTTTCACACTACTGCAAAGTCACACTAAAATATTTTGTCAGTAAAAGACAGAGGCCAGGAGCACTTTGCATGTCATATAAAATTTCATATGCTGCCTGAAATAAATACAGCAGAGGCTATAAACGGGCTCATTCAATCACAAAGGAACAGCGTGTTCCCAAATAATAACATCCCCCGCAGTGATGCAGGATATACATATAGTGGAGTAAGCAGCAATTTAGATATGAGGCAGACAAGCATCTTCCCCAGTTCCTCAGACACATCTGCAGTACCTATGTTATGTTTACTGTCCATTAATTTGAACCCTAGCGTCCTTATTATGAGGCAAACATTCATCAACAATAGCTGTACGACTTCAAAGTTCACAATGTTGTGAGCTTAGATCGGCTATTTTTGGCAGATATATTTGGTGTAGGGAAACAAATCCGGTTGACAAAGTATGTAGGATGTACAGTAAGTGGTTAATATAATACTTCTGTCGGAGAATAATCTTGTTGGGTAAATCTATAAAGGCCATTATTGCTACTACTGCAGGTGGCTAAAATGTGATTCCGGTCAAAGAGAATATTAAAAAGCTTGATTTCCATCATATAGAAGCTATGAAGCCTATAACTGCTAAATGGTTGTCACAACAGTAGAACTAACGTACTTAACCCTTTTCACATTGTCCTGGTATAGCGCCACCAGGAGACACATTTTTGCACAGAAAAATGATATTACTGTGTCCGATTGCTATACACTATAACAAGCCACTTCACGTTATTAACAATATCATTAACAGTAACTCAAGCATAAAACTATATTCTACACCCCCACAAATGAACATTAATCCCTCAACTTCTTCAGATCCCAATCACCTCTATAATGACCGAATTCCGAACATTCCTGGCCCACAATAACCTACCTGACCTGGCATAGGTCAGGTAGGTTAAAAAAAAATCCTACCTGACCTAAAAAGAAGCACTTTTTCTAGTTTATGTTTGGAACTTTTTTATATTATAAGTGCTCCTATATAAATACTGTAATTGGGGTAAGTACAGCTAAATCTATCTATACTTATATTGGGGGAAATAATTACAATGGAATTGATGTTACATCCAATGGAATTCCATATTTACATTTGAGTGGTCAATGAACAAGTAGGCTTATGGGTAGCTTAAGTGCCTTTGGTAAACAGTACTTTGCATCCCCCCAGTCCATAGGATTTGCTAGTGCAGCGACAAAGGTCACTCCCCCAGCCTGGCTTCCCTTTCTCGAACACGGGGCTAAGTGTTGTTCATGTGGACGCTCAACAAGCCGGATGCCCCGGGGTGGATTCAAACCCCCTATAGACTCTGTGGTAGTGGACAGGTACTTTAATACCCTGTGTCACCCGAGCGCCCATTGATTTTATTTTGATTTATGTGCAACATGATTGTGTCACAATGCTGATAATGCAATGTAAAGTCAATGCCTTGAGCTCAACCTTGAGCTCCTACAACCCATATATGTTACATAAAGATCCACACACACATGCACAGCCACGATCACCTTTACATACAGTTGAAATCTAAAGAAATGTAGAGGCCGTCGGGTGGCGCAGTGGTAAAGTCCCTGAACCCACCTACGGAGGTTGTGGGTTCAGTTGTGGGTTCAAATCCACCGTTGTTTGTCGGGCGTCTATGCGAACAAAAGTGGGCCGTGTTAGGGGGAGCATAATCTCTCAAGAACAGATTCTGCTCTGCGATGGAATCTGTCGGTAGCCGTGTTGACAACCCGTGCGCATTAGTTACAAGTGGGCGTGCTATCAGATCAGGAAGCAGGCCGTGCTTTACCCAATCAAATGTAGTGGGCGGGATTAACGTGTGTGCCGTTCCTTCCAATGGCCGCCTACTAGCAGCTATAGGCAGCGTGTCTGTGGATTCGTCTATATATTCCTACAGGCTGGGGCGGCACCTGCCAGCGGGAGTGTTGGGCGGGAGGAGTAGGACAAAGGCTCTACATCCTCCTTGTGGGGCTCCTCACTGGCAGGTGAGTCAGTAGGATACAACAGCAGTGACAACACAGAAATGTGTGTGGGGAGGAATCAATTGGCATAACGTCAACATTGGGGAGAAAAAAGGTTTAAAAAAATCATTGGCTACAAAAAAAAAAAAATCTACAGAAATGTGATTACTTGAGTCATACTGAATGTAGCCTCGATCTCCAGGCTTTTATTTCCCTTCGCGTTTTGCTCAAAAAATAAGAGCCTGGACCAGCCTGTTGACGTTTCTGGAATAGGAAGTGGGAGGTTTCCCCAAACCAAACAGAGTGCAGTGGGCGTCGCTCCAAATGTTGTGACGTCAGGGCTCTCAATGCTGCACATTGGGGGAGGAGGAGGAGGAGGGGCGGGAGCACAGATCGGTGAACAAAATGGGATCCGGCGGATTCTCTCTCTGGAGATGTTGAACCCGCCCTTCTAGACAAGATATCAGACACGCTAGGGCAGCCTATACGGAATGGAACATGAACTTAACATGAACCTCCTCCCCCTCTGCCACTCTATGTGGTTGTTCTCTGCTATCTGCTTTCTCTTCCATCCTTTTATTTTCTCCGCCCTCCCTCTCTCTCTCTCTCCCCCTCCTGTCCCAGTTACTCCAACACCTCTCTTTTCCCTTCCCCTGTAAGGCATTGGTTCTGAAACGTTGTCATGTCAAGCACCCCCAAAATGTTAAGTATTTGGCCGTGGACCCCCATCTCAAATATTTTGTTCCAGGGACCCCCCAGAAGCAAAGATTTGAGTTACAAATGTTCACTTAAAAATATATATATTCAAAAGATTCGCACCAATTTTCACGATTTTTCAAAAATAGCAGATCTACAAGCTCATAGCGCGGCACTCGGTGCCGCGCTATGAGCTTGTAGATCTGCTATTTTTCAATAGCCACAGTATAAAAGGTTAAACGTATTGTGATTGCTATATTAACACATTTAGCTGGGGACCCCCTGGAAACCCCACAAGGACCCCTGGGGGTCCCCGGACCCCACTTTGAGAACCAATGCTGTAAGGTATACATCCTTCCGCCCCCATGCACCCCCCCCCCTCCCCCTCTCCTCTCCTCCAACACACACACACACACACACACACACACAAACCACCTCTCTCTTCTCCATCTCCATGCTCACACAGTGAGGTTGACCTGAGTCCAGGCTATAGTGGTGATTACCTCTGCGGTTCAACGCAGAAAGGTCTCATTTCACCCCAGAACACCCCCCCCACCCCCTGACTGTTTCTAGGATGTGTGCGTCTCTCCCATTGTGTGACTGACGCCTTTTTTTTTTCTTTTTTACAGTGGTGACATTTCAGGGGAAACAAGCAGGGACTGAACTTTCCATTTGTTGGAATTCATCCGCTTTTCTTTTCCGTCTTTCTTTTCTTTTTTTCTCGCTATCCGTCTCTCTTACATATTTGGTATTGTCATCCATCCTCCCATTCGCTCCTGTGTGCCGTCTGGCCCTTTGCCCTATACTCCCTCCTCCTCTCCACCCCCTCCCTCTCCTCCTCCTGTCCTTGGACTGAAGGTACTGTGTCACTTTGTGCCTCCAGATAGAGAGCAAAGAGGGGGGGGAGTAAGGTACGAGAAGGAAGATGCAGAGAGAGAGCAAATAAAGAGGTACAATATAAAGAGAGAGAGAAGTGCCTGCAGTTAAACAAAAAAAAAGAAGAAGAAAATATGATCAAAGAAAATGGACACCGGTCCATTTAGGGCGTGAAATAAGTTGTACTCAAAACTTGGGTTTCTGATTATGGTATTAGAGAGTTTCAGCACCGTAGTGAATTCACTAAAGGAGAGAGTACTTCAAGACCCGTTATATGCGATGAAGCAAAAATATGTCTTTGCGTCCCAATCAAAAAGAAATATGCTTCAAAGTGCTTTAGCCCATTAAGACCGGGAAGGCATATGTGTCATTTTTTATTTTTTTTGCTGTTCAAAAATAGCAGATATACAAGCTCATAGCGCGGCACCGAGTGCCGCGCTATGAGCTTGTAGATCTGCTATTTTAGAAACATTGTGAAAATGTGTGCAAATCATTGAATATATATATTTTTAGAACGAAAATTTTAACTCAAATATTTGCTTCTGGGGGATTCTACAAATGTCTTCTAAATCCTAACAGTTTTTTTGAAAAAATGTATGCTGCTATAATCAGCGGTTCTTAAACATTTTGGGTGGTCAAGGACCACCCAAAATGATATGTATTTGGCTGCGGACCTCCATCTCAAAATATTTGAGTGAAAAATGTTATATATATATATATTCAATGATTTGCAAAAATGTTCACGATTGGAAAAAAAACTGCAGATCTACAAGCTCATAGCGCTATGAGCTTGTAGATCTTCTGTTTTTCAATAGCCAAACAATCTTATAATGACACAGATGAGTACCTGGGTCTTAACGGGTTAAAGGAGTAGAACACAGCCGATGCACTGCAAGGCGATGTACTGTAGAATGAGACACTGTCTGGTATTTAAGTCTGGGGCTGACTCATCGTTGCTATATAGGACTAACTATCCAACAGTGACTCTGAATCTATTTCATATAAACACAGAGAACATCTTTGGTCAAATACCTCTACGTTAAGCCTAAAGCAGTGCTTTTGACATCATAAATTACAATACACAACAAATAGCCTCAATAGCCTTTTTTACTGTCACAGACATGAAAAAAACAGAAAGAGATACTGTGCCAAGACCTCGGCCATTAGCACAACATTAATGGGGGAATTCATAACAACCAAGAGAACATAGAATACTGTAGGTCGCTGTTATAGGACAGGACCGGGTCAAGAGAGAGAAAGATACACTTTGGATACACAGTGTGGGAAAAGTCCGGAAGCATTCCCCCCTCTCTCTCTCTCTCTCACACACTCACACACACACACACACACACACACACACACACACACACACACACACACACACACACACACACACACACACACACACACACACACACACACACACACACACACACACACACGCACACACGCACACACACACACACACACACACACACACACACACACATTCTCAAATTGTCCTCTCTCTTAACACCACACCTCTAGCATCCCTATTCTGGGCAGGTCATAAATAGGCTTTTTTTTTGTACAGAAATAGGTGAACACTCATAGCCTGACACTCAGCCTGATTTTTTTTTTCTTTTCACGCTGGGATGGGGGCGTGGCCAAAGTGGGAGTCTTTGGCAATTGGTTCATATTGGATTATCCCGATCCCGATTCGTCGTACATATTTTCAACCGAGAAACACCCGCCTTCGACAGCGTCACCAGACCCTGAACGCGAGGCAAACGATTCAGGGGGTGGAGCCAGGCTATAACACTCAGTGAAAATAGCAATTCTACAAGCACAGTGAAGGGTTGTGAGCTTGTAGATTGGCGATCTAAGAGATAAGAGGGGAAAAAAGGAGGGGGCCAAGGACAAACCCACAGGGGGACCTCGCGGTCAACAAAGTATATAGTAGTTTAAGTGGTTAATGCTCACTGATACAACCGCTTAGCGTTGGGTACTGCCCTCCTTGCTAAGCTTCCAAGGAGGCGTGTGTGTCAGGTAGAGTGTGTGTGTGTGTATGTGTATGTGTATGTGTATGTGTATGTGTGTGTGTGTGTGTGTGTGTGTGTGTGTGTGTGTGTGTGTGTGTGTGTGTGTGTATGTGCGCGTGTGGACATATGTCATTGCCATGCTGCCAGCACAAGGTAGTAAATTCTCCATCAGGACTATCAATATGATTAAATAGAGGTACCAGGCCACATCCATCATGACACATAATCACCAGCACGGTAGCACAGAGGTCACATGCTAGGGAAGAGGGATGAGAAGATACCTGTGTAAAATTCACTATATTGTAACCAGATTGTGCATATATACTGTACTATACTCTGTGTGTGCGTGCATGCGTGCCAGTGTTGATTTTGAGAGCACATTTGTATTTAGTTTTAGTCGTAGTCTTTTGAATAACATTCCATTTAGTTTTTGTCATATTTCAGTCATCTGAAATGTTTTAGTTTTTGTCTAGTTTTAGTGGACTAAATATCGTAAGATTATAGTCGACTAAATCTACAGTTGATTTAGTCGACTAAAATGTATTTTGGCGGTGCCTTGATGGCGTCGTAAAATGGCTGATATTACACTTGGTTGCATGCTGAAAATAGCCGATCTACAAGCTCACAACGTGTCGCAGCGTGACGCGTTGTGAGCTTGTAGATCTGCTATTTTCAGAGGGCAACACCGGAGCGCAACCAAACATAAAATTCTTCTACTGGATCTCTTCTCCACTAGTCCCTCACTAACATTTTAGTCTAGTTTTTATTAGTTGACAAAATTGTCAATATATTTAGTCTTAATTTTAGTCATCGTAGCTTAGTTTTTATTTCGTTTTTGTCAGTGAAAAAAGGTAGTCGACGAAAGTTTTTCGTCATAGTTTTAGTCGACAAAATCAACACTGGTACGTGCAAAGTTTGTTTGGTAGATTATTTCTCTGTCGCAACAATGCTTCTTGGCAATAATTTGGATGAGTAGCACAGCAGAGTATGTGCGGTTGCGGCCATGCAAATCTGAAAAATTTGACAAATCTTCTCTGCCAATGCCCAAAAGCTTATTCTGTTGTTGCTATTGTTTTGAGCTTCCTACCCGAGGTGCCCCCAAAAAACATGGTACTGTAGCACTCTCTGCGTCTCCCCCATAGGATCCTTTCTCTAACAGACCTCCAGGCAATTATACTTGTGTTATCAGAGGGACAGGCCTGAGTCACTCTGTTTTTTAATGGGTATTTTGAGTGGGATCCTCGGTTGCGGTCATGCTGACCAGGTCGCAAAAAAACGCAACGTCTGCTGCACTTTACGCTGTGAGCACTCTACTGAGCATGCACGAATAAAGACAAGGTTATTGTATGGTTATTTTCTTATTTTAGGAGTATTCTTTAACCCATTAAGACGCATCGGTGTCATTTTTAGATTTGAGCTAAAAAGCATTATTTTACACTTTGGCTATTTTTGAAAAATCGATTTTTAAAGCAAACATTTGCAACTCAAATCTTTGCTTCTGGGGGGTCCCTGGAACAACATATTTTTGAGATGGGGGTCCGCGGCCAAATACATATACATTTTGGGGGTCCTTGACATTAAAAAGTTTGAAAACCACTGACATAGCAACATACGTTTTTTTTCAAAAAACTGTTAGGATTTAGAAGACATTTGTAGAATCGGAACCTCAGGCCCTATTGGGTTAATATTTTCCGAGTCTTTTTTCCACCCTTTAACACATTCTGTTATAGATTGACCTGTTTACATTTTGATGTGAGCCGGTTAAGGGTGAAGGTTAAACGCCTGAGTGCACCATCTTTCACAACATGTCCTCTCTCTCATATAGCATGGGACAAGACTGCCAAGAGGAAGCAACGGAGACCGCAGTCCATTTGTCACGACTGTCCCCCATCTGGGCCATCTTGAACGCAGGTGACACGCCACATGGGTGTCAATGCTGTGAATCCAGACCTATAACGCATTCTATCTTTCTAGCTTTCACCCAGAGCCCACTGGTTTTAAACACCTGTTGCACTCAAATCAATGGATTTCTGATGGCTCATGCTGACTAGAGTTCTCAAATTCTGCCCGAACCCAACCCAACGTTTCCGTGCTGGGCCAGGCCATAAATCTATATGCTAATTAGCCGTGCCCGGCCAAACCTCGGGTAACGTGAAGAAAAAAAGAACAAAAACATCTATTACCGCCAAAAAATATTTTCAACTGCCCCTAGCAGCCTAACGGTAAGGCAGACGGAAATGGCAGTGGATGTGTTGGATTCAGCACAAAGTGAACTCAGGTATCTAGTCCGACCTTCCTAGCATGTGTTATTAAAGAAAAACGGTGGCCATCGGTGAATTTTCAAGATGTTTTGGCTATTATCTCTGGAACGGCTATTATATCTGCTCAGTTCAAAGCTTGTTGGATGCGTGACTTTGAGGACAATGACACCTTTTAGGTGTCATTGTCCCAGTTTAGGGCCGGGCCTTAATTTTCAGCCAAGTAGAGACCTCTGATGCTGACCAGCCCTTTAACACTGTGACTTTTAGAAGTAGCATGACATATGGACAGAGAGAGAGGAAGAGAGAGAGAGAGAGATAATACAATTTAGATTAGCATTTATGCCTGCCCCTACGACAGTGGTTCTCAAACTTTTTCATGTCAAGGACCCCCAAATGTACACTTATTACCCCGCGGACCCCCATTTGAAAAGATATGCCAGGGACCCCCATAAGAGAAGGTTTTTAGGGCTCTCTAGCAGTGATTCTCAACCATTTTAATTTCAAGGACCCCCAGTTTGACATGCATTAGGGCTACGGACCCCCATTTAATGGCATTTATACCGCTGGGACCCCAATTTATATTGTAAAATCAATGTTATCTTAACTCTGAGAGTGTACAAATGGAACCAAATGGACCCGTTAGGGTCCATTTGGTTCCATTTGTACACTCTCAGAGTTACAGACCCATATGGGTCCATTTGGTTCCTGTCCATCATTTAGCTGGGGACCCCCTGGAACCCCCTCAAGTACCCCTGGGGGTCCCCGGACCCCACTTTGAGAACCAATGCCCTACGACACACAGACAGATTGTAGCTGCAAGATAACAGCCTGGTGGTGAATGGGGGAAGTGCGGGGTCAGAGATAGAGAGAGAGAAGGAGAAAGGGAGCACTCAGAGAGATGGATAAATGAGACTGTAAAGAGGGATGATGTACTGTAGATAAGTGAAGCATGGACGCTGTCTAGAAAGGGGATTATTTTACATTGAGGGGGGGGGGGGGAGACAGCAGATAAGCAAATAGCTATAAAAGAAGAGAAAGAGACAGCTGCAGGGATAGTGGGGAGAGAGAAAGAGAGGCAGAAGGAAGCAGACAGACAGTGGTGGAAAAAGTGCTCAAATTGTTTTACTTAAGTAAAAGTATCAATGCTGGAATGTAAAAAATACCGTTACAAGTAAAAGTCCGGAATTAAAAATGTACTTGAGTAAAAGTACAAAAGTATCTGTATGAAAATGTACTTAAAGTACCAAAGGTAGAAAGTACTCATTATGCAAAATGTCCGATTTCACAAGTTTTCAAATGTATAAAAATCGTTTGAAAATAGCAGATCTACAAGCTTACAATGTGTCTTGTCGCGATGTGACACACCACTGCAGACAGAGGACAGAAACGTAATTGATGAAAATACATGAGCGAGATAGGTATAAAACATGATGTGAAATGGACAATGTGGAGAGGCATGACGGCAGTGAGCGAGAGGTGCAAGAGGGTCCTGGCTCTTTTCCTCTCTCGTTCTGTGTTGTCCCACGGGAAGGGATGCTCTGCCACAGCAGCAATATGTGCCAAACACACACACACACACACACACACACACCATGACGTAACACTGTCACGCTAGAGGACGCACACATTTTGTTTGTGTTGCGCTCGACTGACTCGGACACAGAGCTCTGTGACACACACACACACACACACACACACACACACACACACACACACACACACACACACACACACACACAGTGGTGTAAAGTAACCAAGTACTGTACTGTAAAACCTTACTTGAGTATTTCCAATTTCCAATACTTTTACTTCTACTCCACTACATCTCAGAGGCAAATATTGTGCTTTTACTCCACTACAATTATTTGAAAACTTTAGTTACTTTGTAGATTTAGATTATTATTACAAAACATACATTAACCACTTCAGCCCTATTTCGGCTATTTGAAAATAGCAGATCTACAAGCTCACAATGCGTCACATTGTGAGCTTGTAGATCTGCTATTTTCAAAATATTTGTATACATTTGAAAACTAGGTAATGGGACATTTTTGACACTTTTGGTACTTTAAGTACATTTTGATGCCAATACTTTTGTATTTTTACTCAAGAACATTTTGTATTGATACTTTTACTTAAGTAAAACATTTTAGTACTTTTTCACCACTGCACACGTGCGCACACACACACACACACACACACACACACACACACACACACACACACACACACACACACACAGCTCTGACACATGCAAACAGATGACAGATATAAAATAAGATATATCTGACAAGAGATGCATTAGTAAGTAAGTGGGACTAATCTGAACCAACGGTCTTGACAAGGTGTCAAATGTTCAACAATTAGATGTGTTAAATGGCCATGTAACATGACTGTTGAACACGTCAGCCATATGGATGCATGGCCCCACAGAGATCACACTGTTGGCAAAGGGCCCGACACACTCATGCAATCTGACACCTGTTTTACTTTACTGGAGTATTTCCCAATTGTCTATACTTTTACTTCTACGCCACTAGAATCTCAGAGGCAAATAGTGTACTTTCACTCCACGACAATTATTTGAAAACTTTAGTTGCTAGTTAGTTGCAGATATAGATGATTACATTATAAAACATCCATTAACCACTTTAGCCTTATTTTATACCTATCTACAAGCTCACAACGTGTCGCATTGCGACGCTTGTGAGCTTGTACGTCTGCTATTTTCAAACATTTTAGTACTTTAAGTACATTTTGATACAAATACTTTGGTACTTTTTAAAAGAGTACTTCTACATTGCAATATTGATACTTGTACTTAAGTAAAACATTTGAGTACTTTTTTACACCCCTGCAACAGAGAGGGGGAGAGAGATAGACCGAGACAGAGAGAGAGAGAGAGAGAGAGAGAGAGAGAGAGAGAGAGAGAGAGAGAGAGAGAGAGAGAGAGAGAGAGAGAGAGAGAGAGAGAGATTGGTTTAAGAGGACCAAAGCACAGAAGGCCACACTGAAATCTGATATAATAACATTGGCTTGGCACAGAGCATAAAGTCTTGTGGACTTTATGAGCCTTTGAAGTCAAAATGTACAAAAAAGTTCAACAGACGGACGGAGAGGCAAGAACAGATGACAGCAGACAAGCTGATATAGAATCTTTCCATGAAGGGAAAACAGAAACACACCTCGAGACAGACGAGGAGAGTTGTCAAAAGCAGGGAGATGAAAGAACGAGAATAAAATATCGACGGCAGGCATAAAAAAGGTAAAAGTAAGATCGAAACACAAACAATTGAGTCTTTGTTTACATTTTCTGGGTGACCCGTCATTACACAGTGAAATCCTCAGTGTTAATTTATCCATTTGTAAACTCTGGGAGTATACTAATGTAACCAAATTGATTTTATGGTGTATTAAGCATTCATTCAGCTTTTTTTTGCCCATGACTATTCCAAAAAAGCAGCTTAATCCACTCCTCTCTGGTAAGAGCCACTTATCCGTGCTTCCCACGAAAAGCAGCTCTTTCATACACTGTATTGTAAACATGTTCACACACTGGAGAAGTGTCAGGTACAGTAATAATAATAGATTCAATTGAAGAGTGCCTTTGTCAGGCTCAAGGACTATGTACATAGTTAAACAAGACTTGAGTCTAAAAGCCCTTGCTAACGGTCTGATTTCTGATCAAATGTATTTCAAGTGTAGTAACCGTCATACACTGGGTTGAAAGACAATAGAGGATTATAACACAAAGTCAGAGACTTATTTCCAATGTGGTCCCTAGAAGAAGTGCTGTTCCCTGCCTACACCCATCGAGGGATGTCAGAGTATTCCATTTTAGGTATACCGCGGAATCAAGCAACCAAGGCCTTTCCATCTAATACCATGCTCATGGTGGTATAAATGAACCCTTGTGTTAACATATTTGTTCATTTACGCAATATGCATGAGTTTCAGTCACACACACACACACGTTTACTCAAAAGGGTAAGGAATACAAAATAATACAGTGAAATACCAAGGTATTTCACACAGCCTTAATATGCGGTGTGTGATATATCATGGTATTTTGTAAGAAATGTCATAGCATTACATCCCTACCATCCTAACAGGGTGGTTATTGCAGGGTTACTGAGGTTATTGCATTGCAGGGTTCAGTGCAAGTGAGGATCCTCGCAGTGTAGCCGGTCCCATGGCTTTGGACACCACACAGTGTACATGTCTTTTTAGTATAAAAAGTAAAAAAGTGTGATTTCAGCTGGCGTACCATGTGTCAGTGCTATACAGCGTCCGAGGAGCCCTTCAGTGTGTAAATGGGGGTCAGACAGGGTTGCATCATTGCACACCCACCCTGTTTGCCATGTTCATTGCTGCCACACGCTGCCTCATTGGCAAAGAGCTGCCCACAGGGGATCCCCATCCTGTGCAGAGCTGACAGCAGGCACCTTAATCCATTAAGACCGGGAACGAACGCATCGGTGTCTTTTTTTTGATTTCTTTGGGCTATACAAAAATAGCAGATATACAAGCTTGTAGATCTGCTATTTTTTGAAAAATCGTGAACATTTTTGCAAATCTTTGAATGTATATATTTTTTAAGCGAACATTTGTAAATCAAATCTTTACTTCTGGGGATTCTACAAATTTCTTCTAAATCTTAACAGTTTTTTCTGGAAAAAAACATGTTGCTATAATCAGCGGTCAAGGACCCCCAAAATTATATGTATTTGTCCACGGACCCCCCCAATCTCAAAATATTTTGTTCAAGGGACCCCCAGGAGCAAAGATTGGAGTTACAAAAGTTGTCTTAAAAAAATATATATATTCAAATATTTGCACAACTTTTCACGATTTTTCAAAAATAGCAGATCTACAAGCTCATAGCGCGGCACTCGGTGCCGCGCTATGAGCTTGTAGATCTGCTATTTTTGAATAGCCCAAAGAATTCTTCAAAGCGACACAGATGCGTTTTCCGGTTTCAATGGGTTAATAGATTCAAGGCCGAGAGCAAAGTCAGCAACACCTCAGCAGCCTTATTTCCACACAGGCTGACATCCACTCTGAGGTCAACCTATCGTCTGAGCTGTGCCAGTGTAGCCTATGCCAGACTCAGGGAGAAAAAAAAAAGAGTCTAAAGAGGCCTATAAGCGCCCAAACAGAGCCGTTATCCTCCCCCCCACCCTGCTCTATATGGAGCCGAGTTATGGACCACCTGCAGCAGGTGCCTGCAATTAATACCACCAAGACCCTTACGGAATATTCTGAGGATCAGCTGGGAGGACAGACACACCAACGTCAGCTGAAGGAACGTCGGCTGCAAGCCACTCCAAAAGAAAAGTTTCAAGGACAATATCAAGGGGGCACACGGTGGCTGTTGCCTCACAGCTAGAAGATCCTGGGTTCGATTCCCGCCGGGGGACGCTGTGGGCGCTGGGGTCGTGTTCTCTCCTCCGCGTCATCAGTGCCCATTCCACACAGGTGGGGTTGGCGAAAGGGCCTTTCTGTGTGGAGTTTGCATGTTCTCCCCGTGTCCCCTAGGGTAGGTACCCTCACAAAAAAACACAGCAGTAATCCTGGTCTCATATACTGCCTCCCCCTGGTTAGCCGGGGCGCCTGATGGAGGGGAAAGGAACTGGTTGGAATATAGTGTGTTCCTTCCACGCGCTACAGTCCGGGGCTCTTCCCAGGCTGGCAGAGGGAGCGTAGTGCCCGGGATTAAGCTTAGGCAATTGGCACCGGGTGGAAAAAAGGGTTACAAAAATCGTGGGATATAAATATGAGGGAAAAAAAGAAAGAAAGAAAAAAGGACAATATCAAGACCAAACTGTGGGGCCTGAAAAACATTCCACACCATATCGAACAACTGGGAGCGCATTGTACTCGACAGGCGTGCATCGAAGAACCTTGTGTTAAGAGGGAACTGCTCGTCATGGAGTGGAACTCCGCCGTGCCGCATAGACAAAAGCGATAGCATCACAAGGAGAGAGAGACTGACTTTTGGGGACCGATGCTGATCTTGATTTAGAGAGTTCTAAACCAGCGAATTACCGATGTGTATAGACGAATCCACAGGCGCGCTACCTGTAGGCGGCCATTGCCGCGGTGTCGCGGTGCGGAGCGTTGACACCGCAGCTATAGCCTGCTCCAACGCTCCTGATTTCGTGTATAAAGGGGCGGGTGTATAGAGGCGCAGAGAGACTGCGCCTGATCCCATTGGTTCACCGATCTGTCCGTCAACCCCCGCCCCGTTAACACAACATTACGAGCGACGCCCACTGCACTCTGGTTGGTTGGGGAAATCCCACTTCCTTATACCCAGGACAGGCTATGGTTGGTCCAGGCTTTTATTTTTTAGCAAAACTAAACAATAAAAGCCTGGAGATCGAGGCTACCGCAGCTATGGCTGCCTACAGGCAACGCGTCTGTGGATTCGTCTATATCAGGGGTTTTCAACCAGTGGTCCGGGGACCACCAGTGGTCCTTGAGGGGGTTCCAGGGGGTCCCCAGCCAAATGAATAGTTAGCAACCAAATTGACCCTTATATGTCTGTAACTCTGAGAGTGTACAAATGGAACCAAATGGACCCTGACGGGTCCATTTGGTTCCATTTGTACACTCTCAGAGTTAAATGAACACTGATGATGGTGATACAGTGTAGATTGGGACCCACAATAAATCTAAATGGTCGACTCCCTGGCATATCTTTTCAAATGGGGGTCCCTGAGCTAATGTGTGTCAATTTGGGGGTCCTTGACGCGAAAAAGGTTGAAAACCACTGATCTATATCGACAAATGATGTAACGTCATTACATACAGTAGATGTCATGTGCCTACAGACGCTTTTGAATGTTTAACTCTCATGCTTTCACACAGATAACTCATGCAAGGAACACCAAACCACCCACACCCACCCACCCACCCACCCACCCACCCAAATGCATGTTAGTGCCCCACGCACAAACATGCCACCTGTTTTCAATTCTAATTATCTTTTTTTTTTTAATACACAAATGGAGCAGGTAAAAAAAGCAGTACCATCTTCATAACCACATATAAAGGTGTGGTGAGAACACAGGATTTGATAATCCCAGCACTCCTAATCTGGCCACCTGCAGTGTGTCTTAAAAGGGACAAGCAAATGGCATTGTCACCTGTTTATGCAGTGACGAGGCCTGTGGAGCATTCCGATAATGTGGAGCAGGTACAGGTGTTTGGGGGAGATAAGCCCCCCCCCCCCCTTCTCCACCCACCCGACACCCAACATCTCACTGCCTTTAACCCATTAAGACCGGGAACGCATCTGTGTGTCATTTTAAGATTTATTTGCGCTATTCAAAAATAGCAGATATACAAGTTTGTAGATCTGCTATTTTTTGGGGGGGAAAAATCGTGAAAATTTGTGCAAATCTTTGAATATATATTTTTTTGAAAGCTAACTCAAATCTTTGCTTCTGGGGGGTCCCTGGAACAACATATTTTGAGGTCTGCACCCAAATACATATCATTTTGGGAGGTCCTTGACATGAAAAAGTTTGAGAACCACTGATTATAGCGAGATACGTTTTTTTTCTTCTCCAGAAAACTGTTAGGATTTAGAAGACATTTGTAGAATCCCCCGAGAAGCAAAGATTTGAGTTACAAATGTTAGTTTAAAAAAATGTATATTCAAAGATTTTCACAAATGTTCTCAATTTAAAAAAAAATAGCAGATCTACAAGCTCATAGCGCGGCACTCAGTGCCGCGCTATGAGCTTGTATATCTGATATTTTTGAATAGCCAAAAGGAATCTAAAAATGACACACAGATGCGTTCCCGGTCTTAATGGGTTAAAGGGCTCTAGCTGCTTGGAAATAAAGGTGATGGGTATTTCCAGGGAATTGTGTGTCAATCATCTTCGATTTCATATATAGACGAGGACGACGGTGTCTGGAAAGGCAATGGAAGTAGGTGGGTGGGCAAGCTTTTCATTCCAGACAGGGGGATGACAAAAGAGATAAGGGGTGATGGGGAGCAACAGGAAGAAAGTACTTTTACTTAAGTAAAGAATTTGAGTACTTTTTCCACCACTGGTGACTAGTTGAAAAGGTAAGGAAACGAAAAAATTGCTGGCAGTGGCTTTAGCAAACTATGTTTTATTTCTGCCAGTCAAAGAGTTAAACATATGGATTCAATAAAAAACAAATCAGATGTGTGGAGAATATATATATCTATAATACCTCAGAGACTACAGGGCAACGAGGCAATCATTCCCATCCGTCCCACTAGCAGAGCTCCTCCAGTATAGACGAGCATGCGCACAACATCAAATGTCACCCTGGAGGACATTATGTGTCTTGGCTCAGCTACGTCGGGAGTACACACCAACCTACACACAGGCCTATCCACCCCGCCCTCGACCCCCCCCAACACCTGGAAACGATACCTCCCTCATATAGTCTAACCTCTCAGAGGACACAGACATTGTTAAACTCAGTCAGAAAATGAGTTCTCCGCCATAACGTATGATGATGCGCGGTGGACGACAGGACAGGCGTCCCCTTATCGCCCTGCCCTTCAAAAAACTGATGGATACTAATGTGGCATCACATGAAAATGTGTCACCGGAAAAAGGAGGAGGGGAGAAAAAAGAAAGACGTTGAAATATGGTAAGATAGAACGGGGCAGAGAAAGCGAAAATGGCCCACAAATCCATCAGAGGTGGCTTTATGTAAAGACCCCCCAACTCCCCCCCCCAAAAAAAAGATATGTTTCTGAAAATGTTCCACTTTTTTCGGATGTGTGATACTGTACGGTAAAACGTCCTATACTGAGATTGTTCATTTTCATGAGACCGAGGGCTGATGCTCTGACATATAAATAAATAATGAATAAAATAAAATAAATATCACTGCTCCCGTCTTTCTTTCCTATTTTCTTCCGCCTCTCTTTTTTTTTTTTTTTCCTGGGGGTCCCTGAAGATGTATCAGGTGCCTGGGCCCGGCGTGAGTGCATTGTTCACTGGAGCACGACACTTCCCCCGCTCCAAATGAAGAATAAAAATCCTTCATCCTGGTTGAATTATTAACTCGCGGACATATAACCGAGACAGGAGAGGAGAGGAGAGGAAAGCAGAGGAGAGGAGAGGACCCCCCTTTGCTTAACCCATTAAGACCGGGATCGTTTTTAGATTTCTTTGGCTATTAAAAAATAGCAGATCTACAAGCTCATAGCGCGGCACCGAGTGCCGCACTATGAGCTTATAGATCTGCTATTTTTGAGAAATCGTGAAAATGTGTGGCAAAATCTTGGATTATATATATTTTTAAAGCGAACATTTGTAAAATATTTAGTTCCAGGAACCCCCAGAAGCAAAGATTTGATTTACAAATGTCCGCCAAAAAAAGAAAAAGAAAAAAATCAAATATTTGCACAACTTTTCATGATTTTCGAAAAATAGCAGATCTACAAGCTCATAGTGCGGCACTCTGTGCCGCACTATGAGCTTGTAGATCTGATATTTTTTGAATAGCCAAAGAAATCAAAAAATGACACACAGATGCGTTCCCGGTCTTAATGGGTTAAAAAGTAGGCTATAGTAATGACTGCATTTTGGTTATATCTGCTAACGTATAAACACCAATCAATTCCTCCCCAAACTACTGTTAATTTCCTAAATCCACAGATCTCAAGTACTCACACACACACACACACCGGCACATCTGTACAAATGCTTGGTTTTCCCTCTGTGAATAACAGGTGAATAGCTGGGTTGCATCATAGTGCCGGTTCATCCCCTTGTTGCCTCAAAAATAAGCTGCACAGCAGGAGTAGCACTAAAGCTCACTTAAGCCGACCACTTTCCCAGACAGCACAGTGGGGAGATAACAAAAGGCTGCTCTAGGAGTCAATAAAGAGGCCAGAAATAGAAAGAAGGATATCACTAGAGTGAGTAAACAACCCTGAAGAGAAATTTGGGGGGAAAAATGAAAAGAAAACTATAATGGTATAAGTCTTTTATTTTCCCTCCTCTTCCGTTGGTCTGGAATAGCCTCAAAGGGTTTTTCTCTAGTTTTGGTAGGTTAGCTTAATTCAAAATCTCGACAGTGCTTCTGAATCAGCACCAGGTTATCCTTGACCCTGCGCTCAAAGTTGTCCCAGGCCAAATACAGCCCCAATTCAATGATAAGCCATCAATAATACACTTTATTGGAGCGCAGTCGGTAGCGTTGTCGCCTCACAGCTAGAAGGACCTGGGTTCGATTCCCGCCGGGGACGATGTGGGCGCGTTTTCTCCTCCACGTCATAAGTGCCCATACCCTAGGTGGGGTTGGTGAAAGGGCCTACTCTGTGTGGAGTTTGCATGTTCTCCCCGTGTCCCCTAGGGCATTGGTTCTCAAAGTGGGGTCCGGGGACCCCCAGGGGTACTTGAGGGAGTTCCAGGGGGTCCCCAGCTAAATGATAGATTAGGCACCAAATGGACCCTTATGGGTCTGTAACTCTGAGAGTGTACAAATGGAACCAAATGGACCCGTCAGGGTCCATTTGGTTCCATTTGTACACTCTCAGAGTTAAATTGACATAAATGTTACAATATAAATTGGGGTCCAAGTGATAGAAATGCCATTAAATGGGGTTCTGCAGCCCTAATGCATGTCAAACGAGGGTCCTTGAAATTAAAATTGTTGAGAATCACTGCTAGAGCCGTAAAAGATCTTATGGGGGTCCCTGGCATATCTTTTGAAATGGGGGTCCGCGGGCTAATAAGTGTCAATTTTGGGGTCCTTGACATGAAAAAGTTTGAGAACCACTGTAGGTACCCTCACAAAAACATGCAGTAATCCTGGTCTCTATACTGCCTCCCCCTGGTCAGCCGGGGCGCCTGATGGAGGGGAAAGGAACTGGTTGGAATAACGTGTTCCTTCCACGCGTTACGTCTAACCAGGGAACCACCCCCCGCCTGTCATGTGATACGAAGAGGCTTGCTAGCTCCTCATGCATTGAAGGAAGCATGAGCTCAGTACGGGCCTCTCCCCAGGCAGGCAGAGGGAGAGTAGCGCCCAGGATTAAACATGTTTTAGAAAAGAAAAAAAAAAACTTTATGTTTAAATGTTTAAAAGGTCGGTGTCCTCATTTCCTCAAAACAGTTTTGGAGTGACAATGCGGTTCCAACACCAAAGAGAGTCACAGAGTTAATAAATGTGATGCTGAGGAGGGATTAACCCATTAAGACCTGGAACTGTGTCATTTTTAGATTTGAGCTAAAAAGCATTATTTTACACTTTGGGCTATTCAAAAATATCAGATCTATAAGCTCATAGCGCGGCACCGAGTGCCGCGCTACGAGCTTGTAGGTCTGATATTTTTGAAAAATCGTGAAAATGGGTGCAAATCTTTGAATATATATATATTTTTAAAGCGAACATGTTTAACTCAAATCTTTGCTTCTGGGAGGTCCTTGGAACAAAATATTTTGATGGGGGTCCACGGCCAAATACATATATTTTTGGGGATCCTTGACGTGAAAAAGATTGAGCACCACTGATATAGAAACATAGGTTTTTCAGAAAACTGTTGAGATTTTAGGAGACATGTAGAATCGGCTTCAGGTCTCAAGGGATTAAAGAGAATAAGAGAAGCGTGTTGATGTAATGTGCGCGCCGCTTCTCCTCTTTGATTTCCTGTAATGGCAGGAAGCGATCAGTTAGACTTGTCGAGGCAGAGCCTCATTAGAGAGTGAGAGAGGGATAAGACAGGGGGGAGGGGGGAGGGGGGGTAAGTGAGAGACAGTGAAAGAGTGAAAGAGAGAGTGCGTGCCCATTTGCCAATTTAGGTGATTAAAACCTCAAGTTTTGTGTCATGTGTTGAGAGCCAAGTGCCATTAAGTGAGATATCAAGTCTCCCTTTATCGTCAAAGCGATGTTTCCTTCCTCTGATGTCTCTTTAGGAGTACACACACACACAATTTATATGACTGTCGCTTCTCCCTCTTTCTCTTGTCATCTATTATGTGCCTCTGTTTTACTTTGTCTTAAAGTCTTTCCCTCCTCTTTTCATCTCCCACCCTCTGTGCCCTCTCCCACTGCGCACACACACACGCGCGCACACCCGCGCGCGTGCACACGCACACACACACACACGCACACACAGTCTCTATACTGCCATATTTCAATCTCTAACTCCTTTTACAGAGCCTGTTCAAGGCAGGAATTTTGAAGCCATCATTCTGTCTCATTGTTCCGTGTATAAAGGCAGAGAGACGTAATGGGGGGTAATTTTTGGACCGCCTTTGCGCTGGCAGAAGAGATAGTCACATAGCCGAAACCAGAAAAGTGTACTCCTCAGAGCACATACAGTATCAGGGCTCGTAAAATGTGGAAGTCAGTCACAGCCACTTTGGAATGGGATCTGAGAGATCAAACTCGTACATCTTAATCACATGACCCAAGACATATAATGTGTGAGTTTTCGACAAAATCTGTAGGAGTAGTAGCAAAAAGTGTGTTTTGAAGAAAACGTAAAATGACGGAAAATGTAATCTGGCACAAAATGGCTGGGACCAATATGGCGAGTAAGGATCCAAGGAATCCAGGGGGGAAAAAAAAATCCATTTTTATTGTACGACGTGCAGTTCAAGAGTTATTGGCCAAAAGGTGAAGTGGGCTAATTTTAGCATGGTGGCGCTATAACAGGCCGGTGTGAATATTTGGGGCATAGGTTCATCCTTGGCCTCCAGGTAGTGTGTGTGCAAAGTTTTGCACGGACGGACAGTGTCTAGCTTGGAACAATGGAACTAACATATTATATTTGAATTTCCTATTTATCAATATCACAATGAAAACATTTTTGTTCAAGGTCTAATGTAAATGTTAATATAAATGTATTATCATTAAAATCGTATACGAATATGTGTGCGCCCACAGGGAATCGCTGGCTTAGAGTAGCACTAGACGCTGATGCTGTTGTTGTTGAAACATCACGCCTTTGATTCTGCAACTCTGGCATGCCATGTAAAAACACACACTTGTCTGTTTGGTTCTGTGTAAAAAGCAAAGCTGGGATTAATGACAGCTCTTGCTCAAGATCTCCGTATAAAAGTGCACAACACTGTGCTGAAGTGGCGTGTTGTGAGCTTGCAGGTCGGCTCTTTTCGACGTGCGGCACCGTCAATCGACTAAGTATGAATCGGGCAGTGGTGGAAAAAGTACTAATGTGTTTTACTTAAGTAAACATATCAATACTGCAATGTAGAAATACTCTGTTACAAGAAAATGTCCGGAATTCAAAATGTACTTGAGTAAAATACAAAAGTTTTGGCATCAAAATGTACTCAAAGTACCAAAAGTAAAAGTACTCATTATGCAGAATGTCCCATTTAATGTTTTCAAATGTATACAAATCTTTTGAAAATAGCCCAAATGTATATAGGGCTGAAGTGGTTAATGTATGTTTTATAATATAATAATTTGAGATGTAGTGGAGTAGAAGTAAAATAACTGAAAATTGGAAATACTCCAGTAAAGTAAAAAATACCTAAAAACTGTACTGAAGTACAGTACTTGAGTAAATGTACTTTGTTACTTTACACCACTGCTAAGTATGAATCGGGCTTCTCTCTCTCTCTCGGTCTGTAGGGAGCTGACAGCTAAGTTTGGTGAGTTTTGGGTCTCTTTGTTCTCGTGTCGTCCCCACTAACCAGTAGCAAAGTGGTCGTTTGAACGGGCTGACAGGTCGTGAAAATTTAATCGGTACGCAAAATGACAGTTTTTCCCCCTCAACTTTCGGTTTGCCATTATCAATTATTTGCCAACAACAAACAGCAGCTGTCTGTGTAGCCGTTTGTTGTTCTGTGTGGGCGGACCGTGTGTTTGTGAGGGTCTGTGGATCTGCACGTTTTTTTGTTGCTGTGTGTCGGCCTGTTTACGTTCAGGTGTGCACCTGTGTGTGTGTGTGTGTGTGTGTGTGTGTGTGTGTGTGTGTGTGTGTGTGTGTGTGTGTGTGTGTGTGTGTGTGTGTGTGTGTGTGTGTGTGTGTGTGTGTGTGTGTGTGTCAGTGGTGGAAAAAGTACTCAAATGTTTTACTTAAGTAAAAGTATCAATACTGCAATGTAGAAGTACTCTGTTACATGTAATGTCCAGAATTAAAAATTGACTTGAGTAAAAGTACAAAAGTATTGGTATCAAAATGTACTTAAAGTACCAAGGTTAAAGAACTAAAATGCTTGAAAATAGCAGAAATACAAGCTCACAACGCGCCGCATTGCTTATGGGTCCATTGTGTTACATGAACATGTGTATATTTAACTCTCAGAGTTAAATTAACAATCTGGATGGGGAAGTGTGGATACACAGAATCCTGACATCCCCTAAAACCCCTTAGGTGAATCCTCACACCTGACCTAGGCCTCATCTCTGCAGCTGTATGCTAGATGAATCAATAACACACACACACACACACACACACACACACACACACACACACACACACACACACACACACACACACACACACACACACACACACACACACACACACACCCTCTGAAAATACACCATCCAACAATGCTGTTAGCCATGCTGCAGACCTACTGTATAGTTTAACAGGAGGGGAAACACTGACTCACTGGTTAAGGTCAGAGTTGGCTTCCTTTGCTAGATCTATGTTTTAATCCACTGTGTGTGTGTGTGTGTGTGTGTGTGTGTGTGTGTGTTTCTATCTTGGTGGGAGAGCAACATGAGCTCAAAAACCCCCCATCCTTCACCCCTGACCTCCCGTACCCGACTATGCATCATTCACACACACCACGGGAGCTTAAGTTGTGAATAAGTATTAGAGGGAAAATTCACATATAATGGGACGCTTGTGCAAGCGTAGAGATGCAAATACACCGCACACATGTTTGCGTGACTACACACATGCACGTAAAGTACACACGGAGGAAGACAACACACAAACACATATATTTATCGCATCATGTACACACACACACACAAGTTTGTATTACTATACTTGTGAGGATATCAACATTTTAGGAAGCCCATTTCATGATATTTTGGGGGCATTTTTAAACGCAAGTATAAGCCGAAAAATAGCAGATCTCACAACATGTCACGCTGCGACACGTTGTGAGCTTGCAGATCGGCTATTTTCCGGTGTTTGACATCGCTGCACAACTAAGTATAAAATAGGGGGAAATCGAACGCCAACCCCCTAAACCTAACCTCTAAATGTTGATCCCAATCCTAACCCCAACCTGAATCTGTTTCTAATTGTAAACGTATCTTGTGACGACCAAGAAAATGTCTATTTCTCATATTCTAGTATACTTGTGGGGACGTTTGGTCCTCACACACACACACACACACACACACACACACACACACACACACACACACACACACACACACACACACACACACACACACACACACACACACACACACACACACACACACACACACACACACACACACCTCTCAGTGTTTGAGCGGGCACTGCTGAGCCCACTGACAGTCTAAATAAATCTAGCCTAGCAGTTCATGAACTGTTCAGCGGGAGAGGAGACCGCGGTATAGAGAGAGAGAGGTAGAGAGAGAGAGAGAGGAGAGGTAGAGCAAAAAAGTGGGCTGTGAAAAATAAAGAGTGAGAGCAGGGGAAGAGAGAGAGAGAGAGAGAGAGAGAGAGAGAGAGAGAGAGAGAGAGAGAGAGAGAGAGAGAGAGAGAGAGAGAGAGTTCATGAGATGCTTTCCAATAAACAGCACCTGAAGCACCGCTATACGGTGTGATATGTGCTTGGCTTTTGGGCTGTGAGCCAATGAGGACACCTATATACACTTTAACCACTAGGGCCCTAATTTATCGCATGACAGTGTTGCACAAAAGTACAAAAGAAATAGCTGATAAGCTCACAACGAGCTTGCAGATCGGCCATTTCCACCATAAAATTAAATTAAACTAAATATTAAATATAATACCGCCGTTCCGACCAAAACGTCTGAGTCACAGTGTCGGTGGCTTTGTCAGAGTACCCGTTGTATATGTCTGTCTACCTGTGTCCCTTGTGCCCATAGGGATATGCCCATATATGGGGGTTGGGAGGTGGGGAAGGAGCAAAATGGCCACTGTGTGTGAATTCAATGTAGTCAATGAAGTGGCACCTCCCATCTCAGATGTGTTGTTGAACAAACTTTGTTAACAGCACACATGCTTTAGCCTGGCTGCTGGCATTGATACCAGTACTCAACCACACCATCTCACCATACAGTAATAACCGTACCGTGATAATAGGGTGACCGCACCTTGTGGTATATGAAACTGCCCACTCAGCAGTTAAGGAACTGAAACGGGGCAGATAATTCTGATAATTCAGAGGTTAATGCGACGGGTTGAAGCCGCTGGTGTTAAACCGCCCACGCCATAGTGGGAGAGTTGAGTATACAAGAGGGTGGAGTGTGAATTATGAATGATCAAATCAATATGCTACAGATAATGGGCACGTTTTTGTTTTATTTTTTATTTTAACCCTTTAAGACCTGAAGCCGATTCTATGTGTCTCCTAAATGTCAACAGTATTCTGAAAAACGTATGTTTCTGTATCAGTGGTGTTCAATATTTTTCATGTCAAGGTTTTCATGCCAAAATGATATGTATTTGGCCGCGGACCCCCATCAAAATATTTTGTTCCAGGGACCCCCAGAAGCAAAGATTTGAGTTAAAAATATTTGCTTTAAAAATATATATATTCAAAGATTTGCACACATTTTTTCAAAAATAGCAGATCTACAAGCTCGTAGCGCGGCACTCGGTGCCGCGCTACGAGCTTGTATATCTGCTATTTTTGAATAGCCCAAAGTGTAAAATAATGCTTTTTAGCTCAAATCTAAAAATGACACAGTTCCAGGTCTTAATGGGTTAATTAGACACAGCGGGTTCTGTCCGCAGCCTACACAGCTGACCTTGACTGAATAATGTTGTTGGTGATTCATGTACAGGCGGAGAGAGCTAACACGAGAAGATACTTTACTAGTAGCTTCTGTACAACATTTCCTATAGTTTCCCCCATCCCACTTTCCACACATTTGGTGTTCTATCACTGCTGTGAGCATATAGAAAAGCATCTGACTGAAGATTTTTTTGTTTCCGTTCAATGAAAGGAGCCCGAGGCGCTCTCCATTTTTACGTTGATTTTGAAAGAATTGTAATAGATTGTGGCACATGAGTGGTGGAGTAAGGAGGACCACAGGGACAATACTGCTGGGTAAAGAGAAAAATGTAAAGAAAATAATAATAAATAATACATATTTGGGTTCAGCAAAGGGTGATCTTATGGGATCCATAGACACCAGCGTAGGAAAAAAATCATAAATATTTGGGTTCAGGCGCAGGGTGATTTGATGGGATTCATAGACACCAGCAGAGTGAAATTCAAAAGCATCTTTTTTAGGGGATAGTAAAAGAGAAAATGCACCCTGAAGCCGTTCTCCTTTGTTCATCACGTGTAGCTCAAGCAGAGTCAAATGACAGTTTGTCAGCTCGTCTGATATCCGCTTCCTGTTTGTGGCAGGCCTTTCAAGATCCGACAAGTTGAGATTGCTTCACTTTAACCCCTTTAGACCGGGAACGCATCCGTGTGTCATTTTTTAGATTCCTTTTGGCTATTCAAAAATAGCAGATATACAAGCTCGTAGCGCGGCACCGAGTGCCGCGTTACGAGCTTGTAGATCTGCTATATGTTTTAGACAAATTGTGAAAATGAGTGCAAATCTTTGAATATATATATTTTTAAAGCATTTTTTTTTACTCAAATCTTTTCTTCTGGGGATTATAATGTCTTCTAAATCCTAACAGTTTTTTGAAAAAAAAAACGTATGTTGCTATACTATCAGTGGCTCCCTAACTTTTTCATGTCAAGGACCACCCAAAATGATATATGTATTTGGCCGTGGACCCCCATCTCAAAATAATTTGATCCAGGGACCCGAAGAAGTTGTAACAGAGTTAAAAAATGTCACTTTAAAAAATATATATATTCAAAGATTTGCACAAATGTTCAACATTTTTTCAAAAAAATAGCAGATATGCAAGCTCATAGCGCGGCACTCGGTGCCGCGCTATGAGCTTGTATATCTGTGTATCTGTGTCATTTTAAGAAATCTTAAAATGACACAGAAGATGCTTTCCCGATCTTAATGGGTTAAAACCCCACTTTCCAGTATAACGGATCTCCGTTTTAAGAGAAATCTCAATGTTCTACCTGTCAGACTCTATTATTTATTCATTCACTTACTTATTCACTTACTGTCTTTCTTTTTTTTCCCTCTTTTTATTTCCAAGTTTCTGTGCTATGCTAAATCGCCAAAGCCTTTCCGACCTCCAGGCACGACGCCACTCATCATCTGGGAATCATATTTTCTTGTCAGTAAGTAACAGTCAAGTACCAGTGTGTGTGTGTGTATGTGTGTGTGTGTGTGTGTGTGTGTGTGTGTGTGTGTGTGTGTGTGTGTGTGTGTGTGTGTGTGTGTGTGTGTGTGTGTGTGTGTGTGTGTGTGTGTGTGCATTTATATACACACAGACGCTAGAGAAAACCATGCAAGGCCAACTCAGCAGTTAAAGAGGTGGTGCCATGGTTTTGCACTTTTTCTGTTTTTCATGTGTCTATGAGTTTGATAGAACTTCATTAAGCCCCCTGGTGGTGTTTTTATGGTGTTTTATGTCTTCTCTAACTATTTTGAGTTTCTACCTGGAGGCTGAAACCTTGAGGGTCAAACGTGCCAATAGAAAAACAGCGCTTATCATAACACAGCAGGTGTGGGCATGAGGAGGAGGAGGGACTAGGACAGGTGGGTGGTGCTAAGGTGGTGGAGGAGGTGCTAAGGTGAGAACCAGGTCCACATAAAAACATAATTTTAACAATTTCTGTACACTTTTTTGAAAAAACTCTTCCTCCTAGTATAACCATAATACCTGATGATTATGTTTTAGGGGGGGGGGGGGGGGGGTCACTGAAAATCACGGCACCCCGTCTTTAACTTGGAAGAAGCTGGGGATCGAACCTATAAAAAGTTCTCCTCGGAGCAGAGGGTCTCCGGCCAGGTCAGGTATAGGTTATTGTGGGCCAGCAATGTTTGGAATGCGCCAATCAGGATGGAATATGAAAAATCTGACGGATCCGTCTTGATCCCTTGACTAATAGAGATAATGTGTACAGATTTGCGTGATGTTTGGACAAAAGTTGTAGGAGTAATATGATTTTTTTTGGGGGGGTTAAATGGGCCTCCTGGTGGCGCTATAACAGGCCCATGTGAAACATTTGGGGCAGAGGTTCAGCTCTGGCATCCATGGAGTGTGTGTGTGTGTGTGTGTGTGTGTGTGTGTGTGTGTGTGTGTGTGCACAGTTTGGCTGCCATCAAGCCAACGGTGCCAGAGATAAGCTGATCACAGACAGACGGACGGACAGAGTGCAGAACATAGTCTCGGCCATGCTTTTCGGCCTAGCAGAGACAACAAAGCACTGGCTACTACCAGTGGTGCAAAGTAACTAAGTACATGTACTCAAGTACTGTATTTGAGAACAATTTTTAGGTATTTTTTACTTTGGAGTGTTTCCAATTTTCTGTACTTTTACTTCTACTCCACTACATCTCATTTTACTGCACTACAATTATTTAAAAGTATTTATGTGCTACTTTGCAAATATCAATTATATTATAAAACATACATTAACCACTTTACATGTAGCCCTATTTTATACATAGGCTATTTGAAAATAGCCGATCTACAAGCTCACAACGCGTCGCGATGTGACGTGTTGTGAGCTTGTAGATCTGCTATTTTCCAACATTTTAGTACTTTCTACTTTTGGTACTTTAAGTACATTTTGATGCCAACACTTTTGCACTTTTACTCAAGTAAATGTTTTAATTCCAGACTTTTACTAATTACAAAATTGCAGTATTGACACTTTTACTTAAGTAAAATAAATATTTGAGTACTTTTTTCCGACCACTGGCTACTAACAGCCCTGTAGAACATCTACCAGCAGCCTGTAAAGTGGCAAAGCATTCAGACAGACCCTAGCATGAAGCACCGGGACTCAATTCACACTCTGTCACGTAGCGTTTCCTGTCGCCTTCGCCGCGACGATGCGACACCTAGGATCAAGCCCAAGGCACTCAGTGACTCTGTCTGTGACTATTATGGGTTGTCACACCACTAAATCGCAACCGTAGAGTGGCAAGCACTACATGGCCCTGGTAGATAGGGGAGTTACTGTTCCTAAAATTGTACATTTCTCCTTAAAAGAAAATTGTCAGAGCCAACTTTGAGAGAAAACTTCAAAACTACTACTACAAAAACTTGAAAAAGTGCTCCTCGGAGCACAGGTCTCCGCCAGGTGAGGTAGGCTATTGTGGCCTCCTGGTGGCGCTATAATAGGCCAATGTGAAAAGGGTGACATTTCTTCTTAGGCCTTGCACGGCAATCGGACACTGTATTCATGATTTGAGGCATTTTGTTAAAAACATTTGTTTCGCTACATTTGACCTGCTGGTGGCGCTATAACAGGCCAATGTTAAAAGGGTGGCATTTGTTCCTCAACATAGTGTGAATGTCCGTGCAAAGTTTGAACGCAATCGGACGGTGCGTTCATGATTTGCGGAATTTTGTTCAAAACAAGCCAATAATGCAAACTTTAGATGTCAATCTTAGCCAATCAGTATGGAATATGAAAAATCAAACACATCTGTCGTGATCACATGACTATAGAGATCATCTGTACCGATTTGCGTGAAATTTGGATAAAATTGCAAGGAGTAGTATAAAATAATGTGTTTTACATAAGTCGGCCTCCTGGTGGCGCTATAAAAGGCAGATGTGAAAAATACAGGTTAAAGGTTTTTCTTTGACCTCTAGGGAGTGTGCATACAAAGTTTTACACAGATCGGTGCAGTTATAGGTAAAAACACAAATCTGCCTGTTATAGTGCCACCATGAGGCTGATTTGAAAAAATTAAAATGGTAGTTCTTCCTCGGGCTAATTTGCAAAATTTCACGGAAATTGCATGCTGTGTTCATGATTTGAGGCATTTTGTTCAAAACGGAGCACTCCTGCAAATTTTGGAAGACATTTTTAGCCAATCAGGATGGAATATGAGAAATCTGAAAGACCAGTTTCGTTTAATGACTATAGAGATACTGTGTACCGATTTGCGTGATTTTTGGACAAAATCTGTAGGAGTACTGTCAAAAAATATGTTTTGCACAAATCGGCCTCCTGGTGGCGCTATAAAAGGCCCATGAGAAAGAACTGGAGCAGAGGTTCTGAATTGGCATCCAGGGAGTGTGTGTGCACAGTTTCGCTGCGATCAAGCCAACGGTGCCGGAGATTAGTCGCTCGCAGACAGATGGACACACGGACACACGGACGGGGTAGAAAACATACTCTCTCGCCATGCCTTTCGGCCTGGCGGAGACAATAAGCATACACATACCAGAAATAAGCATGTGACACATCTAACCCATCTAACCCATCTAACCCCTGATCATTTTGATAGGATTGGATGGCTTAGGGTTGCGGCAGAGTACAGCAACTTGCTATGGGCCTGGTCTTCAAGATATATCACAACATTGGGATCCCCCTGTATTTGTCAAAATACTTCCAAAATGTTAATGATGTCCATGATCACAATACCAGAGGCAGCTCCACAAACCTTGTCCAACCCTTTTTTGGCTCAACAAAGTGAAGTAACTCGTTCTCATGCTATTCATCAAAAATGTGGAACGCCCTACCAAAAGGAGTAAAGGAGTGTAAAACCCTACTCTCTTTCAAAACAGCCCTAAAGATACACCTTCAGGAGGCTGCAATTGGAAAATGGCCCCTGTCTAAGTCCTAACCTAACCTACCCCCCTACCCCCCCCCCTCTCTCCTTCTCCTTTTGTACATATTTCTCACTCTTCATACCAGTAACCTGTAAACTGATTGTATGACATTCTATAGTAGTTGTGTATATCTGTCTGTCTCTTATATGTCATCATGATTTGTGTGCATGGGGAACTCATTTGAAACAAGCTCAGTGCTTTTATGAGTCTTCCAGTTTAGTAGACCTTGTATTGTGAATTTGTACTTCCATGTACTGTTGTTCTCATGTCTTACTAAATAAAGTACATCAATCAATCAATCAATCAATCAATCAACACATACAGACACGTCCGACACACAACTCCACTTTCTCCCAGAACTGAGAAAGAGAAAAGAAGTACAGCAGCTGTCTTTGTTTCCCTTATCTTTTTTCCCCAATACAGTTAGAGTAGCCAAATATGTGTTACCCCTTTTTTCCCCCCAATGTAGTTGTTATGCCAATCAATTCCTCCTCACACACATTTCTGTGTTGTCACTGCTGTTCGTCCTACTCTTCCCGCCCTAACACTCCCTGCTGACAGGTGGCGCCCCAGCCTGTAGGATTATGTGCAATGACCAGTATCACCCTCCTCCCCCCGGCTTCCCTATCCCCCGAACACGGGCCAATAGGCTCTATGCACAGCAGCCATATTGGACAGAAATTGGGCCCCTTCCTTGCTTCCTTCACAGGTGTTACCAATGATACTAATGAAGGCTCTGTTCCATTTAGTGGTTCTCAAACGTTTTAATTTCAAGGACCCCCATAACTCTGAGAGTGTACAAATGGAACCAAATGGACCCGTGAGGGTCCATTTGGTTCCATTTGTACACTCTCAGAGTTACACCCCCTCAAGGAACCATGAGGGTCCCTGGACCACACTTTGAGACCCACTAGTGTTTCTAGTGAGCCAACATGCACAATATCAACACCCAAAAAAAAGGCTGGGTTTCCGAGGCTATCAACACCCTGACTCCGTATGACCAGAATGGAACAGAGCCTTCATTAGTATCATTGGTAACACCTGTGAAGGAAGTATGAAGAAGCCCAATTTCTCTCCAAAATGGCTGCTGTGCATAGAGCCTATAGTGTTCACGTAGACGCCAGACAAAGTCAGATGCACCACGGTGGATTTCGAACCCACAACATCCCATGGTGGTGGGCAGGGACTTTACCACTGTGCCACTTGTGTTTTTTGAGCACTGGAACATATGAATAAAAAAATGCATTTCTATTTGCCTTTTAGGCTTCGTAATTTTAAAAGAAATGCACAGGGCAGATATGACAAAAAAACTGAAATATACAAAGAAATGATAGACATAATTATGAATTTATATAGAATTATAATTCTATATAAAGGTAAACATTTTGGAAATAGCTGATATACAGGCGACGTGTTTTAAGCTTGTAGATCTGCCATTTCTGCTTTTTTTTATGTATAAAAAATGTTCAACATGGAAACGATGACAAAACAATTGCGAGGATCCCATATAATTGCGATTGGACGATTGTGTAATAATTGTCACAGGCTTATATAGCTATGTTCATATGTACAGTATATGAATGTGTTTGAGCATCCCATCCATCACAGTGTGAGACATGCACCCCAAAGCACTCACTGCCTCTCTCTGCAACGAGTGGACATACCCAATGCATCAATACAATCTGTGTGTTTTGCCAATTATTTTGGGGGCCCATTTGCAATATCCTCACGGCCCCCCATAGTGGGACGGGACGTGGCCCACAGGTTGAACATCACTGTCCTATACAGTATACTACCCCAGCACATTAACCCATTCAATATGGGAACGCGTTAACAACTCAACAGGTTTTGGAAAAACGTATGTTGCTATTATCAGTGGTGCTCAAACTTTTTTCATGTCAAGGAGACAAGAACCCCCAAAATGATGTGTATTTGGCCGCCGACCCCCCATCTCAAAATATTTAGTTCCAGGGACCCCCCAGAAGCAAAGATTTGAGTTACAAATGTTCACTTTAAAAATATATATATTATATATATATATTCAAATATTTGTTCACGATTTTTCAAAAATAGCCAAAGAAATCTTAAAATGACACAGATGCTTTCCTGGATCAAATAGGTTAACAAGCATCATCAATGCAGTCCAATCCCTCTTCACAGCCTTTGAACAGGTTCAGTTTGAACGCTAATCTAGTTTGCAGGTGAATAATGGCAATAATAAACATGCATTCATACATAAACATGCAAAAACACACTCAATTTCCCATACTGTACACAGAGCCACAAACACTCCCTCCATTTTCTCTCTCTCTCTCTCTCTCTCTCTCTCTCTCTCTCTCTCTCTGTGTAAAGGTCACAATAAGCTGACTGCAAAGTCCACAAGTCGCTCCAAGATATTTAAAATGAAACACTCATTCTTCTCTTTCGCTGCGCATCTGCCAGACACTAGTACTGACGCATACATGCTTATGAACACGCACACACACACACACACACACACACACACAAAACAAGGCCCCCAACCCCATTAACCCATTAAGACCGGGAACGCATCTGTGTCATTTTAAGATTTCTTTGGCTATTCAAAAATAGCAGATATACAAGCTCGCATATGAGCTTGTATATCTGCTATTTTTTTTTAAATTGTGAACATTCGTGCAAATCTTTAAAATATATATTGTATATATTGTTCTTCTAGGATCCACCAAAAGCAAAGATTTGAGTTAAAAATGTATATGCATTACAAGATTTGCACAGATTTTCAAAAAAATAGCATATCTACAAGCTCATAGCGCGGCACTCGGTGCCGCGCTATGAGCTTGTTCCAGGTGCGTTCCCGGTCTTAATGGGTTATGCAGCTCCATTATGCTGCACGTGTGTGCACGTATACAGCTGTGTGCCTGTGTGTGTGCACGTATACAGCTGTGTGCCTGTGTGCCCGGCAGCAGCACTCACTCAAATGGGTGAAGTGTGTTCTGGGCCTCAGCTCAATTTGTCCGCTAACTAAAAAGGTCAAGCGGAGTGCGTTTTACTGAGGAAGTCGGTATTCCGAGAGCTCATTTGCCTCCCCCCCACAGCCCCACATGTTGAGGGGCAGGGGGGGGGGGGGGGGACAGAGATGGAGGGAGAGCACAAGTATAGGCTCAGAGTTGTTTAAAAGGCAGACACAGAGGGCAAAAAGGAGATGGGAGAACCGACAAGATAAAGAAAGATAAGAGGGATGTATAGGGGGGGGGTTAAAAGGTCGAGAGATGCCCAGAGGGAGTCAGAGAGCGAGTGAGAGAGAGATATTACCATGTACGGTGCATGAGGAGAATGAACATTATGAGAAGCTCCATCTGCATATGTTCTGAGTTTACCCAATCCTCTGAGGTACTGACCCCTTTAACCCATTGAGACCGGGAACGCATCTGTGTCATTTTAAAGATGTCTTTGGCTATTCAAAAATATCAGATATACAAGCTAATAGCGCGGCACTCGGTGCCGCGCTATGAGCTTGTATATCTGCTATTTTTGAATAGCCAAAGGGAATCTTAAAAATGACACAGATGCGTTCCCGGTCTTAATGGCTTAACCTCCCATAGTAAACATCACTGAGCTGCAGTTCAGAATCACACATCCATGTCAGAGACACAGACAGGAGAGGGAGACCCAATTAAGCGGAACAATCCTGTGCCCTCATGCTTTGCTAAGTGGTGACTGGCATCTTACCTTCACAAAAAAGACGAGGAATTGTCACAGCAGCAGATTGGATTCTGTCAACTCATATTAAGGAATTCTTAAGATTTTCTTTTTTTTTCAACTTTTAGTTGATTAGGTTTTCCTCACACATTGGTCACATCTCGGAAAATAAAAAAGCTGCTCTTTCAGTACAGCTGAAAATTACCTCCTTAACCCATTTAGGCCGAGAACGCATCCGTGTCATTTTATAGATTTATTTGGGCTATTAGAAAAATAGCAGATATACAAGCTCGTATATCTCACCGAGTGCCGCGCTACGAGCTTGTAGATCTGCTATTTTATGAAACATTGTAAACATTGGTGCAATTCTTTGAGTATATGTATATTGAGTAAATTATGTATATTGAGTATATATATTTTTTGAAACATTTTCTTAACTCAAATCTTTGCTTCTGGTGGGGGTCCCTGGAACAAAACATTTTGTGATGGAGGGGTCCGCGGCCAAATACACATCATTTTTTGGGGTCCTTGACATGAAAAAGTTTTAAAACCACAACATACGTTTTTTTCAAAAACACTGTTAGGATTTAGAAGACATTTGAGTTACAAATGTTCGCTTTGAAAAATATATATTCAAAGATTTGCACACAATTTTCACGATTTCTCAAAAATAGCAGATCTACAAGCTCATAGCGCGGCACTCGGTGCCGCGCTATGAGCTTGTATATCTGCTATTTTTGAATAGCCAAATAAATCTACAATCAATGACACACGGATGCGTTCCCTGTCCGGTCTTAATGGGTTAAGTGGGATTGACAAGCTATGAAAGTACAGCACAGCGGTGGCGCCTGACAAATACAAATTATTAATGTAACAAAATGTCAGACATGTTGGTATGGTTCAGAATCCCTGCTAGCCCAGTAATTATAGCTCTCTAATTAAAGGCATTTAAAGGGATAATTCACCCAAAGCATTTTTTTTTTCCTATCGATTAGTCACCCCGTGGAGACTTGAATTCATGGTTATTTTTTTATTTTTATTTTTTTGGTCACATTTCTAAGCAGACAGGTAGGCAGCGGTTCCGGTAGGAGATACAAAGGAGACTATTTGTGTCTCCTACCGGAACCGCTGCCGGTCATCGAATTATTGGATTAGGAATGCGACAAAAATTCAAAAATATCCTTGAATTCAAGTCTCCATGTGGTGACTACTAATTGACAGGAAAAAAAAGTCATTTTGGGGGTGAACTATCCCTTTAAGTAAGTAAGTATAGCTCTCTAATCAAAGTGTATTTAGACAGTACAACAATATGGAATGTGGTATACTATATATAAAAATAAAAATACAAAGAAAAGGAATGTTGTAATATGACACGTTGAAATGTTGTCATTTTCTTTTTACAATCACAATGTCCTCCAGAAACCGTATTATTTCAAATTGTACTTAGACAGCTGAAAATGTCTCCCAGTATGAGTAAGCATTGTGACCAAGGGGCAAACCCCCTTCACTGGAATTGAAGCTCAATTCCGGGTTCTCGTTCAGCCTGCTGTTCCTATTAATGGCCCAGCAGATGTCTCCATTTCCCTTTCTACCGTTTGCAAATACATTATAATCTCAATGCAAGTCAATGAGGTTTTGGGCGAATTTTACACTTGATTTTATTACCTTTTCATAAACACTTTGTTTTCAATCGCTAGTTTAAAGTCTCTTTTAAATCATCATGATATGCGTTTAGTAAATTATGGTCCCATGCATTTTTAAATGTATGATAAAGTCGGGTATGTTTCTAGGGTTTCTACTGGTTCTACCGAGTGAAGACCCGCCCTCTCTGTGGTTGCAGCCAATAGCATTCATTTCCAGTTGCATTTCGGACCGGATATAGAAAGACGGCGGATTTGAAATCGCTGAAAAATAGGCTTCATTTACGGTCTATAGAAACCAATGGTGTAACGTTGTCCATATGTCTTTTTACGGCCTATGATTGTGACCGACCCTGAAACGAAGCCAGAACTTCCATAACTCTAAAACGAATTGCTACTTTGGTCGGATAATTTATTGACAATTTATTTAAAAATCACACCCTGTGTGAAGGAAGCGGTGCCTTTGGGGCGGGGCTTAACTCATTTCAGTTCGTCCCTATTGGTGGTCTGAGTCCACGTACCAAATTGTTACTTGGTAGCATGCTGCAAACTGGAATGATGGCTGTTTAAAGCCCAGCCAATGGGCAGACAGAGGGGGCGGGGCTTAAGTAATTACAGTTCGTCCCTATTGGTGGTTTGAGGCCATGTACAAAATTTTAACTCCGTAGCATGCTGCGAACTTGAGTTATGGCTGTTTGAAGACCAGCCAATGGGAAGACAGAGGGGGCGGGGCTTCAGCTATTCATGCTGGTCCCTATTGGTGGTCTAAGTCCACATACCAAATGTGGACTTGGTGCCATGCTGCAAACTGGAGTTATAGCTGTTTAAAATCCCGTGCTCATACGGGTGCTGGGGGTCCCTGGACCCCTCTTTGATAACTTGAGCAATTCATGCTGGTCCCTATTGGTGGTCTAAGTCCACATACCAAATTTGGCCTTGGTGGCATGTTGCAAACTGGAGTTATAGCTGTTTAAAATCCCGTGCTCATCCCGTGCTTCCACGGACATAATGTGCTCATCCCGTGCTTCCACGGACATAACATACGCTGGGGGTCCCTGCACCCCTCTTTGATAAGCAGTGGCACGTGTGGCCAATGAGAGGAGAGATGACATAGGCAATCTCCAGGTCCTTGTGTGTGTGTGTGTGTGTGTGTGCGTGTTTGTATGTGTTGCTTGTGTGTCGTGCTCATTCCGTGCTTAAACGGGCGGACGGACATAACATAGGCTGGGGGTCCCTTGACCCCTCTTTGATAACCAGTGCCACGTGTGGCCAATGAGAGGAGAGATGGCATAGGCAATCGCCAAGTGTGTGTGTGTGTGTGTGTGTGTGTGTGTGTGTGTGTGTGCGTGTGTTTGTATGTGTTTCTTCGTTGCCGTCAGGCTCATACGGACGGACGGACGGACATACGGACAAAGTCAAGTGTAGAGCGGTTGGCACCGCTAAAAAGAACACGCTTTAAAATATGTCAACGTGGATGAACACAAAAAGCCTACGGCGTGTTTCCATTGCAGACCATACTGTACCTGAATGTGTAAAATTGCACTCATGGAATGAATCCCACTCAAAGTAACCTGGCCAAGTAAACAAAACCTCAACACAATAGATGACATTTTGTCCTTGCAGCGTACCCGTAAAGCGCGTGGTAATGCGGTCAGAGGTTAGAGAGAAGTAAGATGGAAGTAAAAGTAAAATGGTTAGACCACTTAATAAACACTTCATTCTGGAAATGGAATGAGGACTACCCATTTCTCCACAACACAACGGTCCTTATAGCATCCGGTAGAAGTGGCTCAGGAAGTACAGTGGCTTTCTCTATCCCCAGCTGCCTTTTGGCTTTGTGTCAGTGTCCTTGAGCATTGAGCAAGACACTAAACCCATAACAGACTCCTGGCAACCATGGTTGCCTTCACACCGTCAGTGAATGTGTCTGTGAATTAATGGGTGAATGCCACTCACACAGTAAAAAGACACAATAGAGTAGCCTATACAGTATACATATATATTTTCCCCAGGTATATTATGGCTGAAATTGAACTATATGAGAGGAAGAATGAAGGCATGTGGCCAGCTATGCTATGGTCTGGGCCAGTGGTGGGAAAAGTACTCAAATGTTTTACTTAAGTAAAAGTATCAATACTGCAACGTAGAAGTACTATGTCACAAGCAAAAGTCCGGAATTTTAAATTTAATTGAGTGAAAGTATTGGTATCAAAATGTACTTAATACCAAAAGTAAAAGTACTAAAATGTTAGAAAATAGCAGATCTACAAGCTCACAACGCGTCGCGATGCGACACGTTGTGCGCTTGTAGATCTGCTATTTTCAAAAAGCCTAAGTATAAAATAGGGCTAAAGTGGTTAATGTACGTTTTATAAATGTAATAATGTATATCTGCAAACTAACTAGTAACTCAAGTTTTCAAATAATTGTAGTGGAGTAAAAGTACAATATGTGCCCGAGTAAAAGTACTGACAACTGGAAATACTCCAGTAAAGTAAAAAAGTACCTCAAAATTGTACCTAAGTACAGTACTTGAGTACATGTACTTAGTTACTTTGCACCACTGGTCTGGGCACATGCAGTACTCAGCTGCCCTTAGATCTTGAAGTCACCATTATTTATACAGCTTTAATAATTATCTCTCAGGTAAATGCCAAGAAGAAAAAGACATGGACACACATATCTACAAGCAGGGCCTTAAGATATCAGTTTGCCTTTGTGCAGGGATGAGTAGTCGGGGCTGCCCTTATCAATGCCCGATGATAATAAAGAAAAGGTGGGAAAGCTTTTCTCTCACACACAGAGAGGCCGATAACAAAGAATGTTCTGGACCATCTGAGATACAGGGTTGCAACCCCTCTCCTCTTGCCCTCCACTCCTCCTTTCGTCTGTTCCTTTTGTTGTTTGAGAGACACGCGAGATTGTATTTCAGAGGACAAGGCCAGCACAAGACAGGTGATACCGCATGTGCTCCCAGGTAAGGAAGGTCATGTTGTATATGAGAGAGAGAGCGCGAGAGAGAGAGCGCGAGAGAGAGAGAGAAAGAGAGGAATTAACCCATTAAGACCAGGAACGCATCTGTGTTATTTTTTATTTGAGCTAAAAAGCATTATTTTACACTTTGGCTATTCAAAAATAGCAGATATACAAGCTCATAGCGCGGCACCGAGTGCCGCGCTACGAGCTTGTAGATCTGCTATTTTTGAAAAATCAAGAAAATGTGTGCACATTAATATATTTATATTCTTTTAAAGGGAACATTTGTAGCTCAAATCTTTGCTTCTGGGGAGTCCCTGGAACAAACTATTTTGAGATGGGGTCGGCGGCCAAATACATATAATTTTGGGGGTCCTTGACATGAAAAGGTTTGAGAACCACTTTCTTTCCAGGTTTGAGAAATCCTGGTCACTATACTGCCTCCCCCTGGTCAGCCGGGGTGCCTGATGGAGGGGAAGGGAACTGGTTGGAATAACGTGTTCCTTCCACGGGCTACGTCCTACCAGGGAAACTCCCCCCTGTCAGGTGACAAGAAGGTCAGTTGGCTCTCATGCATTGAAGGAGGCATGAGCTTGGCCCTGGCCTCCCTAGGCTGGTGGGGGGAGTGTAGTGCCCAGGATCACTTAGCAAATTGGCACCGGGTGAAAAAAGGGTTACAAAATCGAGGGATAAAAAAAAAAGAAAAAAAAAAGAGAACCACTGATATAGAAACATACGTTTTAAATAAAACTGTTAGGATTTAGAAGACATAAGTAAGAATCGGCCTCAGGTCTTAAAGGGTTAAACAATGACTACCTTTCACAGTTTTATAAGATCCAAGAATGTGGGTAAACATTCAATATATGTTCTAATCAGACTAAGTATATGCCTTTTTTATTTTTCCACACCATTTGAGTTAAGCGTCTATATTTTTCTTCAGCCCTATTAGCATTTTTATATTGAATGCAAGTCAGCCAGCCAGCAGCACACAGCACTCCGTTCAGTGATTAATAACAATGCTATCGGACCAAAATATTGATTCACTGCAGCGACAACATAGAAAGTGTAATACCCATTTAACAGGTATCTGGTGGAGAGAAATAAATAACTCTAATAAAAGAAAATGTCAAGGTGTTCCCTTCAGCTGCCTGTATTTCAACTCACTGGGTATGGTGTAACTATGAGGGTCAGACTGGTCAGGTGAAAATAGCAACAAGGCAACCTGGCACTCAAGATTAGGAGGTGAAGACGCGCACACGCACGCACGCACGCACACGCACACGCACACACACACACACACACACACACACACACACACACGTTTGTATTACTATACTTGTGAGGACATCAACGCTTTAGGACAGCCATTTTATGTCATTTTAAAAAAAAAAATATATATATATATATTTAACTGTAAGCCTAAAGCCGAAAAACAGCAGATCTACAAGCCCACAACGCGTCGCAGCGCGACGCGTTGTGAGCTTATAGATCGGCTGTTTTTCGGTGCATGACACTGGCGCACAACTACATCATGTTTAACTCTAATTCCAATCCCTAAACCTAACCTCTAAATGTCTAATCCTAACCTGAATGTTTTTATAATTGAAAAGGTATCTCTAAAAATGTTTTTTTTTAAACTATAAAACAACCATTTGCATTGTGAGGACCAGGAAAACGGTCCTCACTATGTATATTTCTTAAAATTCTACTATACTTGGTCCTCGCAAGTATAGTAATACACGCAGGCACGCACGCACGCACGCACGTTAAGCTCAAGGGGTCTGTCCTATATATACAGTATATATTTTGAAGTTCTTTACGTTTCTTGCTCTCCAATCCAACTCGCTTCCGCATCATACTGTGTGTATGTACAGGAATCATGTTCTTTCTGTGACCAGCCGTACTGGCATGCTCATGCTTCCATGGGAACTGATAGATCTATAAATATGTTTTCATCAATCTGATAAAGATATATTTCATTTGTATGTGCGTGTTCATATTCGCTAGCCAGCCTGCCTCTTGTATGACACTTTGGTTGAACTTCTTGGGCCTCTCAGGTAGCCTGCAATGTTGTTTTGGTCTAATGCAGGGGTCTTCAATGTTTTCAGGCCAGGGACCCCCTAGCTGAGAGAGCGATGAAGCAGGAACCCCTACTCTATATTGTATAAAATTGTGTTTCAGATTAAAGTTATTTTTTTACTTAGTTGCTATTTTTTCCCTCTACACCTATAGCCTCTTTGCTAAAAATAGCAGATCTACAAGCTCACAACGCCTCGCAGCGCGAGGCGTTGTGAGCTTGTAGATCTGCTATTTTTGGCTAAAGTTCTCCTCAGAAAAAGGGATGCTAGGGTTCAAGTGGTTAAGGTACACAATAAATATCATATCACACAAAGATTTGGCGGACCCCCTGTAGTAACTCTGAGGACCCCCTAGAGGTCACGGACCCCCTGTTGAAGACCCATGGTCTAATGCGCTCGTTCTGGTATGCCAACAATATTAGATAGCAGGTTAACCTCGTTGCCGCACAGATTTGTTGTTATAAACGTTGTGCATACATGTCACCACAACCCTGGTTGCCCAGGAAACGGAGCAAGTCGAGACCCAACTGACGGCTGACTTTATGACGAAAGGCATATCCCCACGCTATGTGTATAAAACTATGTATCTCTGTTTTCACGTCAGAAGAATATATCTGGAACCATGCTTTTTTGACACTTGTAAGATCTCTTCTCTGGAATAAACCCAAATACTATTATAAGTTGTTTCCTTCCTCCGTTTATTGATGTAATTAATTCACATCTGACCGATAGATATGGACCGGTATTTACTAGGGAAAAATAAAGCTATCAGGAACTGTTGCAATGAATTAGGCCTGGGTAATATATAGATTTTATATCGATATTGTGACATAAGACTAAAAATCGTTTTGGATATAGTAATAGGACATGGCATAAGTGTCGTCTTGTCCTGGCTTTAATCAATGAAGCCTTATTTCTATACTTTCAGTAATTGTAGAAAATGTATATTATCGTCACAAATCACAATATGATAGTATTAGGCGATTTATCGTAAATCGATTTAATACAAAACGTATTGCGATGCAAACAGCAGAGTGCGTGTAAAAAATACAGGACTTTGTAAGAGAATTGATAAAAAATGAGTTTTCAGTCATTTGCTACTGTATTGAAAAGAGGAAAAAACACAATATTGTTAAAAAAAAAAGAAAAAAAGAAGAAAACACTGGATTTATGTAAGAGAAATGATTTAAAAAAAAAGATGTTTCAATCATTTTATTTTCATCATTTGTCTGGAAAATAAATCAAATCAGATGGTGAGTTGAGTGAATCGTTACATGCCTAGATATTATCGTCACAATATTGAGAGAGGTATTTTGTCATCTGCTGATAAAAATCTGCATGCAAACTTGCTGCCGCAGACGAGTCACGACACAATTGCCATGTGAAATGAGGCAGCCAAACGATGGCAGCACATGTTCTTTATCACGTGGACCCCCGGCCCTCAACCTACAGTACCTCTCCTTGGGAGCAGACAGACTACTTGAGCATGCAAAGGATTCTATAACTGATACACTTGGAGAGAAGGAAGCATCCTCGACGTGCTAATATGATGTGGCAGAAAGTACATCTGCACTCACAAACCATAACAGAGCAGAGACCCTTTAACTCTGTGCAGTTCAGAATAAGAACAGGAGAGTGCATAGACAAGGTCTAGACAAGGTGACCATGCAGGGTTCTACACTGCTATTTCAGTGAAAATGTGTGCAAATATGAATATATATACATGTACTGTAACAGAGTGGTTCACAACCTCAGCCTGATGGCCTGAAAGTCTAATATCTCCCCCGAGCGATAGGGATATCCCTTTGGTTTAGCGGTTAAGATGTTGGCTTGCCACGTGGGAGACCCGGGTTCGAATCCCGGGCGTTACATACATATATACATTTTTAACTCAAATCTTTGCTTCTGCATGGGGGTCCCTGGAACAAAATATTTTGACACGGGGATCCGCGGCCAAATACATATAATTGTGGGGGGTCCTTGACATGAAAAAGTTTGAAAACCACTGATATTATAGCAACATAGATTTGTCAACAAAAAAAAACCTTTAGAAGGCATTTGTAGAATCCCCAGAATGTTCGCTTTAAAAAAACATATGTATTCAAAGATTTGCGCACATTTTCACGATCTTTCAAAAGCAATTGCAGATCTACAAGCTCGTAGTGCAGCACCGAGTACCGTGCTATGAGCTTGTAGATCTTTTTGAATAGCCCATCTCTCTCTCTGTCTCTCTACACTACAGCAATACAATGCTAGACAACACTGGACACAATTCATAGCCTGGTTCCATACCATAGACCCCGCCCACTCTCTGAGTGGACTGCCTCTTGGTCTGGAGTTGTAAATGAGAACCTTGGACTTCTCCGGTACAAAATGCGTAGTCCAATGAGAGGTGGGGGTGGGCATGGGGATCCCTTAGGATTGGTTTAGGGAATTTCTAATCCCCTCCCCCTTGTAATCCCCGACACTGGAGCCAATTTCAGACTGAAGCTCCACGCAGCTTCAGTCTGATAATCAGGCTACACAATTCACACAATCACACGCAAGTAGCAAAACACCTTGGCTAAATTAAACAATTCATGCAAAAGTAATTTATAAAGCCTCAATTGTGTCACCGTATGGCACACACACATGGTTCATTCTTTCTCACTAACCACATGTTGCCTTTTAAAAAAAATATGTATTACACCTGACTGGCAAGTTTACAATTAAGCGTTTAGTCTGTACACCGCACAGATGGAGTGTGGGGAAATCTGACATGGGAGATGACCTCAAGAGGCAGCTGTTCCTAGCTACAGAGGAGCTGCTTCATGAGACATGGCCGCTTACAGCATTGGTTCTCAAAGTGGGGTCCGGGGGGGACCCCCAGGGGACCTTGGGGGGGGGGGGTTCTAGGGGGTCCCCAGCAAAAGTAGTTCATGTAGCATCACCACATTCACCTTTTATACTTTGGCTATTCAAAAATAGCAGATCTACAAGCTCATAGCGCGGCACCGAGTGCCGCGCTATGAGCTTGTAGATCTGCTATTTTTTCAAAGATCTTGAACATTAGTGAACATTTTTAGCACACATCTTTGCTTCTGGGGGTCCCTGGCACAACATATTTTCCGGTGGGGGTCCACGTCCATGTACATATCAATTTGGGGGTCCCTCGCACGAAAAAGTTTGAGAACCACTGGCTTACAGTACAACAGGAAAAGGCGCTGGACGGTGTCTACACAAGAATGCTACGAATGGCACATAGCGTCACATGGACCGACCACATCAGAAACATAGACCTCTACGGGCACCTCCCATGAGTCACCGTCACGGTCACAGTAGAGCCCTGCAGGCCCGTCGGGACCCGACCAGGGCCCGGCCCGCTAATAAGGGCCGGGCTTAGGTGCCGTTTCTGTATTTGACCATCGAGCTCAGAGACACCATTATATTAATAAGGTAAACATGTTCCGCAGTGAATGTCACCCTAGGACCAGTGGTTCTCAAACTTTTTTGTACCACAACACCATATTATGAGGGATTTTTTTTGGCGACCCCATCGCCCTGCATCAGCATGTGTGCTAGCCTCCTAGCCTGCAGCAGCTGCACGCTGCTAGTAGTAGTCACGTGACAGCAACACAACACACACAGCACAGCAGCGCACACACCAAAAGCCACACACCAAAAGCCACACACACACAGTTGTTGAACGATGGACAGCCAGAAGATAAAGGAAAAGTTTGCTCGCGCCTTCATAGCTACCTAATATTTTAGTTACATTTGATAAAACTACAAGTACTTCTTTGGTGTGATGTGTGTGTTCTTGACTTCTTGTGGGTTTGTTTTTATCAGAGCGCGACAGCGCAGCTGAGAGTGCAGCTGCTGCGCGCACCAGTGAAAGCGCACCCTCGATAATAATTAATTAATAATAATAACTAAATAAAATCGTGCTTCGGGCCGGGCTGAAGCTGTAATATTGCAGCACCTATAGGGCCAGGGGCCGGGCTGGGCTGGGCTGAATTCCATGGGCCAGGGCCGGGCTAGGGCCCACATTTTCGGCCCGTGGAGGGCTCTAGGTCAGAGTGAGAAGGATGAGGTTGGCTGGGCACTGTGTCAGGCACTGTGGGAGCCAACCCAAGGTACAGCTATAGGAAGGGAAAGAGGCGCACCGCCTACTGCAGAGCTCAAGACTCTGATTCTATAGAAAGGAGGGTGTGGAGGGCAGCGATTCAGAAGTCCCGAGTTGGTATTGGCTAGTCTGCACTCTTGCATCGCATTTGATGAATTGGTTCATGGGGGTGGTATTCTGAATGGCAGTGATTTGAAATAGCAAAGAAGTGGCATCATGTCATTGTGCTGTGGGCAGAGGTTTTGCCTGACAGTCAATGTCAGGTTTCACTAACTTTAAAAAACATACGTCCTTTTGAGAGAAAGAAAAAAAAAGGCAGCTCCTCTTCCCTGTATTCATTTACAAATGGACCATAAAGGGCCCATTTTTACAATCTCAGAGTTATATTAACACTCAGGAATTTGCAGCGTGAGTAATATGGGACCTGATGATAACCGTACTGTGATCAACACTACTTCACTGACCGTGACATGTAAGCGTACAGATTTAAAGCTACACTATGTCACTTTTGTGACAAGAATAATTGCAGCTTCAAAACAATCAAATGAGCTTGCATTGCCTTGTATTAATGTGCTATGCAAATACACCTGCCTTGCCTACTGTAAGTTCTATAGGTAACAATTTAACACCTTCATAATCGCTAGGTACTTATCATGGTCATCATTTCCATAGTGATTCTCAGCAGAAGATCATCAACATTGTTTGCATACACCCACACACACACACACACACACACACACACACACACACACACACTGAATGTCACTGTAGATTTGTATCGTGTTCTGCTGATGCCTGCAGCTACAACACCTGTTACAATAATACAGGGCAGCTCTGTGTGTGTGTGTGTGTGTGTGTGTGTGTGTGTGTGTGTGTGTGTGTGTGTGTGTGTGTGTGTGTGTGTGTGTGTGTGTGTGTGTGTGTGTGTGTGTGTTTTCCCTGACACCCAGTGATTAAGAAAACGCAAGACACACCCACACAATGTAGGCAGTATTGTGCTCACACTTTCCCACCTATTAACTCCCTCCCTCTGACAAACTTTCTCCCACTTCTCTCTTGCTCCATTCTTCTCACCCTCCCATCTCTCCACCCCTCCCCTCCCCTCCCCTCCCAGCCCATCTCCTTCCCTCCCTCCCTCGTCACTGCTTCTGTTAGTGAATGTCATTAAGCATTGAGGAGGTGTTCTCTGGAGGAAGAGGCAGTGACAAACAGCAAGACACACACAGAACGCACGCAGCAACACAGCAACGTGGTAACAGAGCCCGGTGTTAGGCTACCAAGGCTCACTGCAAGACAACAAGCTAAACCATTGGTTCTCAAAGTGGGGTCCGTAGCAGATATACAAGCTCATAGCGTGGCACAGAGTGCCGCACTATGAGCTTGAAGAGCTTTTTTGAAAAATCTCGAAAATGTGTGCAAATCTTTAAATCTTTTTTTTTTTCTTAAAGGCGAACATTTTAAACTCAAATCTTTGCTTCTGGGGTGGTCCCTGGCACAGCATATTTTCAGGTGGGGGTCCGCGGCCAAATACATATCAATTTGGTGGGTCCTTGGCACGAAAAAGTTTGAGAACCACTGAACTAAACACCTCGATTCGGGAACGGCGAGTGCATGAATCATACACTGTGCACTGCTCACACGAGCACACACACACACACACACACACACACACACACACACACACACACACACACACACACACAGTGGAGAAACCGCAGTACAATGACTTGGGAAATGTCAAAACAGTTACCTTGTGAGGTTTCGGCTGGCTAGGTGCCTCTCGCGTCTCCCATTCAGGTGCTTCCCTTTCTAGCCTCCCTCTACTCAATTGGAAGGGAATAAATACCCGGTTAAATGGGCTCCCCCCTGTATTCTGTTGCTGCCGTCGACTCCTCTCCCCAGACTGGCTGTGTTACTGGAGAGAGCACAGGACACCTGCCTGCTTGTTTACCTGACTTACTGCCTACCTGCTGCAAAGCCTGAGTAGCTGCTTACTTGTGTAACTACCGTGGCTGTTTGCCTACTCGTGTTGCTAACTGCCTGTGTGTGTGTGTCTCTGCCTCTTTACCTGTTTAACTGCCTGCCTCCATGGTTACTTTCCCAGCCGCTCTAGTTATTTATGCATGAACTGCTATAACTGTGTGCCTGCCCCTTAAACTACATGTGTCCTTGATCCCTTCCTTGTGTACTGTCTGTGACATTAGCATAGCCCTTCCTCCTTTCTCACCTGCATGCACTCATCTAACCTGTTCTACAGTGCAAGCCTGTTTGTGTGTGTGTTTGTGTGTGTGTGTGTGTGTGTGCATGTATAGGCCTTTGTTCCCTCTGTACGTACGGGTGTGTGTGTGTGTGTGTGTGTGTGTGTGTGTGTGTGTGTGTGTGTGTGTGTGTGTGTGTGTGTGTGTGTGTGTGTGTGTGTGTGTACTCCTTATGACTGTACAGCAACACTCCAGAGACACCCATGTATACAGCAACCTTTTCATGTCAAGGACCCCCGAATTTACACTTATTATCCTGCGGACACCCATTTGAAAAGGTATGCCAAGGACCCCCATAAGAGAGGATTTTTATGGTTCTGGCAGTGATTTTCAACCATTTTAATTTCAAGGACCCCCAGTTTGACATGTATTAGGCTACAGACGGCTGTTTAATGGCATCTCTATCTCCGGGACCCCAATTGATATTGTAAAATCAATGCTAATTTAAGTCAGAGTGTGTACAAATGGAACCAAATGGACCTGTCAGGGTCCATTTGTACACTCTCAGAGATACAGACCCAAGAGGGTCCATTTGGTTCCTATAAATCTATCATTTAGCTGGGGACCCACTGGAACTCCCTCAAGGACCCCTGGGGGTCCCCGGACCCCACTTTAAGAACTACTGATGTACAGTACCTGTCAAACTACTTCAATAACGTAAAAGACACACACAGGCACAACGCCAGCTCCACTGATCTTGTTCAACCCAGATTCGGCACAAACTCGTTCTACTGCTATGCCACCAAAATGTGTCATGCCCTATACCAACAGACATCAAAAGGTGTGACTCCTTACCCTCCTTCTAAACCGCCATGAAAGAGCACCTGTCTGCAATTAGTAATTGGTCCCTATAAAGTCTAAGCTTAACACCAGAAATGACCCACCCACCCCCACCCCCACCCCCCCTGTTTACTGTACATACTGTATACGTTTTTATTGCTACTACTAGTGTTGATGATGTCTTGTATATTATTGTATATCATTGTACTGTACGTCTTTAAATGTCTCGATGAATTGAATACACAGGACCACAATGGAAACAAGTTCTTAGGGCCTTTTGTGTTATCCTTTTAGCACCATTGTATAACCGTACCACTGTATATTTGCTAACTGTTAAGTATTCAATCAATCAACATTGGCTTGGTCTCACATGCCGTAGCCACTGGCAGATATACACACACGTCTCTGTTACATATGCTCATTGACTACACACAAACACACACACACACACACACACACACACACACACACACACACACACACACACACACACACACACACACACACACACACACACACACACACACACACACACACACACACACACACACACACACACACACACACATCCTCTCTACCCACTAAGCTACGGCTGCCCCAAGAAGTGCATTCAGTGCCATCATATTAGGCACATTATATGTCTATTATGTTGTTGGGAACTAGGTCAGAGGCGCTCCCTCTGGTGTTATGCCCATGGGCATCGTTCACTCTAGAGTAGTTAGACAGGTAAAGAGTGCATTGACGTCCAATTAACCCTTCCATGTACTTCTGACAACGAATAGTAAAAAGAAAAACATACTGTATGCACTTCCCAGAAACTAGTTAGCATTGTTTCATAACTGATTCAATCCAATATGGCTGCTAGCTACTGCTGAGCAAGAGCTAATATTTAAGCTTCCAAATCACTGTTTGGTTTCAGTCAGGAATGTTAACAATGGCAGCATGACATAATTGGGGTTTTTACTTGAATTTAAATGATAAATGGATGGTTATTTATATGCAGAATCGGTCTAACTTTTGTCTGCGATACAAGCCGCTACAAACTAATTGCCCCTAGTGGGATTAACAAAGTTGTTTGAAGTTTGAAAGTTGAACGTCCCTGACGCCCATGAGCAACTCATTAATGGCCAGAGTTATTCATATCACATGATTTAAAACAAAAACACAGTAGAACACTAAATCACAAGATACATATGTGTTACAGTATATCATTTCTGAAAAGGTGATATTTCTTGATATATGTTTACATCAAAATTGTAATTCTACACATAAAGTAAAGCAATACATTCAGCATTGTTATCCTGCAAAACCATTCTGCAGTATGTAAAAAGACATGGAATACAAAAAATCCCATTCCCCTCCATCGCTTAGCTTATCTCTAAAAGAGGTTGCTGTGTGTTTGTTGAGGTATTAAAGTAATACAACCACTCCTAAGAATTCTCTGGGGAATCATAATTCCTTCTATCGCCACCTGGGTTATTTCATTTTTACATACAGTACCATCATACTCCTCTCAAACTATAGACCTTTTTCAATGGAATTGTGTTACATGGGGACAGATTGGGTCCAAGTTTACTTTAGATGAGCTACTGATATTAACCCATTAAGACCGGGAACGCATCTGTGTCATTTTAGATGTCTTTGGGCTATTCAAAAATAGCAGATCTACAAGCTCATAGCACGGCACCGAGTGATGTGCTATGAGCTTGTAGATCTGCTATTTCTTTTTTGGAAAAATCGTGAAAATGTGTGAAAATCTTTGAATATATATCTACATGTTTAGCTCAAATCTTTGCTTCTGGGGGGTCCCTGGAACAAAATATTTCAGATGGGGGTCTGCCGCCGAATATATTTAAGTTTGGGGGTCCTTGACATGAAAAAGTTTGAGAACCACCGATATATATTTAGCGACAAACATTTAAAAAAAGAAAAACTGTTAGGATTTAGAAGACATTTGTAGAGTCCCCCAGAAGCAAAGATTTGAGTTAAAAATGTTCGCTTTAAAAATATATATATATTCAAAGATTTGCACACATTTTCATTTTTTTGAATAGCCAAAGAAATGTTAAAATGCATTCCCGGTCTTAATGGTTTAAAAAAAACACTGCAACAGGAAATAAACTTGGACCCATTTAAAAATGTTTATGTTTAGCAGTGTAAAAAGGTCTATACTCTCACTGGCTGTTTACAATGCTCTTGTTAATGCTCAGATGTTTAGGTGCAATCTGACTGTTGAACATTAAGTTGCACATAAACATTATGGCCTCAGCCTCCATCCTGCTTTTTCACTGACTTTATATTGTGTTCCACTGCAGGAACATAACCACCTAAACCCTGTGGACCCTGTAGTCAGCGGAGTAAAGTAACTAAGTACATTTACTCAAGTACTGTACTTAAGTACAGTTTTGAGGTATTTTTACTTTGCCGGAGTATTTCCAATTTTCAGTACTTTTACTTCAACTCCACTACATCTCGGAGGCAAATATTGTACTTTTACTCCAATTATTTGACAACTTTAGTTACTAGTTACTTTGTAGATTTGGATTATTATTTCAAAACATACAGTAACCACTTCAGCCCTTTATACATTTGGGCCATTTGAAAATAGCCGATCTACAAGCTCACAATGCGTCGCGGTGCGACACATTGTGAACTTGTATATCTGCTATTTATATATTTATACATTCCATACATTTGAAAACTTGTGAAATGGGACATTCTGCATAATGAGAACTTTCTACTTTTGGTGCTTTAAGTACATTTTGATACCAACACTTTTGTACTTTTACTCAAGTATATTTTGAATTCCTACCACATTGCAGTATTGATACTTTTACTTAAGCCTGTAGTAAACAGGACCCGATTTGGCACCGTGCTTGGATCACTTTTTCTTATCTATACCAAATCTTATCTATATCAAAAAATAATCTATAAGCTTTATGACACGTTGTGAGCTTGTAGATCAGCTGTTTTTGTCCCCCCAGAATATGGATACCGGGATTCAAGTGGTAATGAGGCATCAAGAAGAGCTGGAATGAGAGCTATAGGAAGAAAGACATGACTTCATGGTCACACATCATTTCACTTCCTACCCGTCTGTTTTACCACAAATGATTGTTGCTGTCAGATGGAAACCTTGTAATGTCCAAAACCTTTCATTTATTATTATTTTAAAAACATTTTAAAATAGTGAAAATAGCTGATTTACAAGCTCACAACATGTTGCGTCGCGTCGCGTTGTGAGCTTGAAGATCGGTTGAAAGGGGTAACCTATGGATTCTATATTCGGTCCTTTATTATAGGACCAAATTATTATTATTTTTAACCCATTAAGACCTGGAACTGTGTCATTTTTAGATTTGAGCTAAAAAGCATTATTTTACACTTTGGCTATTCAAAAATAGCAGATATACAAGCTCATAGCGCGGCACCGAGTGCCGCGCTACGAGCTTGTAGATCTGCCATTTTTGAAAAATCGTGAAAATGTGTGAAAATCTTTGAATATATATATATTGTTAAAGCAAACATTTTTAACTCAAATATTTGCTTCTGGGGGTCCCTGTAACAAAATATTTTGATGGGGGTCCGTGGCCAAATACATATAATTTTGGGGGTCCTTGACATGAAAAAGTTTGAGCATCACTGATATAGAAACATACATTTTTAAGAATACTGTTGAGATTTAGGAGACTTGTAGAATCAGCTTCAGGTCTCAATGGGTTAAATTGTTCCCCTCATTTTTCCACTCTGCCTCAAATGTCTTCGCGGGAAATAGCCATCTATAACTAGCCCTGCCTATTATGACAGGCCCAGAATATAGACGCTATAGGGTTCATGCTGTTAAAGTGGAGATGTCAAACCGTTGCCATAAAATACCCTTAAATGAAAATGTGATCTGATTACACTGATCTATCTGTAGATGCTTTGCTCTGCAGCTTACATTGAAGTGTATTATAATAATCCAATATACAGCGTGCCTTGTGTGAGGGGGGGTAATAACAGTGAATATACAGAGGTAACGATCCTCCCCTGAGGCCGGACATAGGATATGGGCAGGGCTAGGAAGAAATGGATTATACTAATCTGATTACAAAACAATACTGAGGGCGGGTGTGTGTGTGTGTGTGTGTGTGTGTGTGTGTGTGTGTGTGTGTGTGTGTGTGTGTGTGTGTGTGTGTGTGTGTGTGTGTGTACACCTTGGTCCCCACTGGCAAAGACATACGTTATTGTTGTAAAGAAAGCATCAGGTCAACCCTAACAACTGACTGTTCACTGTCCAACAAAGTGCAAACACGTTTATTGTCTCCGTCAGGCCGAAAGGCATGGCGAGAGAGTATGTTTTACCCCCTGTCCGTCCGTCCGTCCGTCCGTTAGGAGCTAATCTCTGGCACCGTTGGCCCGGCCGCTGCGAAACTGTGCACGCACACTCCCTAGATGCCAATTCAGAACCTCTGGCCCATATTTTTCAGATTGGCCTGTTAAAGTGCCACCAGGAGGCCGATTTGTGCAAAACACATTTATTGATACTTCTCCTACAGATTTTGTCCAAACATCACACAAATCGGTACACAGTATCTCTATAGTCATGTGATCAACACGGATTTATCTGATTTCCCATATTCCATCCTGATTGCCTAGGATTGGCTTCCAAAGTTTGCAGGATTGGTCCGTTTTGAACAAAATGCCTCAAATCATGAACGCAGCTTGCGATTTCGGTGAAATTTCACACGTACATTTCTATTAGACCGAGGAAGAAATGCCACCCTTTTCACATTGGGCTGTTATAGCGCCACCAGCAGGTCTAATTTTGAAAAACACATTTTTGGAACAAAAAGCCCTTGAATAAATGGCACCCTTTTCACATTGGCCTATTATAGCGCCACCAGGAGGCCACAATAACGTACCTGACCTGGCGGAGACCTGTGCTCCGAGGAGCACTTTTTCTAGTTGTTTTTGTTGTCGTTTTGACACATTACAAGCTAAAAAGGAGGAAAAGTATGTGTGTGCTACGTGCGTGCATGCGTGCTTTAGTGAGAGGGAGAAAGAGAGATATACAGTGCATAGCAAATTAGCTTAAAATGAATAGCAAGATAGACAAATGGTGAGAAGAGCAAAATGTATACTCTTGCATTCCAACACTGGTCCCCTGGTCTCTTGGCAGTGTGCGTCTCTTCCAATTCAACTGTGTCCATATGGCAATGATACTGTCATCAGGGACCCCGTGGATCAATACCCTGGTACTTAACGGGCCTTTCATTAGCAACTCATCAATATCCTCCAAAGGGAATGACAGCCACCTGATGGCCGGCTCCCACTATTATTTTGGCAGCCGAAGTTGAAACGATTGCAAGTAAAACGCTTAAAGCTTTGAACAGATCTACACAGTAAAAAATCTTCAATCAGTGTTGATGTTTTTAAAGTGTTTATAAAGCAGGGGTCTTCAACAGGGGGTCCGGGACCCCTAGGGGGTCCTCAGAGTTACTACAGAGGGTCTGACAAATCTTTGTGTGGCGGGGAACATTAGCTGAAAATAGCCGATCTACATGCTCACAACGCCTCGCGCTGCGAGGCGTTGTGAGCTTGTAGATGGGCTATTTTCGGAGAGTCTGTGTAGAGGGAAAAAGAGCAGGACAAGTACAGAGCCAACGGCCAAGTTGACTAAATATTGAGGGTTTAAAGGATAACTAATTTAAAAAAAAAAAAAAAAAAAATCCCACGATTTTTTAACCCTTTTTTTTTTTCACCCGGTGCCAATTTTCTAAGTGATCCTGGGCGCTACACTCCCCCCCACCAGCCTGTGGTATTTCTATATTTCTATAATATTGTAATATAACATTCATTCTTGTACTCATGCACACATGTTAGGTTCTAAGCTCCTCAAATCAACCTATTGTATCACTCTTCTCATGCCTGGTATGCATTCATTGCACTACAAACATGTGCCACATTAACAACAATCCAACCTTGACCAGATAAAGCAATTCACCGCCCATAGTAATTATCACAAACTGTTGTGTACTGTAAATGCCTCTGAATCAGTTTCATACTGTAAGAATAGTGCATGAATATCAGAATACATTTGTAATGCACCAACATTGGTGTTCAATGCAACGATTTCTGCAAGGACCTAAATGTATTTGAACATGTAAACCAACATACCGTACATGTAGTATGATTTTATTTAACACAATGGGTAGTTGTGGGGAAGCAACCGTAAAACAGTTTTCTTTTCAGGGATACTAACGGAAATACCAGCTGCAGGCATATCCCATTGTTTTTTTAATATAAATTCTTTCCCTCACAAACTATGTGCCACTAAGTGGGCAAAAAAGTACACCCTGCATTTTGAGAATGTCAAGATATCACTTAAATGACTATGAGCTGAAAATCCTACAGAAGAGGGCTCTTCTTTTGGCCATATTTTTCAATAATAATAATCACCTTGCTTGGATGCCACTGACCCTGGCAAGCCAAGGATGGCTACGAGCTGCCAAGTACCAGGCCTTGAATACAAAGTAGCAAACACGCGTAGTGCCAGTGCACCTGAGGGTCAAATTAGGTACATCTGTTCCTTTGCATAATCGATAAATACATTAATTTACTTAGACGTGCATTTGGCAATGTTCTAAAGCAGTGGTTTTCAACCTTTTTTCATATCAAGGTCCATTATTTATTGGGCATTTGAGCCACGGAACCACCGCCTGATGAGATTTAGACTCTCAGACCCAAAACTTAGAATATTTCGCAATCGTTGGATACGATTTTGTCCACAATTCCATGCTGTATTGATGTTGGTACCAATAGGAGAGATAACAGGCAAACGTTGATAAAAAATAACAATTCTTTAATTAAGTAATGCAGATGTTTAACAATAATTTTACTCTTGAGAGTGTAAAATGAAACCAAATGGACCCGTAAGGGTCCATTTGGTTTCATTTTACACTCTCAAGAGTTAAAGAACTATAAGGGTCCATGTGGTTACCAACGCTCCATCATTTAGCTGGGGACCACCTGTTACCCCCTCAAGGACCACTGGTGGTCCCCGGACCACTGGTTGAGAACCAGCGACCACTGTTGTAAGTGGTACAAAATAAAATAAATAAATAGCATCTCTTTACAAGGCCCTGGAGGCGAGGCATCCGCCACAAATGCAAAACCTAACAACCCAAAGCAAGTTGAAGAGGAGCTGTGTGGAGCTGGTGAGGGATGGACAGGCTGCCAAGTGGGCCATGGACCCCCAACAGGGCCTTCTAGTATATCGGCACTGTTGAGTGGAAACCTTGTGTGTTCAAAACGGTTACTATTCAAGAAATGGAAAAAAAGAACCTGTGTTCCAATGGGTCCAACGTAGTTAATTTTAGCTGTTCCGGTACACAAAAGGAGACCCTTTGTGTCTCCTACCGGAACCGCTGCCGGTCATCAAATTATTGCCTTAGGAATGCGAAAACTAAAACATATCTATGAATTCAAGTCTCCATGGGGTGATTAATCAATAGAAAAAATGACATGTTGGGGGTGAAATATCCCTTTAATATAACATCTACAAGCTCACAATCACTTTTGTGTGACACTGTAGTATGACAAAGAAGGGCATTAAGCAACGTTATGAGTTATAGCCATGTAAATGGTATATTAGTTCACATCAGACATACAGTAGCTCAGCATAATGCTATATGCATTCTGTAGACACTAAAATCCTCAGTGTGAATGTATCCATTTGTAACCCCCAGAAGGTACAAATGTTACATTTGTACACTCTTGGAGGAATAATTGTAAATTGGGGCAGTTGGGTGGCACAGGGGGTAAAGTACCTGGTCCCCACAGCAGTGTCTAGGGGTTTGAATCCACCACAGTAGTGTATCGGGCTTGGCTGAGCATCAGGGGTAGGCAACCGTAGGCACGGATGCCAACATTGGCACAGGGGAGGGCAACACTGGCACACTGGCAAAAGTGTGAGAGAGAGGCTTTTTTCTTTTAACCCATTGAGACCTGAAGCCGATTCTACATGTCTCCTAAATCTCAACAGTATTCTGAAAAACCTATGTTTCTATATCAGTGGTGCTCAATCTTTTTCATGTCAAGGACCCCCAAAATGATATGTATTTGGCCGCGGACCCCCATCAAAATATTTTTGTTCCAGGTACCCCCAGAAGCAAAGATTTGAGTTAAAAATGTTTGCTTTAAAAATATATATATATATTCAAAGATTTGCACACATTTTCACGAATTTTCAAAAATAGCAGATCTACAAGCTCATAGGGCGGCACTCGGTGCCGTGCTATGAGCTTGTATATCTGCTATTTTTGAATAGCCCAAAGTGTAAAATAATGCTTTTTAGCTCAAATCTAAAAAGGTCTTAATGGGTTAAATGTGAATTATTCCAAAAAAGTGTAGTCAGTTAAATCAAGTTCACTCACATCTATATACAAATGACATCCTGCACATAATTCTACAATCATTAAAACTGATAACTGACTGGGGAGAGAGTTTGGGAGATGTGGAGGTGGGTTATTGCTCTGAATCAAATTATCATTACATCCTGAAAGAAAATATTACAAAAAAAAGGTTGTTATGTATAGCCTATGGACAATCAAAATCAGTTGTAAATATTACATTTTGATGTGGGGTCATAATTAAACTTAATGTTGATATGGCACACTATGGCTATCAAGAAAATGAAAACATGGCACTTCATGTCAGAAAGGTTGCCGACCCCTGATCTATACGAATACGAAAAAGAGTGAAGTTGTCGCTGTGTGTACTCCTGCAGGCTGGGACAGCGCCTGTCAGCAGGATAGGTTGAACGGGAGGAGTGCGAGTTCACTACATCCTCCCAGTGGGGGCTCCTAACTGGCAGGTGAGCCAGTACAATACAAAAAAGTCTCCTAAATCTCAGCAGTATTCTGAAAAACGTATGTTTCTATATCAGTGGTTCTCAATCTTTTTCATGTCAAGGACCCCAAAAAATATATGTATTTGGCCGCGGACCCCCATCAAAATATGTTGTTCCAGGGACCCCCAGAAACAAAGATTTGAGTTAAAAATGTTCGCTTAAAAAATATATATATTTCAAAGATTTGCACACATTTTCATGATTTTTCAAAAATAGCAGATCTACAAGCTCATAGCGCGGCACTCGGTGCCGCGCTATGAGCTTGTAGATCTGCTATTTTTGAATAGCCCAAAGTGTAAAATAATGCTTTTTAGCTCAAATCTAAAAAGATCTTAATGGGTTAAATGTGAATTATTCCAAAAAAGTGTAGTCAGTTAAATCAAGTCCACTCACATCTACATACAAATGACATCCTGCACATAATTCTACAATCATTAATACTGATAACTGACTGGGGAGAGAGTTTGGGAGATGTGGAGGTGGGTTATTGCTCTGAATCAAATTATCATTACATCCTGAAAGAACATATTACAAAAAAAAGGTTGTTATGTATAGCCTATGGACAATCAAAATCAGTTGTAAATATTACATTTTGATGTGGTGTCATAATTAATCGTGATCTTGATATGGCACACTATGACCATCAAGATCATGAAAACATGGCACTTCATGTCAAAAAGGTTGCCGACCCCTGATCTATACGAACACAAAGAGTGAAGGCTGGGACAGCACCTGTCAGCAGGATAGGTTGAACGGGAGGAGTGCCAGTTCACTACATCCTCCCAGTGGGGGCTCCTAACTGGCAGGTGAGCCAGTACAATACAGAAATGTTTGGGGAGGACTAATTGGCCTAACTAAATTCGGGGGGAAAAGGGGTAAAATGAATTGTCTACTCCAACATGTAACAAAAAAAATGCTGTATGAGGTTTCTTCTTGTTAACCCATTGAGACCTGAAGCCAATTCTACATGTCTCCTAAATCTCAACAGCATTCTGAAAAACGTATGTTTCTATATCAGTGGTGCTCAATTTTTTTCATGTCAAGAACCCCCAGAATTATATGTATTTGACCGCGGACCCCCATCAAAATATCTTGTTCCAGGGACCCCCAGAAGCACAGATTTGAGTTAAAAATGTTCGCTTTGAAAATATATATATATTCAAAGATTTGCACACATTTTCACGATTTAAAAAAAATAGCAGATCTACAAGCTCGTAGCGCGGCACTCGGTGCCGCGCTACGAGCTTGTAGATCTGCTATTTTTGAAAAGCCCAAAGTGTAAAATAATGCGTTTTAGCTCAAATCTAAAAATGACACAAGGGGTGTGTTCCCTTGCCAATATCACCAAATGTTTACTGAGGGCTGGGTCTCTGCTCTATATTGTATGTATAGTGTCTTGAGACAACATGTGATCTGAACCTATATCAAAAATGTAAAAACGGAATTGAATGAAACGCAGTGGTTCCTGCTAGCCTACAACATTCACTTTTTTTTAAAGAACCACACGACCCTTCCCCACGATGTCACGGGTGTCAGCCACAGTAAACTATTGGGACGAAAATGTCATCCGTTTCGGGCATCCCTTTTAAGTTAGCAAACGGTCACGGTCATTCTTTTGAATCAAAGCCCAACACAATGCATCGTAAAATCCTCAGTGTCAATTGATCTATTTGTAAGTCTGAAAGTGCAAAGAAATGTAACTCTCTCTGTACACTCTCAGAGTTAACCCGTTAAGACCGGGACCGCATCTGTGTGTTTTTTTAGATTTATTTGGCTGTTCAAAAATAGCAGATATACAAGCTCCCGCGCTATGAGCTTGTAGATCTATTTTTTTTTTTTTAAATCGTGAACATTTGTGCAAATCTTTGAATATACATTTTTTCAAGCAAACATTTTTTTACTCAAATATTTACTTCTGGGGAGGGGGGGGGGGGGCTAGAACAAAATACATAAGATTTTGGGTGGTCCTTGACATGAAAACGTTTGAGCACCACTCATGTAGCAACATAATTTGTTTCACTATATATATTTTTTTGGGGTAAATATTTGAGTAGAAAAATGTTTGCTTGAAAAAATATATATATTCAAAGATTTGCAAAACTTTCCACGATTTTTCAAAAATAGCAGATTAGCTATTTTTCAATAGCCAAAGAAATCAAAAAATGACAGAGATGCGTTCCCGGTTTTAATGGGTTAAATGAACACTGAGGGTTTCAGGGTGCAGTCCAGGCGACATGGCTGCACAATCCGGTCAAAGAGCTGATTCAGTGTATCTGGCTGGCTGAGGTCTCGCTGTATTGAAGTGAGCCAAAGGAGCGCTAGGAGTCATTGTACTGGAAGCCTTTGTCCTGGGTCCCTGATGAGGATCCTACATGGTGAATAGGTGTGTGTGTGTGTGTGTGTGTGTGTGTGTGTGTGTGTGTGTGTGTGTGTGTGTGTGTGTGTGTGTCTGTAAATCCATGTGCAATTGAGTGCGTGCGTGTGTGCGTGCGTGTAAATTCATGTGCACTTGAGTGTGTGTGTGTGTGTACGCACACACGCATCTCAAAGCTCTCAGAGGTAAGTGGATCTGTCTGTGTGAGTGTGTGTGTGTGTGTGTGTGTGTGTGTGTGTGTGTGTGTGTGTACACAGTATGTGCGTGCGCGTGCGTGGCACTATTATCAATTGGATCTCCCAATTAAGAAACAACCAGTGTGTCAGTGCCAGGACCCTGTCAGTTAAGGCTCCAGAAGTAGTAACAGGAGTCAATAGCATCTTTCTATTAACACACACAAACACAAACACACACACACACACACACACACACACACACACACAAATGTGGTTTTATGCCCCTGAACAACATTCCCGCACTGTATCCCATGCATTCATTTGAGGTGAATCAATAGGCCGGTTAACAGAGCAAGACTGAGTTCAGTGACAGCACTTGTACTCCCACTGAGCAGAGACACAGACTCACATTCAGCACAGAACACACTGAGGAGACACAGACTCACATTCAGCACAGAACACACTGAGGAGACACAGACTCACATTCAGCACAGAAACGTGAATCACCATTAAAGGCTTACAAGAGAAAAGTATAGCAAGGAGAGAGGAGGGAGGGAGGGAGAAGAAAGGAACAGAGAGAGAGAGAGAGAGAGAGAGAGAGAGAGAGAGAGAGAGAGAGAGAGAGAGAGAGAGAAATTGTCAGGAGTCAGGGTGCAACAGAAGCGGATGTAAATAAGTTTAGGAAATATGCAAAGAGAGTACGGATAAAAGGTTACAATGGTAAAATATGTTGCAATGTTAGACAGTTCCAGTGGTTTTGAGGTATTTCTTACTTTACTGGAGTATTTCCAAATTTCGATACTTTTACTTCTACATCTCAGAGGCAAATATTGTACTTTTACTCCACTACAATTATTTGAAAACTTTAGTTACTAGTAACTTTATAGATTTTGATTATTATTACAGAACATATAGTACAGTAACCACTTCAGCCCTATATATTTCGGCCATTTTAAAATAGCCGATCTACAAGCTCACAATGCGCCGCGATGCAACGCATTGTACATCTGTACATCTGCTGTAGATCTGCTATTTTCTAAAGATTTATATACATTTTATACATTTGAAATGGGACATTCTGCATAATGAGTACTTTCTACTTTTGGTCCTTTAAGTACATTTTGATACCAATACTTGTGTACTTTTACTCAAGTAGATTTTGGACAGTTCTTATATATGTTATTTGTCAGCATGGAGGACAGGACACTCACCACCTCGGCTACGATCTGTTCATGCCGCAGCCGTTAGGCAAGTGATATCTATGCATCAAAACCCATACGACCGTACTATGTAACACTTCCCACCCGTCAACCATCAGGCGGCTGAACGAGCACCGAGCGCTTATCACCATATCTGTCTTGGCGACATATAGGCCGTCATAAAGGCACTATCATGTTGTATGACTACTGTATGAACACGCTCCATTGCTGTTGCATTGGCACTTTCACTTATGTATATCATTGGTTCTCAAAGTGGGGTCTGGGGACCCCCAGAGGTCCTTGGGGGGGTTCCAGGGGGTCCCCAGAAAAATGTGTTAACACATTGATTGCCTAGATCGAGAACTCGTTTTTCAAATCCAACGCTTGCCTGCCGCAATTCTGAAGATCGAGTTAACTCGTTCTTTGGAATTTTCATTGTTTAATCTGTGATCGCGCTGTTCTGTTTATTTTTCATCATCAGTTTCGTTTTCCAGTTACGTCACACTCACCCGGAGCCGGATGCATTACGCAGATTCCATTTCCCGGTCACATTTTTTTTCCCTGGTCATTTTGGGCCAGAATAGGGAAAAACAAGTTTTTTCACACGGTATAAAAAACTAACGGAGAGCTCCACTTCTATTTTCTTTGGTCTGGGTGACTAACAGTCACCGTCGTCGTGTATCACAACGGTCTGAAGGCCGATCGGCGATTGTCGAAAACGTCACATCCGGTTATGACGTATGGGCTGTTTGAGCCTGTTTGGGAGGGGGGAGCGAGTCAGCAAGTGATCGAGTTGTCTATCTACTGCTCTCTGCTGGTCGATTTGTCATATGTGTTTGAAAACGCAGAAAGATAAGCTATTTGAATGAAATATTACAAAATAAAAAAACATAAACATCGCTGGCACAGGGGTGAGTACATTATGAATAAACTCTGGCAGTCAATGTGTTAATATAGCGTCACAATCATTTTAACCACTTTAACCTTTTATACTTTGGCTATTCAAAAAATGCAGATCTACAAGCTCATAGCGCGGCACTCGGTGCCGCGCTATGAGCTTGTAGATCTGCATTTTTTTTTGTTATCGTGAAAATGTGTGCAAATCTTTGAATATAATATGTTTTAAAGCAAACATTTGTAAATCAAATCTTTGCTTTCTGGGGGTCCTTGGAACTAAAATATTTTGACATGGGGGTCCGTGGCTAAATGCATATCATTTTTGGGGGTCCTTGACATGAAAAAGTCTGAGAACAACTGATGTATATAGCCAACTTACTGTATAGTTTTTCTGTATAATTTTCTGTATAAATGATGTCACCTACCCTTTCACATGTAAACTTGTGATGTGACAAACTTGAAGCTGAATTTGAAGTTTAACATGGAACCAGTTTGTAATCAAAAAGTGAAGTTTCAAGGGAAAAAGAAAGTTGCACAAAACAAAGCAAAACCCACTGTAGAAACAGTGGGTTTTCACAACAGCAATAATACAGTGTTAACTTCACATCAGAGGTATTTCCCAAGCCAGGACTCAACATTAGCCAGGGGCTCAAATCCAACCGGATTCTGTCCCAGATCCACTGTTTTTATTTTGTTTGTTATTTTAAATTGTAGAGCATCAGAAGAGGAGCAATTCATGGATTATTAGTACAAGTAGCAGATCTACAAGCTCAAGTTGTGAGCTTGTAGATCGGCTATTTTCAAATAACCAAAGTTTACATACAGTAGGGCTGAAGTGGTCAATGTATGTTTTGTAATAATAATCAAAATCTACAAAGTACCTAGTGAGTAAAGTTTTCAAATAATTGTAGTGGAGTAAAAGTACTATATTTGTCTCTGGGATGTAGTGGAGTAGAAGTAAAAGTAGAGAAAAATGGAAATACTCCAGTAAAGTAAATATTCCTCATTTATTTTACTAAAGTACAGTACTTGAGTACATGTACTTAGTTACTTTCCACCACTACTAACATATGAGATCAGTGTTAGGATAAAACATTTAACCTTGCCAATGTTGTGGCTTTGGATGCAGAGCCATCAAACGCAATGCCAATGCAACATGGGCCGTGTAGGAGCACCTTTCTTTCATTGATCACAAAGGGAACACGTTCCCTGGCTGATTGATGACGCAACGCAACAAGACGCAATGCAATGGCAATGCAACGCAACGCTTGGTGGCCCCGGTGCCTGGCCGCTGAGGGGACATGCCATCAGGTGAGACTGCTCATGAACACGTGCCAAAAAATGCCCCCATTCAATCTGGGAACGCATCTGTGTCACTTGTTTAGAGTTATTCAAAAAATAGCAGATCTACAAGCTCATAGCGCGGCACCGAGTGCCGCGCTATGAGCTTGTAGATCTGCTATTTTTGAAAAAATCGTGAAAATGTGTGCAAATCTTTGAATATTCTACAAACAGTTTTTTTGAAAAAAACCTATGTTGCTATTATCAGTGGTCCTCCAACTTTTCCATGTCAAGGACAAGTACCACCCAAAATGGTATGTATTTGGCCGCGGACCCCCCCCATCTCAAAATATGTTGTTCCAGGGACCCCCAGAAGCACAGATCGGAGTTAAAAATGTTCGCTTTAAAACATATATATATTTAAAGATTTGCACACATTTTCACGATTTTTCTAAAATAGCAGATCTACAAGCTCATAGGGGGCTTGTATATCTGCTATTTTTTTTATATAGCCAAAGAAATCTTAAAATGACGTAGATGCATTCCCGGTCTTAATGGGTTAATGGTAATGGTCACAATTCACATGTAACACGACTACATTACTAAATAAAAGTATTATTAAAAGGTAGGTTTTTACAATGTATTTTTGACTATTTTCAACTGGCTGCAACTATGGAACGGTTTTCCGAATGTTTTTAATTTTTTCCCCCCGATTGTACGAGACCTCTATATAATGAATGGCTGCTTTTTTTTTACATGTATTTGCTCGTCGTGGAGTCTATAGCTTTAAACAGTAAAGCGCAGTCAATGGGGAGAATGCTGGCACCCAACGTAAGTTGTTATGAAAAAATGCTGGCACCCCATGTGTTAAATTATGAATTCACGTAAACCTATCCCTAAAGTCTAAACATTTTGTAATGTCATTTTATTTAGATTTATTTGCTCTTTTCATTAAGTTGAAATATTTCACCTACATGAACAGCAAGTCTTTTTTTTCTCCCTTTTCTTTTTTTTTCCCCTTCCAAAAACTGTTAGTTCAGCCCTTTAAGCAGTTCAAGTGCCTCGGTAAAACTGCGAGGTTGTGACAGAGATGGTTTCCAGGCCAGCACTTATAATGACAATGACAATTTGGTGCAAAACAAATTGCCCTCTGTAAGTCATAAAAAGCAATGAAAGGAGTGTACTTCCAAGCAGCGGCCGTTACAATTTATACTCTTAAAAAACACACTGGAGATACCTCAATGGCTCCTCTGGCTAGGGTACCACTTTAACCCATTGATACCTGGAACGCATCTGTGTCACTTTAGATGTCTTTGGCTATTCAAAAATAGCAGATATACAAGCTCATAGCGCGGCACCGAGTGCCGCGCTACGAGCTTGTAGATCTGCTATTTTTGAAAAATCGTGAAAATATTTTTTTAATATTTTTTTTCGATTTTTTTTTTTAGGATTTAGATTTTTTTAGACGCGGCCTCATGTCTTAATGGGCTAATTACAGCTTTACGCTTCAGCTTGCATACATGGCTATGAGTGTGTATGCCAGAAGGCAGGCACTCTCTCTCCCTCTCTCCCACACAGGTGCATAGGGAGAATTAATTTTGTTTTCACGTGTAGGCATTAACACAGCAGTGGTGGGAAAAGCACACACTTTGTACTTAAGTAAAAGTATCGATACTGCAATGTAGAAATACTCTGTTACAAGTAAAAGTTCGGTATTCAAAAGTGTTCACATTAAATTATAAAGTACTGAAAGTAAAAGTACTCATGTTGCAGAATGTCCCATTTCACAAGTTTCCAAATATATGAAAATGCTTTGAAAATAGCAGATCTACAAGCTCACAACGCGTCCCATAGCGACGCGTTGTGAGCTATTTTCAAGTAGTCTAAGTATGCATAGGGCTGAAGTGGTTAACGTATGTTTTGTAATGACAATCAAAATCTTCTAAGTAACTAGTAACTAAAGTTTTCAAATAATTGTAGTGGAGTAAAAGTACAATATTTGCCTCTGAGATGTAGTGGAGTATAAGTAAAAGTATCGAAAATTGGAAGTACTCCAGTGAAGTAAAAGTACCTCAAAATTGTACTTAAGTACAGTACTTGAGTAAATGTACTTAGTTACTTTACACCACTGATGAGCACAGGCACACATTTCAGCACGCCTCACTCACACACACACACACACAGCACAGAGGATGTTAATGCTGCTCAGTAGGTGGCACTCATAAGCTTAAGACTGCAGGAGGAGGTGAGGCGGTGTTTAGCACCATCTCTCTCTCTCTCTCTCTCTCTCTCTCTCTCTCTCTCTCTCTCTCTCTCTCTCTCTCTCTCTCTCTCTCTCTCTCTCTCTCTCTCTCTCTCTCTCTCTCTCTCTGACGATGTGCTTATACTTTTCGTGACACGGTAGATTACAGAAACCACGGGAGAATAAAATGGTCTGATTGGTCAGTAAAAGGTGAAACGTTTATGACTGAAGCTAAATTGGGAACCAAAAGAGAAAAGCCGCCTGGGTGGTGTGTGCGAGTGTGCGTGTGTGTGTGTGTGTGTGTGTGTGTGTGTGTGTGTGTGTGTGTGTGTGTGTGTGTGTGTGTGTGTGTGTGTGTGTGTGTGTGTGTGTGCCTCAAACAGAGCTCATTATTCCCAATTGAGCTGGATAAAAAGGGGGATTGTTTATTTTGTAACACAAAACAGGATAATCTTTCAATTGATTTCAATTCAGTTGAATGATGAGGGACTGATCCTGCTACGAGTGACTAAACTATAAAGTGGACAATGTGTGATGTGCTGTGTGTGATCGACATACTCGGCAAGGCAAGGCAATTTTATTTTGTATGGCAACAGGGCAAAATGTGCTTTTACTAACCAGGTGAGCTACTTGTGCACATTGACGTGACAATACAAATTTGAAAGAGAAATACAATGTTGAAGCTTGCCAGTGTATGGTGTCATGACAGCTCACAGTCAGTGTTGCCAGATTCTGAGAGAGAAACGAGCAACCCAGGTATAGGAAAACCAGCCCAAAAGAAGCAACTATGGGCCACACGTGCACTTTAACATATACAGTAGCTATTTGAAAATAGCCGATCTACAAGCTCACAACGCGTCGCGATGCGACGCGTTGTGAGCTTGTAGATCGGCTATTTTCAAATAAAATCTTGCGGGGATATTATAATAAGCAGATCTGGCAACCCAGCTCACAGTAGTTACTTTAGAAGACAAGTGAAGTTTCAGACTACTTACAGATTGTTGGCGGTTTTCTTTTCTCTCACTCTGAACAGGACTTGTTGACGACGACTTGTAAGCCTACACCATCAAGGAAGTGAGAGATTCCTGTGAGGATAAAACAACATTAAATATAAACGGCAGATCTGCAATATAGACAATTCATGGTTAATGTTTTATTTAAAACCTTTATGGGTTTAGGGTTGATTTCCTGAGGGGGGTAGTGGGCGGGATTCATGCTGCTGGTCAGATTGAATTAAATACATGCATTGCCCTTTTGGGAAATGTTGTAGAAAGTCTCATGTTTGATATTAATGTTTGATTTAATGCTAAATGTATGTTGAATAAATGTGTTAAAAGATTCAACATTTTCCCCCTCAAAAAAGTAGCAGATCTGTAAGCTGCAAAAAATGTCACATCGCGACACATTGTGAGCTTGCCGTGTCATCATGGCATCAGGCACAGACAAATCAGTCAGCTCCATATAAGGAAGTCTATAGAACGATCACTACCATATATGGAGTTTGGGCCGATATTGGTGATATTGGTCCGCCGGCCATAGCTACTAGTCTACTACACCATTGGTTCTCGAAGTGTGGTCCGGGGACCCCAGGGGTCCTTGGGGGATACCAGGGGGTCCCCAGCAAAGTTAGTTAAAGACGGGGTGCCGTGATTTTCAGTGATCCCCCGCCCCCCTAAAACATAATCATCAGGTATTATGGTTATACTAGGAGGAAGATTTTTTTTCAAAAATGTATACAGAAATTGTTAAAATTATGTTTTTATGTGGACACGCCTCCAGTTCATTAAGTATACCTGGTTCTCACCTTAGCACCTCCTCCACCACCTTAGCACCACCCACCTGTCCTAGTCCCTCCTCCTCCTCATGCCCACACCTATTGTGTTATGATAATGAGGGGGAGGGTGTATTTTTACTATGTCACTAAAGGGCTGTTTTTCTATTGGCACGTTTGACCCTCAAGGTTTCAGCCTCCAGGTAGAAACTCAAAATAGCCAGAGAAGACATAAAACACCATAAAAACACCACCAGGGGGCTTAATGAAGTTCTATCAACCTCAGACACATGAAAAACAGAAAAAGTGCAAAGCCATGGCACCACCTCTTTAATAAAGCGTCGGAATAATTATATACTTTGGCTATTCAAAAATAGCAGATCTACAAGCTCATAGCGCGGCACCGAGTACCGCACTACGAGCTTGTATATCTGCTATTTTTTTTAAATATTGAAAATGTTTTTACAAACAAACATTTTAATACAAATCTTTGCTTCTGGGGGTCCCTCGTACAATATATTTTCAGGTGGGCATCCACGGCCACATACACATCAATTTGGGGGTCCTTGGCACGAAAACGTTTGAGAACCACTGTACTACACTGCACTTTAAAATACATGATGACTACAGGAGAGGTCAGTCCAAAGAAATCGTTCCTAGATTAAAGGGAGATTCCACCGCGCCTCAAGCCGAAATCAGGCTGATCCGGTCACATTGACATTGTCTCAGGAGCGGACACATAATAGCCGAATAAAGAAGGTGCTGCATGGAGCAACTTGGATGATTGGAGCCTTTCACTTTAATACAGAACAGGGTGCAAGGCAAAAGAACGACCACGTTTCGATGTCAGATTACATCTTCGTCCGGTCATGATGAGCTGACGAACACCTTCACCTTTGTGATCAAAGTGTAATTTAAAATGTTTAAAACATGACAGTGAATGATGGAAAACTACTGCCTGCTCTGCCAGGGGGACACTGGTTGGTTACCCTTTCTCTTCTCAATGAGAACGTTTATGTACCGGTACCTCCAACAATCTGACCAGTAGTCAGTCAAGGTCAGGGTTTGGTCTGCAGGTAAACAGAATCAGCTGAGTTCAATGTTGCTACATTTTGACAACATCTAATATAACTATAACATATTAAATAAAAAGTTGTATTTATTGTTACAACTTTTTTTAAAAGTCTTAAAGGAATAGTTCTCCCAAAAATGTACTTATTTTCTATCAATCACACACCCCATGAAGCATTGAATTCATGGAGTTTTTCTTTCTTTTTTTTCGCATTCCTACGGCAATAATTTGATGATCGGGTGTATTTCCAGTCCTTTGAGTCTCCTACCAGATACATTAGCATCCTTTTGCCGGTAATAAAATCATTGGCTTAGGAATGCGACAAAAACAAAAGAATCTCCATGAATTCAAGGTTTCATGCGGTGTGTAATTGATAGAAAATAAGTAATTTTTGGGGTGAACTACTCCTTTAAACTTACATCAGTCTTAATATTGACATCACTGACTTTGTCTGTCAGACGTTACTTGTCCAGAGAGGTCTGTGCCTCATTATTTTCTCAGTACTGTGGCACCAGGTGGCATTCTACTACCTCATACAGCACGTGGCAGAGATGTTAAAGGGATGATGCATCTCCAAATCAACATGAAGATAATATTATCCTAGCAAAGTGGCCTCAGAAATGTGCATAGTATCTAACTATCGCTGGTTAACACCCCTGGTTCAGTTCCAGCTGGAGACTTGACGTGATGCATGTCAAAGACGTCATGGAGAAAGCAAGACTTGGCAACTTCGAAGCGCACAACGTTCACAGCACTTGAGCTCCTCAAACGGGGTGGTGAGATGAGGTGATCGTGGAACGGGAAGGGGCAAACATGTCCACTTTGGAGCAGTGGTGTAAAGCATCTAAGTACATGTACTCAAGTACTGTACTTAAATACACTGTTGAGGAATTCTTACTTTGCTGGAGTATTTCCATTTTTACTTCTACTCCACTACATCTCAGAGGCAAATATTGTACTTTTACTACACTAGAATTATTAAAAGCCTTTAGTTACTATGCAGATATACATTATTATATTATAAAACATACATTAACAACTTCAGCCCTATTTTATACATAGGCAATTTGAGCTTGTAGATCTGCTATTTTCAAACATTTTAATACTTTTACTTTTGCTACTTTAAGTACATTTTGATACCAATACTTTTGTTATTTTACCACTGGCCATCTGTGTACCGTTTCATACTAGTGGCACGATGTGGGATTGTCGTATCTTGGTAATATATCAAAGATATTTGATGTCCTTCCCCCTTCTCTGTCTCTCCACACTGTCCTGTCTGAATAACAATACAAATAAGTAACATCCCTCTGATAGCAGATACCCAGGTCCAGTCTTTCTTTCTGACAGTATTTTAGTATATTGATTTAGTAGCTAAAGGAGCAAAACTTGAGTGGAAAAACTAAGTGAACAATTCACTGGGCTGGATCCTGGGAAATGCAAAATGGCTGCTACAAAAGCTGGACATGCTATGTCATCAAATAGGGCATAGCTTCTAAATGAGCAAATATGATGCCAATTGGTCTATATTTATATGTTTGACATCTTTGATTTGTTTCTCATTTGATTGATGTTTATACTCCCTAATGTGTGTTATGCCAAGAAACAGCAATCTCATAATATACTGCAAGCTCATATCTGTATGACACTGTACAGGTATGCACACATTTAACATCACTGTCGACAATGGTGTCAGACTTTACTCCTACACTCATTCCTAAAAACAAAAAATGTCTGTGTTCCTCACAGACAATACATCTGAAAATGGAAACAACATCGACACGGTAAAGAATAATAGTGTTCACATACAAAAGCATGACCGTATGAATACAAACAGCCTCTCACACACACACACACACACACACACACAGTATTTCATGTACATATTTCAGGGTGATACAAGTTATGTTTCATAGATACAGAACCCAAATATTTATGGCTCGTTATATCATCGCAGAGATCAACCTATTCTTAGCCTCACAGGAGCTTCAGCAGAATGTCTCTTGGCACGCGCGCACACACGCACACGTGTAAGTGTACATACACATGGTTAATACACACTGCACTGGTCTGTTACGCTTATTATGCCGCTGTGCTACGGTATATCGCACACTGAAAATAGCTGATCTACAAGCTCAAAAAGCCCGTTGTGAGCTTGTGGATCGCACATGGGTATAATGTGTCTTTAGGCAGCAGAGTATATATATTATATATATATATATGTCCTGTGTCCTGCTGGGTGAAGGCTGCTGTGTTAAAACAGCCACAGCCACATCATTAATAATGTAGGGCTCAGTCAAACAGGTGAAGGGGTCACTGTTGTGTTTGTGTGTGTGTGTGTGTGTGTGTGTGTGTGTGTGTGTGTGTGTGTGCATCTGTTTGAAAAAGAGTATGTTCAAGCAAGCATATACAGCGCATGTGGGAGTTGGTGTAGAGCATAAGATTTAGTGTTAGTGAGAGTGTGTGTGTGTGTGTGTGTGTGTGTGTGTGTGTGTGTGTGTGTGTGTGTGTGTGTGTGTGTGTGTGTGTGTGTGTGTGTGTGTGTGTGTGTGTTAGCTAGAGGGGCTTGTCTGAATGTCAGCGTCAGGGAGCTGGAACGAACGAGCGGTTGCCACCGCCGCTGGCACCGCTGTGGTCTCCACGGTAACCCACCCCGTTTAAAGGCTGCTGTGCTGCTCCAAGGAGACGCTCAGTCAGAACAGCATCATGGGATGTTCAGGTTAACAACAACATAACACAGCAAGAGAGAGAAGGAAGCATTAGGCTGAAAGAAAGCTCTGTTTAACAAGGCATTTGCCTGCAATCTTAGATAATGGGCACAGTGGTGCCCACTTGTGCGTGTGTGTGTGTGTGTGTATGTGTGTACGCGCACATACAGCATACATACAGTAATGAAAGAATGTGTAAGTAGAGAGGCTTACGAAAAAGTATATTTAACCCATTAAGGCCTGAGACAGATTCTACAAATGTCTTCTAAATCAAAATGTCTTCTATAAACAGTTTTCTGAAAATACTTATGTTGCTATATCAGTGGTTCTCAAACTTTTTCATGTCAAGGACCCCCAAAATGATATGGATTTGACCACGAACCCCCCTCTCAAAATATGTTGTTTCAGGGACCCCCCAGAAGCAAAGATTTGAGTTACAAATGTTCGCTTAAAAAAATATATAGATTCAAAGATTTGCACAAATTTTAAGGATTTTTCAAAAATAGCAGATCTACAAGCTCATCGGTGCCGCGCTATGAGCTTGTATATCTGTTATTTTTGAATAGCCAAAGACATCTTAAAATGACACAGATGCGTTCCAGGTCTTGGGTTAATTGCAATAGAAGATGTAATCATCCATGGATAAGAGAGGTCTCTTCAATTGTTTTAACTTTCTGATTTAAATGTATATTTTATGAACAACCTTCATTGTAACATAAATACGGTCAATCATAAATTGTCAATGTTACATCAGGAACAATGAAGGGTGGACATTTTGGAAAAAAAAGCAAAGTTAAGAAATTATGTTCAATTTAAAGAGAATTATATCACTGAACCTTATGTTGCATTCAATCTAAAAGAGAGGACAGAGGTTTCTCTGTGCCCAGTTAAGAACCGGTGCATTACATCTGGCAGTTGAGGTGGGTTAGATAATATACTGGCATTCCTGAGGAGTAGCGATTGTGTGTTCTTTGTGACCTGGGAGTTGTGGATGAGTTTCATTTTGTTTTTCACTGTCCACTGACTGTACAATGCATGTAAGAAATTCTTTATTTGAAAAAATGCAGGATAAGAATCCAGATTTGTTTTGGATGTCTGAATGTTATATGTTTAAGTTGGCTGTTCAAAAAGGACGTTTTTGTTTTGGGAAAATTCATAGAGAAAGCATGGCAGTTACGTTGGAGGACGATGTACCCGTAACCCACAGCTTGGACAAGCTATGTTTATGTATTCTGTTTGTGGTGTATCTTGGTGTATGTACATTGTGTGAGTGTCTTATAAGCCTGTGCGGGCTGGGCATCTTGTGGTGCAGGACACTATAATAAAAATCTATCTAAGTGATAAATACAATGTTTTGTTTGAATGTCAAAACACAATGTAAAGTTGATTATCTGACAAAGTACAATGTAAACTGTATGTCTGATGACCCAAAAATATATAATAAAAATATAAAAATATATTAACTAGGTGCTTTTCTTTAAAATACTGTATGCGTAAAATCACATAACGTAGGCTACAGTGTACCTGCTAAAATTCCATTCCGGGCGTGTGCCTTTGCATCACTGTATTGCATTAAATGTTTATTTATTGTTTGTACTCGTCTTGTTTTTACCATGTTAAAAGGAGTAGTTCACCCAAAAAATGACTTATTTTCTATGAATTATTATAGTTTTTGTCGCATTCCTAAGCCAATCATTTGATGACCGGCGGAGTCTCCGGTTACCGATGACAAAAACAATGCCTATGAATTCAAGGCTTCATGGGGTGTGTAATTGATAGAAAATGAGTACTTTTTGGGGGGAAAAGTACTCATCTAGAGTTTATAAATCTTGAATATTGGATTTGTGCTCTTGTAATTATTACAGTGGTTAATGACATTGTTTTCTTTCATGCTGCTTTACACCCAATATATTGTATAAGCACGTCAATTTCCTCTCTCTGTATCAAGGCTCTCTGTTGATATATTGGCCTTCATTTTACATTTTCACCAGTCTGCTCATAATTTGTTAGTTTTTATAAATGATCACTATAGATATTTTTGTAGCTGCTCTGCAACGTCACACAGGCTTTATTAGCTCTGGTTCCTTAAGAGTCCAAGTAAGATTCTCCATTATCACTTTCAATTATCTTAACCCATTCAATCCGGGAACGCATCTAGTGTCATTTTAAGATTTATTTGGCTAGTCAAAAATAGCAGATATACAAGTGCCGCGCCATGAGCTTTTAGATCTGCTATTTTAGAAAAATCTTGAAAATGTGTGGAGATCTTTGAATATATATATATTTTTTAAAGCCAACATTTTTAACTCAAATCTTTGCTTCTGGGGGGGTCCCTGGAACAAAACATTTTGAGATGGGGGTCCGTGGGCCGTGGGCCAAATATAGTACCTAAAAATGTTTTCTAAATCCTAACAGTATGTTGCTATATCAGTGGTGCTCCAACTTTTCCATGTCAAGGACCCCCAAAATGACATGTATTTGGCCACGGACCCACATCTCAAAATATGTTGTTCCAGGGACCCCCAGAAGCACAGATCGGAGTTTTAAAAAATCGCTTTAAAGCATATATATATATTCAAAGATTTGCACGAATTTTCCAAGATTGAAAAAAATAAATAAAGCAGATCTACAAGCTCATAGCGCGGTACAGAGTGCTGCGCTATGAGCTTGTAGATCTGCTATTTTTGAATGGCCAAAGAAAACAAATGCGTTCCCGGTCTTAATGGATTAAGATAAATAAAGAATAATTGTTAACAGTGGAGATGACAGTTAAACTTTCCCTGTGCTTAGAATGTAATTAGACAGTAAGTCACATAATAAAGCACCGGTTAATTTTGTTGCCTTCAGGCATGATGTCATTCACCTAACCTTGACTAATGTTTACTGGTTTAATCATTGGAGTTAGTGACTGAAGAAGTAAACCACTGTGACAAAGGGAAACAAACGTCCTCCCTGCCTTTCTTGGGAGCAATTTCTGTTTAATAGCTCATAACTGTCCAAGCATTACATTTATTGTGTCTATCTAAACGTATTTAAAAGGCAGCAATTAGCATAATTATGGCAATAGGGTAGGTGAATTGTAATAGGATGTGAGGAAATGAAAAATTTAACCAAGCAATAAAACCGTAACCATTTTAAACCCTCAATTCTTAGGGAAACAGACATGAGTTGCAACTGTACTTGGGTCTGCTGTAGTTTCCTTTTACACCAAATCGCTTTGCCAGAAATAGCTGTAGATCGGCTAGTTCCACTATTATTGATAATCTTTGAAAAATTCTGGAAAATCAATTGAATTGAATGAATTTGTTTGGACAATACATTTCAATAGAGCAATGCATTGATAATAAAAAAGCGCACTTCAAAATTTTTACTTTAGTCATTTTAAAAGCAAGTACTCCGGTACGTTAACTCAAGTAGACCTCTGAGATCTGAGTGAGCAACTTTTCACTTTCACTAATATTTGACCAGGCATTATCACTTCGACTGAAGTACTGGGGTCGAGTACTTTGTTCGCCACTGTACATACTACTACAGGTATGTACTTTTACTTCATTACAATTATTTGACAACTTTAGTTACAAATGACTTTGTAGATTTTGAGTATTATTACAAAACATACATTAACCACTTCAGCCCTATATGCATTTCGGCCATTTGAAAATAGACAATCTACAAGCTCACAATGCGTCGCAATGCGACGCATTGTGAGCTTGTAGATTGGCTATTTTCAAAAGATTTTTATACATTTTATACATTTGAAAACTTGTGAAATAGGACATTCCGCATAATGAGTACTTCCTACTTTTGGTATTTAGTACATTTTGAATTCCGGACCTTTTCTTCCAACAGAGTATTTCTACATTGCAGTATTGATACTTTTACTTAAGTAAAAACACATACTTTTTCCACCACAGCTGATAAAACAGGTGCTTGTGATATTTCTCCAAAAGAAAATGAATTCACACAATGCTGCGTGCGTGCATCCACAGGGTATTGTCTGCAGCACCAAATGACAAATATTAATTTTCATCAAACAATTCCACCTCTCTCTCACGCATGCTTTCCCTTCTCTCTGTTTCTATTGGCCTTTCCTTGGTTGTGTGTACCCCTGGGATCCAATGGGCTGCTATTTGAAGCACTAGGACCTAGTTTCTACTACTACCAAGGGCCCTGCCATAGATGCACATTTTTACAAAAGAGAAGTTAGAGGGACATAGATGGGGAATAGTTTTGTGAGTGGATATTAAATTGTGAAAAGTACTGCATGACAAATTGTCCTCTTGGAGTGTTTCATCTGCCTATGGAAACCATGTCACCCGTAGTACTCCTGCAAGGCCTCCCTTTTCCATGTCTCTCTCTCCCTCTCTCAATTCAATTCATTTCAATGGAGCTTTATCGGCATGAGAAAAACGTTTACATTACGTTTACATTGCCAAAGCAAAAGTGGAACAAAACAATCAAAAAAAAAAAAAACAATATATGTACAAATAAAAATGGAATATAATTAGGAATAAACAGGGACGTGCAAAGATAGACTCTAGGTGGTGCTAGAGCACCTGCCCTTTGCCCTCTTGACCAGAAGTGCCCTTTTGAATTTTTTAATTTTTTTTTCAGTTTACAGCAGGGGTCTTCAACAGGGGGTCCGGGACTCCTAGGGGGTCCTCAGAGTTACTTCAGGGGGTCCGCCAAATCTTTATGTCATATGATTTTTCTTTTTACCATAACCACTCGAAACCTAGCATCCCTTTTCTGAGGAGAACTTTAGCCAAAAATAGCAGATCTACAAGCCCACAACGCCTCGCAGCGCGAGGCGTTGTGGGCTTGTAGATCGGCTATTTTTGGCAAAGAGTTATAGGTGTAGAGGGAAAAAAGAGCAGACCAAGTAAACAAAAAAAAGTATAATTTACTTGAGCACCTGCCCCTCAAAATGTCTGTGCACGCCACTGGGAATAAAGGTGCAAACAGAGCTGTGTTACATTGCAACTTTGAGGGAAACTATAACAATTGTGCATTTTCTCTCAGAAATAGTTATACATCCATATAGGAGAGGTTAGCTGGGTATAAACCTTTGGAAGTTGACAGCAGTATTTCAATGTTTTGCCTTCACTTGGCATATAGTCTCGCATAGCCAGAAAACTATTCCACTATCTTCAAATGCAATATATCATATTCATATATATCATATATATCATGTCAAGGACCCCCAAATTGACACTTATTAGCCCGCGGACCCCCATTTGAAAAGATAAAATTTAATCTATGCCAGGGACCCCCATAAGAGAAGATTTTTATGACCCTATAGCAGTGATTCTCAACCATTTTAATTTCAAGGACCCCCAGTTTGACATGCATTAGGCTACGGACCCCCATTTAATGGCATTTCTATCTCTGGGACAACCAATTTATGTTGTAAAATCAATGTTAATTTAACTCTGAGAGTGTACAAATGGAACCAAATGGACCCTAACGGGTCCATTTGGTTCCATTTGTACACTTTCAGAGTTACAGACCCATAAGGGTCCATTCGGTTCCTATCCATCATTTAGCTGGGGACCCCCTGGAACTCCCTCAAGGACCCCTGGGGGTCCCCGGACCCCACTTTGAGAACCAACGCAATATATAGTGGGGAGGAGGCTTCACATGCGGTTTATATTTTAATCATGATCAGAGCTTCCGAGTCCCAGACTGTATGACCGGAAACATTTGAAAATTGTGGGAGGCAACAGTCTGGCCACGCGAGACTACTGGGTATGAAACCTTTGCGACAAGTAGCAGCAATGTATTCAAATGTAATTATATTAAAGTCAGTTGCTCTGTTTATATATGAACAGTATTTCTATGTACCGAGATCATTTGGTGTAAACAGTGCAGGGATACACACGGTAATTTGTAGTCCTTAAGGTGGCTGTATTCCATTAGACATCCTCTTCCTGTCACAACAGCTCAAACATCGTGCTGCTGTGTTTGCACATTGTTGTACTTCACCCAACAGATGTGGGAGTGTTTTGTCATGTTTTCAAACTCTCCTTGGGTGATTGTAATCGGTGGGAAGTATGCAGTGGTGGGAAAAAGTACTTGCATGTTTTACTTAAGCAAAAGTATCAATACTGCATTGTAGAAATACTCTGTTAACAAGTAAAAGTCCAGAATTCAAAATTTACTTGAGTAAAAGTGCAAAAGTATTGGTATCAAAACGTACTTCAGAAAGTAATTATGCGGAAATGGCCCATTTCACTCTTTTGAAAATAGAATATCTACAAGCTCACAATATGTCGCAACGCGGCGCATTGTGAGCTTGTAGATCTGCTATTTTCAAATGGCCGAAATGTATATAGGGCTGAAGTGGTTAATGTATGTTTTGTAATAATAATCAAAATCTACAAAGTAACTAGTAACTAAAGTTGTCAAATAATTGTAGTGGCGTAGAAGTATTGAAAATTGTAAATACTCTAGTAAAGTAAAAGTAACTCAAAATTGTACTGAAGTACCGTACTTGAGTAAATGTACTTAGTTACTTTCCACCACTGGAAGTAGGTGTCTCTGATGTCTTGGTACAGTGGGCAAGTGGTTAGGAAGTGCAGCTCAGTTTCTACCTCGTTTTGTGTGCAGTGGGTGCACAGCCTGTCTTCTCTTGGGAGTCAGGTCTGCCTATGGCAGCCTTTCTCCATCGCAAGACTGTGTTCACCGAGTCTGTATCGAGTCAATGTTTTCCTTAGTTTTGGATCAGTTACAGCAGTGGTTCTCAAACCTTTTCATGTCAAGGACCCCCAAATTGACACTTATTACCCCGCGGACCCCCATTTGAAAAGATAAGCCCCAATAAGAGAAGGTTTTTACGGCTCTCTAGCAGTGATTCTCAACCATTTTAATTTCAAGGACCCCCAGTTTAACATGCATTAGGCTACGGACCCCCATTTAATGGCATTTATACCTCTGGGACCCCAATTTATATTGTAAAATCAATGTTAATTTAACTCAGAGAGTGTACAAATGGAACCAAATAGACCCCTCTCAAGTGCCCCTGGGGGTCCCCAGACCCCACTTTGAGAACCAATGAGTTACAGTGCTCAAGTATTCTGCTACTGTGTATTCTCTGTTTAGAGCTAAATATCATTCCATTATGCTCTGGTTTCGGGTAGATTATGATCTGTTCCAGTGTGTAAGATAGCTTTCTTTTTTGTGTTCTTATAATTTGGTGTAGTCCCGTTTGTTTTCCGTCTGGTTGGTTGAGCTTGTGTTTGTTCACAGAGTCCCAGAGCTAACTTGGCTGAGGGTACATCTGTCCAGGGTTTCATTGTATATGAGGGCCTTTTTGAGGAGTGTGTCTGGTTTACTTTCCTTCAGGTGGTTATAAAATTGCAATGCTCTCTTATTGATCTCTCTCTCTCCCTCTCTCTCTCTCTCTCCCTCTCTCCCTCCTCCGCTGGTCAATTTATCTGTCATGCCAAGTGCAAATATATAAACTTATTTACCACAACATTTTGTTTAAAAAGAAATGTCAAATTTCTTCTACGGGTCCGTACAAAAAGACGTTCAGGAAGTGAGTTATTAAAATAAAAGTTATGGGATACATAAGCACAACCTCTGGGGTCCACTAACAGGGCTTTTACTGTTCAACAACAACAACTGTCTTTTTCTAAGACAACTAAGAAATAAAAATGATAACCGATCACTATACAATTGAGACACATAGTTGGTTTTATGCCCAATGTGTCTTTTTCCAATTTTAAGTTTGTTACAGCCATATATTAAAAAATACATAAAATGCTGCATCCTGAATATTACTCAGGATCTTACGTTGCATAAAAGAAAAAAAACAGGTACAGACAGCGGCACCAGGAGAGCAAGTATTATTTGGAAACTCGTACAGTAAATGAGTAACCTTATTTGTACAAATATTACCAGTAGCATTAATCCATTAAGACCGGGAACGCATCTGTGTCATTTTAAGATGTCTTTGGCTATTCAAAAATAGCAGATCTACAAGCTCATAGTGCGGCACTCGCTCATCGCAAATCTTTGAATATATATATATTTTTAAGCAAACATTTGTAACTCAAATCTTTGCTTCTGGGGGGTCCATGGCCTCCTGGCCGCGGACCCCCCATCTCAAAATATTTTGTTCCAGGGACCCCCTCAGAAGCAAAGATTGGAGTTTAAAAAGTTCGCTTAAAAAATATTTGAACTATATACTCAAAGATTTGCACACATTTTCGTGACTTTTCAAAGATAGCAGACCTAGACAGGTTTTGCGTTATGAGCTTGCAGATCTGCTATTTTTGAATATCCAAATAAATCTTAAAATGACACCGACGCTTTTCCGGTCTTAATGGATTAAGATAAGGCAATCAATTTATGCCAGTATGACTGCAATGCTAGGGACACTTCATAAGAAGAATGTTGCATCTAATCAAAACTGAGATGGGGGTGGGGGAGTGCAGGCCACAAAGGAATACTGTATAAATGCAGGGTTTGGGCCTACTCTCTTCTCTCTCCTGCAGACAGTGGATTGATTATCCATTTACTTGTGGAAATGAGCATGGGGTTTGTGCTATGAGTGATTTTAATAGTGTTTGCAACTGTGTGATCGGCCCGAGACCCGAAGACCGTATGGCTGACTGTATACCCTCTGGAAGCAAACTAATGACTACTGTACAGTCAAGGTGATTATATTACATGGTATTGAATTACATGAAAGCACAAGCATGTTGCCATAACACGTTTTCCTTTGGCAATGTGAGTGGGTGTACTGTATTCCACGCGACAGAGAGTTCACGTTTAGAAATGTTATAGCTGGCAAAGAAGTCACCATAAGCTCGAGGCACAACAACAACACCCCCCACAGAGTTCACTAAATGATTCAAAACCATGAAGCAAACACTGCAAGAGAATTCAGCTTCATTCTTTCTAGAATCGTGGATTAAAATATTGTGTAGAATTGGATACATTCTTACTTTTCCAGCATCTTTTCACAGGCATCACAGTTACACAAACTGATTTTAAATGGGGGGATTTCTTAGTGACCCAGGGAGGTGTAGTGTTGACATCAGTACAGGTACTTTATAACTCTATTGGAAAAGTAACAATAATGCCAATATAACTGCCTTGATCTGATGTAATTGTCCACTACACACAAAAAATGAATACTGTCTTGAGTTTAACTCATTCACCGACAAGGACGACTTCTTTTCCAAAGGCCTGAGCCTTGCGCTGTTCCGCAACCTATGAGCCATCATTTCAGGCTCGGACACAGAGAGAGATCTAGGACATCACGTGATCACAAGATCTACTGCTCCATCCACTTCCTGGTTAGCGTATTTGGGGTTAACGGCTGTAACTTCCTTTTTTTTTTTCTCCATTTTTGACGAGACATGGTATTTTCAACGGCCTATAACAAGGGAACAGGCGGTCGCAGTGACATGTTTTTTTCTTTTCGCGGAAGCAGTGTGAAAGCCCCTGTGATTACCAACCATCAGGGGATCAATCATACTAAAGATATATATTCTGTGACTACTTGAAAAAGGTAAGAAAACCGACGTATCGCTCGTACTGGGTAATTTACTATTTATTCTGGCAGTGAGAGAGTTAAACTGCTGAAAGCCTGGCTGAGTTTCCACATAGCCGTCCACCTGTGAATGTTTCTCAACCTGATACGGCTCATATATGAAGCCGCAGGGTGCGGTTCACAGGGAGAGCCCTCAGAGTGAAAGCACTTGCATCTCTGGTTGAAAAAAAAAAAACTTTCTTACAGAGAACACTTGGTCTGTTTGTGATACAGTATAGCTGGCTGCAATGAATCGGGGGGTAATGTTGACCAACATGTCTGCCCATGTCTCCTCCTTTCAGCATCCAGCACCAGCAGTGGTGGAAAAAGTACTCAAATTATTTACTTAAGTAAAAGTACTAATAATGCAATATAAAAGTACTCGGTTACAAGTAAAAGTCCAGAATTCAAAATTTACTTGAGTAAAAGTACAAAAGTATTGGCATCAAAATGTACTTAAAGTACCAAAAGTAAAAGTACTAAATATTTGAAAATAGCAGATCTACAAGCTCACAACGCGTCGCGATGCGACGCGTTGTGAGCTTGTAGATCGGCTATTTTCAAATAGCCTAGGTATAAAATAGGGCTAAAGTGGTTAATTTATGTTTCATTATATCAAAATTTACATCTGAAAACTAACTAGTAACTAAAGTTTTCAAATAATTGCAGTGGAGTAAAAGTACAATATTTGCCTCTAAGACGTAGTGGAGTAGAAGTAAAAGTATTGGAAATTAGAAGTAAAGTACAAATACCTCAAAATTGTACTTAAGTACAGTACTTAAGTAAATGTACTTAGTTACTTTCCACCACTGAGCACCAGTTAACAGGACTGTTTGGTGTCTGGCCTGGAGATGGAAGCCTGGCACTAGCCTGATAAGCGGGCAGCATGCTTTGGCAAAGTACCCTGAGGCCTGCCTGTGCCTGTGCCTGTGTTGTGTTGTGTTGAATTGAGTTGAGTATGGCATCTGCTTGTATGCAAAGAGATCCAGTCCTTGCTGTCATACATGATTTCAAAAACCTCATCACAGATGAGACATATGCCATGCAATGTCTTCTTCCCTTTTTACTGCGGAAGGCAAGACGCGACGTCACATCTAGTGAACACATGACACATGGTATCAGTGGTGGGAAAAGTACTCAAATTTTGTACTTAAGTAGAAGTAGCAATACTGCAATGTAGAAATACTCCATTACAAGTGAAAGTCCGGAATTCAAAATTTACTTTGAGTAAAAGTACAAAAGTTTTGGCATAAAAATGTACTTCAAGGACCAAAAGTAAAAGCGCTCATTATGCAGAATGTCCCATTTCAAGTTTTCAAATGTATAAAAATCTTTTGAAAATAGCAGATCTTGTAGATCTGCTATTTTCAAATGGCCTAAATGTATATAGGGCTGAAGCATAGACTGTAAAAAAGAATGGACAAAGCCACTCCCCTGCTTTCTACAGAACGAAAATGAAGCCGATAGTTCAGGAACATGCATTCCTCCATCGTTAATATATACAGTTGGCCACGCCGGAACTCAAACGCTATTGGTTGAGACCAGACACGTGACCAGCGAACCGGAAAACAACCCCCAAAAATGCAATTGGTTGGGTAGCTTGTCAATCAAGAGTAGGGCGGGGAATGAATGCTATTGGTTGTGTAGGTTGTCAATCAAATCATCCCGCCCCTCCTGGAGCATAGCCTACTTTATCGTCAATTTTAGAATAAATGGGACCATAATTTAGCAAAACGCATATCATGATGATTGAAAGGAGACTTTAAACTAGCGATTGGAAGATATAGATATAGAATTTATGACAATTTTTATTACGGTAAGAAAATCTAGTCTAAAGTTTGTCAAAAACCCATTCACTTGCGTTAAAATAAATTCTTTCTGACACTGCAGGTCGGCGCAGGGTAAAACAGTGCCTCACTCTGGCCATAAGCTTCCGTGTTGGCTTCATCGTAAATATCCAAGCCTTGCCCCTTGGGCTGAAGTGGTTAATGTATGTTTTGTCATAATAATCAAAATCTACAAAGTAACTAGTAACTAAAGTTTTCAAATAATTGTAGTGGAGTAAAACTACAATATTTGCCTCTGAGATGTAGTGGAGTAGAAGTAAAAGTATTGAAAATCGGAGATCCTCAAGTAAAGCACAAATACCTCAAAATTGTACTTAAGTACAATACTTGAGTAAATGTACTTAGTTACTGTCCACCACTGCATGTTAGTATGGTATTCCAATGGCTTTCTCAGGCCCTAATCCATCCATGCCTTCTTTGGCCACCTTGGTCAAAGGCAAATCGACATGTCCTCAAGAACAAGGTCCTGTTAGGATTGACAGTACAGACGTGGCTCTGATGATGAGGACATCGCTGTCATCGGCCTTGATGACGAGGGACTTGCTACCATCTGTTGGCATTATACAAATATTTGAATGTCAGCTTCTTCATGACAGCATGGAGACAGCCGTGTTGATTTTGACAGCACATTTTGATTCAGTTTTAGTCATAGTCTGTTGAATAGAATTCCATTTAGTTTTAGTCATATTTTAGTCACCTGAAATGGTTAGTTTTTGTCTAGTTTTAGCCGACTAAATATTATAAGATTATAGTCGACTAAATCTACAGTTGATTTAGTCGACTGAAATGTATTTTGGCGGTGCCTTGATGGCGTCGTAACGGCCGATTATACACTTGGTTGCATGCTGAAAATAGCCGATCTACCAGCTCACAACGCGTCGCGCTGCGACGCGTTGTGAGCTTGTAGATCTGCTATTTTCACAGTGCAATACTGGAGCGCAACCAAACATAAAACGACTTAGTCTTAGTTCTACTGGATCTCTTCTCCACTAGTCCCTCACATTTTAGTCTAGTTTTTATTTGTTGACGAAATTATCAATATATTTAGTCTTAGTTTTAGTCATCGTAGCTTAGTTTTTATTTAGCTTTTATTGAGTTTTGGTCAGTGAAAAAAGGTAGTCGACGAACATTTTTCGTCATAGTTTTAGTCGACGAAATCAACACTGGGAGACAGCATTCAGGTACTTTCCCCGGGTTGCCAATGGTAACGTCTCCTTCTGTGACAATGAGTGTGCTTGTCATCCGCAAGGGATGGGGATCGTTATTTTCTTTAAATCAATTTAGATCTCCTTATCGATTCTGCATATGGATCCGATTCCTTTTCTATAATTGGTAGCAAATTGGTCCTCATCTGGGCACTCCATCACTTTAATTTAATTTCCGCAGACAATCAAAGGTAGAGTATATTGTCTACCCAATATTCTACCCGAACAAAAACATGTTAACAATGCCACTTATGTGTTTCATTTGGCCCGTCAATAGAAGAACACTACATTACTCTTCAGTAATTACTTAACAACGTACAGTAGGTAATAGTGCAAATCATGTGCTGGCAGAGTCTTCAAAATTGCTCAGTAATTGCATTGAGATGTGGCTGAAAGGTTTCTGAGCTAAAAAAAATAGCAGCCAGTTATTTCACTGTGGTTGAAAACAATGCTACTACCCACCCTGTGACATTACTAGTTTGAGATGAAGAGAAGGGGTGTATTATATAAAAAACATTTACTTTTATGGGCTTCTGACAGTGACACGAGAGAGACAGAGAGACAGAGACAGAGAGACAGAGAGACAGAGAGACAGAGAGACAGAGACAGAGAGACAGAGAGACAGAGAGACAGAGAGACAGAGAGACAGAGAGACAGAGACAGAGAGACAGAGAGAGACAGAGAGACAGAGAGACAGAGAGACAGAGAGACAGAGAGAGACAGAGAGAGACAGAGAGACAGAGACAGAGAGACAGAGAGAGACAGAGAGACAGAGAGACAGAGAGACAGAGAGAGACAGAGAGAGACAGAGAGACAGAGAGACAGAGAGAGACAGAGAAACAGAGAGACAGAGAGACAGAAAGAGACAGACAGAGACAGAGAGACAGAGAGACAGAGAGAGAGAGACAGAGAAACAGAGAGACAGAGAGACAGAGAGAGACAGAGACAGACAGAGACAGACATAGACACAGACAGACAGAGAGACAGAGAGACAGAGAGAGACAGAGAGAGACAGAGAGACAGACATAGACACAGACAGACAGACAGAGAGAGAGACAGAGAGAGACAGAGAGACAGACATAGACACAGACAGACAGACAGACAGACAGAGAGAGAGACAGAGAGACAGAGACACACAGACAGACATAGACACAGACAGACAGACAGACAGAGAGAGAGACAGAGAGACAGAGACACACAGACAGACATAGACACAGACAGACAGACAGACAGAGAGACAGAGAGAGACAGACAGAGACACACAGACAGACATAGACACAGACAGACAGACAGACATACAGACAGACAGAGAGAGACACAGAGAGAGAGAATTGCAGAGACGGAGTGCTATTGTTGTGAAAACGATAGCGAGATAAGATGGGAATGTGATTGGGCAATGAGCAGGGAAGGGAACGGGCATAAATATGCAATTTCCGGGGGCCACCCTTTGTAGTGAAGCCTCGACTCGGGTTGAAAGGTTGAGAGAGAGCAGGCGCTTTTCTGTCATCATCGTCGTCCTCCTTTTTTCCTCACCCTCACTCTCTTTTTCTCAGAGTCTCTTATCTCACTCTCCTTCCCTCCATCTCCAAGTCCCCTCTCATCTCCTCTCCTTTTCCTTTTCCTTTTGGATCACAACTTTTTTCCCTCTTTCCCTTTAAAAACACACATGCACGCAAGGCAACACACACACACACACACACACACACACACACACATACACACCACAACGAGGCAGCCAATTCTGTCAAGTCTCTGGAGCATCAAAACCAATATCAACTCTCTCCAAATTAACCCTTTAAGTCCGGGAACGCATCTGTGTCATGGTTTGATTTGAGCTAAAAAGCATTATTTTATACTTTTGGCTATTCAAAAATAGCAGATATACAAGCTCATAGCGCGGCACCGAGTGCCGCGCTATGAGCTTGTAGATCTGCTATTTTTTTTGAAAAATCATGAACAATTTGGGCAAATCTTTGAATATGTATTTTTTTAAAGCGAACATTTGTCACTCAAATCTTTGCTTCTGGGGGGTCCCTGGAACTATTTCTTTTTAGATGGGGGTCCGCGGCCAAATACATATAATTTTAGGTGTCCTTGACATGAAAAAGTTTTAGAACCACTGATATATATATTTTGTTTCAGGGACCCCCCAGAAGCACAGATAATAAAACAAAATACATTGAAAGATTTGCATACATTTTCACGATAAATAGATCTACAAGCTCATAGCGCGGCACTCGGTGCCGCGCTACAAGCTTGTATATCTGCTATTTTTCAATAGCCAAAAAAAAATCTAAAAATGACACAGATACGTTCCCGGTCTTAAAGGGTTAATTACCAACTCTGGCCCAGGCCCCTATACCTCTGGTAATGAGTCTCTCAGGGAGCTAAAGCGATGGTGCTACCGTGTCCCTCCTCCTCCCTACATACGTGCTGACAGCTCTTTCCCCCCCCAGCCGTGGTCTTGCAACACCTAATACTACCCCCCCCCCCTCCCTCCCTCCCTACTCCCTCCCTCACCACCATAGCATTGGTCCTCTCACACTCTCTCGTGTGTGAGGAGGAGGAGGAGGAGAGGAGAGGATGAACCCTGTGAAACAATCACTGGGTGAATTGGCTTTGTGTCAGGGAGAATTAAGTCATGTTCCATAATGGGGCCCATGCCACAGAAATAGCCCCTGTGTGTGTGTGTGTGATGTAGTGGCACACACACACTGTGTGTATGTAAGATGTAAAACAACTTGTTGAATATCTAGTGCGTGCTGATCAAACACACGGCCACGGTGTGAAGGGATATTAACCCGTTAAGACCAAGAACTGCCTTTCCGGCATCTGTGTGTCATTTTTTAGAATTCTTTGGCTATTAAAAAATAGCAGATATACAAGCTCATAGCGCGGCACCGAGTGCCGCGCTATGAGCTTATAGATCTGCTATTTTGGAAAGAATAATCGTGAAAATGTGTGCAAATCTTTGAATATATACACATTTTTAACTCAAACCTTTGCTTCAAGGGGTCCCTGGAACTACATTTTTTGAGATGGGGGGGGGTCCACGGACAAATACATTATCAGTTTGGGTGGTCCTTGACATTAAAAAGTATAGCAACATACGTTTTTTTCAAAAAAAGAAAAACTGTTAGGATTTAGAAGACATTTGTAGAATCCCCCAGAAGCAAAGATTTAAGAGTTAAAAATGTTTGCTTTAAATATATATTCAAAGATTTGCACACATTTTCACCATTAAAAAAAAAAAAATACAGATCTACAAGCTCATAGCGCGGCACTCGGTGCCGCGCTACGAGCTTGTAGATCTGCTATTTTTGAATAGCCCAAAGTGTAAAATAATGCTTTTTTCATTTGCTCACTCGGCTGCGTTCCCGGTCTCAATGGGTTAATATGATGAAACAGCTCAGATGGCTATGGGCACACACTTTGATCAGTCGTTCTCTTGGCTATCTGCCAAACATGACTGTCAATCTCAACAAGGGGGCATTACATAAATCACCGTGGTGTAGCTATAGGTAAACCGAGCCTCGGTAACAAATGACCCTCTGGGCTGGATTCAATCCAGGTGGAGTCATAAATCCGCCGCGCACCGGTTTTCAGTCAATCTACCTAAAGCTGAAATACGGCGAGCTTTGGTGTGTAAGCTACTTCGTAAGTAGAGAAAACCCGTGTTAAGTCGACACAAGCTTTGGCTGAAAAAAGGATTTGAGCCAAGACAACATGCAAACACACGTTGTACTCTGTACGGCTGCATTGCCTTGGTCCGTTTTAAAGGACGACTTCACCCATTTTTTCAACCTGTCTTTATGTAAGTGGTCTTCACTAATGCTCATGATAATATGGTACCATTTTTGTCTGTGTCTCAGAGGAGGGCTGTGTGGACAGTTCAGAAACCCGTCTACCAGTGACATCATCGATGGGGAATCCAAGCTAATAGCAACTACACAGGCTTTCTATTCCTGGAAAGTTAGCATGCTATAATGGAAGCCATTGTTCTCGCGTTAATAAAAATAAAAACAAAAAATGAAATCTTGAAGAAAAGAAAAACTTTCCTAACGATGATGTCACAGGTAGACGGGTTTCTGAAGTGTCCACAGCCCTCCTATGAGACACAGACTGAGTCGAACAAAATGACACAATTTTATCAGGAGCATTAGTGAGGATCTATTATACGAAGATAGGTTGAAAATGGATGAAGTCGTCCTTTAACTACATACTGATTTGCAATGGCGATTTGTGAAGTTAGCAAAGTCAATGAACAGTCAACAAATGTTTTACTGAGAGCCATTCGTAAGGAGGTGGAGGCAGAGTCCTGCATGGGTGTGGCCAGAAATGAATAGAGGATATGCGCATGCTTAAAGTGAATGGCACATCGAGTGGCAAATCGAGTGGCAAAGAAACATGCAAAATGAGTTTAACATTGTTTAATGTTGTTTAATGCAATCAGATATGACTTTTCTGTTTGGATGCATGGACTGTCAAGGCCAGAAAGTATTTTTTTGACACTCAGTAGGCATTCCTGCATAACTTCCGGGTTTGATGATGATGTCACACGCATATCCTCTATACATGTAGGTCACAGGTAGAACACGGTGTCTCTGTCATACCTCAAGTAGCTGGCTATGTTTTAAGTGAAAATGATGGGAATGAAAAGAAACACATGAAGCGAACAGTTGTGAGGTCGGGGGCGGGCGGAGCACAGAACAAGATGGCTGTTCTTGTCTCATCTTATTTGAGTCACATGTAATTGATGGACGTTTATGAAGTAAATAAATAATGTATCCTGTTGTGGGTCTTTAAATCAGACAGGGCTAGGTCATTTGTTTGCCTGCGGCCTGTATTGATCTGTGGTGGCATGAACCATGGTCTTTTACTGTGTGTGTGTATACTATGCACAGACCACAGGATGAATGTACATGAAGTTGTGATATGGACTGATAATCGATGACGGGTCAAGGTCTCGAGTCTCGACACCAAGGGGAATAGAGTCGACATCAATCTATTGTAGAGCCATTTTGTATCGGAGGGAAAAAACAACAACTTAAGCCATTAAGACCGGGAACGCGTCTGTGTCATTTTAAGATGTATTTGCTATTTTTGAATATGGGATATTCAAAAATAGCAGATATACAAGCTCATAGCGTGGCACGCTATGAGCTTGTAGATCTGCTATTTTTTTTTTAATCGTGATTTTTTTGCAAATTTTTGAATATATATATTTTTCAGGGCGAACATTTTTTACTCAAATCTTTGCTTCTAGGGGTCCCTGGAACAACATATTTTGAGATGGGGGGTCAGAGGCCAAATACATATAATTGTGGGGGTCCTTGACATGAAATTTTTTTCAAAAAACTGTCATGATTTGAAAGACATTTGTAGAATCCCCCAGTAACAAAGATTTGAGTTACAAATAATACTTTAAATATATATATATAAAAAATAGCATATCTACAAGCTCGTAGCGCGGCACTTGGTGCCGCGCTATGAGCTTGTATATCTGCTATTTTTCAATAGCCCAAAAAAAATCTAAAAATGACACCGATGCGTTCCCGGTCTGAATGGGTTAATAACCTTGATAAATAAGATTTTCATAAATGGCCATGCATCTTATGGGCCTTCATCGCTATATCAATGAGGAACTGCATGCCGTCTCTCCATCTTTCTTTCGTCATCTCGATGCCTTTTCTCCTTGAGCTGCTTTTGATGGTACAAGATAAGATACACTGTGGGCTTCCATTTATCTGCCAGTGGATTGATATGCCATTAGCGTAGAGTGTATTGTACAGAGCTGTAACAGTTAAACCCCATTATGCAGGCAGCAGTACCCTTTTTGCTTTGATGCCTCGTGCCTGATTATTCTCCCCTCACCTAAACACATTTTCTCTCACCTTAACTCATTTAGACCGGGAATGCTTCTGTAATTTTTAGATTTTTTCAGCCATTCAAAATAGCAGATATACAAGCTCATAGCGCGGCACAGAGTGCCGCGCTATGAGCTTGTATATCTGCTATTTTTTGGGAAAAATTGTGCAAATATATATTTTTAAAGCGAACATTTGTAACTCAAATCTTTGCTTCTGGGGATTCTACAAATGTCTTCTAAATCCTAACAGTTTTTTTTTTTTAATGTATGTTGCTGTAATGGTTGGTGGTTGAGTGGTCCTCAAACTTTTTCATGTCAAGGACCACCCAAAATGATATGTATTTGGGCACGGACCCCCCCATCTCAAAATATGACCCCACAGAAGCAAAGATTTGAGTCAAAAAATATTTGCTTTAAAAAAAAAAAAAAAGTATATTCAAAGATTTGCACACATTTTCAAGATTTTTCAAAAATAGTAGATCTACAAGCTCTATGAGCTTGTAGATCTAACGTTTTTGAATAGCCCAAATAAATAATAAAAAATGACCCAGATGCGTTCCCGGTCTTAATGGGTTAATGCATTTTTTCTTACCTTAATACATTTATTTTCCCAGGGCGGGCAGAAGCAGTGCGTATTGATTGTTGTGGGGGAATGTGATGCCTAGAGACTCACTCCTCTCCCCCTCATCTCCTCTCTCCTCTCTCCTCCCCAGGGGACTTCTAAATGGAAACACATTACTATGAATCACACAGCGGGGAGCGAAATGATTGATAGCATTGCTTACCATTTACTAGTCACTGTCTGGAGATAAGACCTTAACCCTTTAAGACCGGGAACGCATTATGTGTGTCATTTTTTGATTTTTTTTTTGGCTATTAAAAAAATAGCAGATCTACAAGCTCATAGCGCTATGAACTTGTAGATCTGCTATTTTTGAAAAATCGTGAACGTTTTCGCAAATCTTTCAATATAATATTTTTTAAGCAATTTTTTTTTTACTCAAATCTTTCCTTTCGGAGGGGGAGGGGGGGTCCCTGGAACAACATATTTTGAGATGGGGGTCCGCGGCCAAATACATATAATTTTGGGGGTCCTCGACCTGAAAAAAGTTTGAGAACCACTATAGCAACATAGGTGTTTTTCAAGAAACTGTTAGGATTTAGAAGACATTTGTAGAATCCCCAGAAGCAAAGATTTGAGTTACAAATATTCCCTCTAAAATACATATATATATATATGTATATTCAAAGATTTGCACAAATGTTCACGATTTTTCAAAAATAGCAGATCTACGAGCTCATAGCGCGGCACTCGGTGCCGCGCTATGAGCTTGTAGATCTGCTATTTTTATAGCCAAAAGAAATCTTCAAATGACTCGTTGTTGATGCGTTCCCGGTCTTAATGGGTTAAATTTATGGAGTATTGGAAATTGTTGGGGCTGCAACATGAGGATTAGAGTGAGGAACGGCTCCCCCTGCACGGCTGCTGGAGTCACCCAGTTAACGGCTTAAGTGGAAAGCAAGGGGCCCATTTTATTGTTTATTAGAAATAATATTTACTGTTTTCTCAGGAGCAATGCTACTGTAAATGGAACGTGGGATTGCCAAGTGTCGAGCGAGAGACAGAGAGAGAGAATGAATTTAAGATAAGATAAGATAACACTTTATTGATCCCATTCCCCGGAGGGACATTCAGGCGTCATATAGCAGCGACAGGATGAAACACAGGAGAGGTAACAGGTAAAGAGAGTCAAGAATCAAATCAAGATAAATAAGATTCAAAATAAAGATTGGAAAAAATACTGGAGGTGCTGGCCCTAGATATCTGCACTGAATCTCTGAATGAGTGAACATAATGTACAGTGTATAAGTACATATAAATGTACAGTTTATATATGAATATACAGTAGGCCTATATACGAATACATTGAATATTAATGAGTATATGTACAATCAACAACATAGGCGGCGGGTGAGCCCGACATTTGGGAAGGCTGATACGGGACACATGCGCGCACAGCGCGCGTGCATGTGTCCCCCTCCCGCGCGCGCGATTTTTTTCGGCTTTACCGCGGATAAAGTTACTTTTTGGTTACTTTATTTCGGTGTTAGGGTTAGGGTTAGATATTGACCAGCGACAGCACACACAATATATAGTAGCCTAAATAATGCTGCGCACATTTATTATATATAATTTCTAAATTTCAAAAATTTTCCAGGATAACATTTGGGAAGGCTTAGCCTACCCTAGCCTTCATTACCCGCCGCCTATGATCAACAATGAGTACTGTATATGGGTCTGTTAAAGGGATATTTCACTTTAAAAATAGCCAATCTACAAGCTCACAAACGCAACTACCATTATTTACAAGCAACTTTACAGAAACACAAGCCCAATGGGGCTTATAATAAGCAGACCTGGCAACACTGGCAGAGGGAGAGAGGGGAGCGTAAGATTGCATTGGGGATAATGGCTTGCGCAGTCTTCTCTTAAAGACAATGGCATCTGGCACGGTGATAGGGTATAGTGCATGTGTTTTGCGGGAAAGGCAGGTGTCCCAAAATAGCAACCTTTGCACAGGAACGCCCCTTGCGCACTCCTAAATCCTCAAACAGAGGGTTAAGCCAGTATTGGAGATTATAGGGCCCAAGGTGCGGTAAGTACCTGAGGTACCAACACTGACTTTTTGAATATGCACATGGGTGGTCCACTGTTGACAGTTTCAGCCGAGTGCTCCGCACCGGAATAACAAATCAGGACAGGACCGTGTCCTCCTCCTCATTTTCTTGTCTGGGCACATAATACCTCTAGGTTTTGAAATACCACAGCAGCTATCAATATTCCTTCCAAGTCCCACTGTTGTGGCTGTCATAAACACACATTTGAAGAAAGCTTTTTGCATGCAGCAAAGTCTTTAACATTGTCTACAATTACTCAAAGTGGGGTCCGGGGACCCCCAGGGGTCCTTGAGGGAGTTCCAGGGGGTCCCCAGCTAAATGATAGATTAGGCACCAAATGGACCCTTATGGGTCTGTAACTGTGAGTGTACAAATGGAACCAAATGGACCCTAACAGGTCCATTTGGTTCCATTTGTACACTCTCAGAGTTAAATTGACATAGATTTTACAATATAAATTGCAGTCCAAGTGATAGAAATGCCATTAAATGGGGGTCTGTAGCCCTAATGCATGTAAAACTGGGGGTCCTTGAAATTAAAATGGTTGAGAATCAGTGCTAGAGCTGTAAAAAAAAACTTCTCTTATGGGGGTCCCTGGCATATCTTTTCAAATGGGGGTCCGCGGGCTAATAAGTGTCAATTTGGGGGTCCTTGACATGAAAAAGTTTGAGAACCCCTGCTCCAAGACACCAGACTTGATTTTAGATCACGTATTTTTAATAACGTTGGAATCTCCACTCCAGTTTCTATACGCTTAAGACAAAATACAAAGCTGGCTGGACATACAAAATTCAATAATCACTTATATTTCCACTGGAACTGCACAGAAGTCCAGAGAACTCTTTTGGAGGCACAAGGGTGGGGGGGGGGGGGTGTACTGTATGTTTTTTTTGGTCAACAACGCTTGGTGTGATCCTCCAGAGAAGTCTTTCTGTTCCCCAGACACCGGGAATACTCGGTGCTCCTGTGAGGAGAATTCTGGCTGCCTATAGGGAGTTCACCCACCACAAGCTAACTTTGATCTTTTTTAAAGAAATCTGTAGCAATTGTTCTGTTAACCCATTCGATCCAGGAACGCATAGAGGCCTACCGTGTCATTTTAGATTTTTAGGTATAACCATTATTTTATAGTTTTGTCTATTCAAGAATAGCAGATCTACAAGCTCATAGCGCAGCATTATGAGCTTGTAGATCTGCAATTATTTTGAAAAATGATTTGCAGGCATTTGTATTTTGAAAAATACAAATGCCTTTTTAAATACTTATGTTGCTATAATATATCAGTGGTTCTCAAACTTTTGTATGTATTTTTCCACTTGTATATCTGCTACTTTTGAACAGCCAAATAAATCTAACGTGACACAGATGTGTTCCCGGATTGAATGGGATAAAGACACTAAATTCTTGGGAGTGACAGAGCAGGATTTGTTTCTATGTGAAACTATTTTGTATCCAGACTGCAGACTGCTGCATTATGGTTCAAAAAACATCACCCTAATGGTTGTTGGCTTATGCAGCCATACACCACACTCTCAATGTGATTAGGAGGAATATGAAATGCTCTCTCTCTTGCACACATCCAGGTATTCATGGATTCACACATGAATACATGCACACACAGAGAACTTTCTCCCGCTCCTGTCTAGGTGCATAATACACACACAAACACAGAACAAGTGATACATCTTGGGGAACAAGCATGCTATTGCTTGATCGACATTCAAGTAGGCAAAAAAAACTAAAAGTGTCAGTACAACAGAAACGGCAAAGTAACAGTAATGCATTGTGACGCGAGAAAAAAAACAGCCGAGATATCGAGTGCCATGCTACACCCAGGTTCTCTCTGGCATATTCCCATTAACCCTTTAAGACCGGGAACGCATCTGTGTCATTTTTAGATTTATTTGGCTATTCAAAAATAGCAGATATACAAGCTCATAGCGCGGCACCGAGTGCCGCGCTATGAGCTTGTAGATCTGCTATTTTTTTTGAAAAGTCGTGAAAATGTGTGCAAATCTTTGAATATATATATATATTTTAAGCGAACATTTTTAATTCAAATCTTTGCTTCTTGGGCCTTCTAAATCCTAACAGTTTTTTTACGTATGTTTCTATATATGTATCAGTGGTTGTCAAACCTTTTCATGTCAAGGACCCCCAAAATTATATGTATTTGGTATATGTATTTCCCCATCTGAAAACATTTTGTTCCAGGGACCCCCAGAAGCAAAGATTTGAGTAAAAAAAAATGTATAGGCCTATATACATTCAATGATTTGCTCACATTTTCAGGACTTATTTTTCAAAAATAGCAGATCTACAAGCTCGTCTACAAGAGCTTGTATATCTGCTATTTTTGAATAGCCCAAAGAAATCTAAAGTGACACAGCTGCGTTCCCGGTCTTAACGGGTTAAAACTCAACAAAGACTTAACAAATGTGTCAAAAAAAAAAACACAGACTAAATGGAAATAGGAACCGGTTAATTTAAATCTCATTCTTCTATAATCGCTCACAGACATGAGGAAAATGAAGATGGAGTGCAGCGTGTAGTGAACAAAAGACATTTTTTCCGTTTTTGTGCAAAAGTCCCAATTTCTACTTTCCTCGAGTCAACACGGTCACAAAAGTCATAAATGTATTTTTAGGCTAACTAAAAGGACATGAAACCTCTCTTTCAAAGAACCACATTTGAATGAAAGAATCCCCTCCAGTCCTTTCATAGGCCTATAGTGTGAATAATAATGAAAAGCCCCAATATTTTTGCTCAGGAAAAAAATACCACCAGGCTTTTTGGGGTTTGTGTGGATTTTTTTGTGGATTCATACAATTCGACCCTGTCATCTCTTCCAACTCCAATTAACCCATTACGACCGGGAACGCATCTGCGTCATTTTAGGTTTCTTTGGGCTATTCAAAAACAGCAGATATACAAGCTATGAGCTTTTAGATCTGCTATTTATTTTTTATCATAAAAATTTGTGCAAATCTTTGAATATCTATACTTTTTTTTATAAGTGTTTTTTTTTTTTTTTTTTAACTCAAATCTTTGCTTCTGGGGATTCTACAAATGTCTTCTAAATCCTAACAATGTTTTATTTATTTTTTACTTATTGCTATAATCAGTGGCTCTCAAACTTTTTAATGTCAAATACCCCCAAAATTATACGTATTTGGTCGCCCAAATATTTTGTTCCAGGGGACCAACCCCGAGGCAAATATTGGCGTTAAAAAGCTTTAAAAATATATATATATATACATATTCAAAGATTTGCACAACTTTTCAAGATTTTCAAAAAAAATTGCAGATCTACAAGCTCAAAGCGCGGCATTGAGCTTGTAGATCTGCAATTTTTTGAATAGCCCTAAGTAAACCAAAAAAAAATTACACAGATGCGGTCCCCGGTCTTAACGGTTTAAGTTTGATCAGTGGGAGGCGTTCAAGGGCCAAGAGAAAGAGGGGACAGAAAGGCAGATGAATGGATGGCCCACTGTCATTCTAAAAGGCAGATTTCTCATTATGGGCTCGGTTAAATCAAACCAAGATGACAATTTAGGGCTGATTAGGGCAACACATTAGAGCAGCCAAGATATTATAAAAAAGGGGAGTGATGCTGTAAAAATGTTACGCCGTGATAGACTATCTGCTATTACACATCGCGATAAATACAACCACTTCATAGTAATGGCTTTTGAAGCGCTGTCTCCTAAAAAAACTAATTTATTTGAGGTGATCTTTCTGTGAAAGAATGATGTCTATACCGATCGTTGACTTTGAGATTGTTTACAGTCGATGCACATAATCCAATCGTCCTTCCGGTGTGGAGGAAAAAAGCTCAAGAAATGACGTGGAGATGAATCGCTGAATCATCCTCATTCTCTGCTCAATGGTACTATATCCACTATAGATGCAGGTAAGTGCTCTTGTCGTCCCCTTGACGAGGCGATCCATACACTCGACACACAATAATGCACATTGCAACAATGTCTCAATTGTTAACCCATTAAGACCGGGAACGCATCTGTGTGTAATATTTAGATTTTGTTGGGCTATTCAAAAATAGCAGTTCTACAAGCTCATAGCGCGGCACCGAGTGCCGCTATTTTTGAAAAAAAAATCATGAAAAGTATTTTTTTTTGCTGACATTTATAACTCAAATCTTTGCTTCTGGGGGTTCCTGAAACTAAATATTTTACAAATGATCGCTTTAAAAAATATATAATCCATTTTATTTGCCACAAATTTTCAAGATTTTACAAAAATAGCAGATCTACAAGCTCGTAGCGCGGCACTCGGTGCCGCGCTACGAGCTTGTAGATCTGCTATTTTTGAGAAGCCCAAAGAAATCTAAAAATGGGTCTTAATGGGTTAAGGAGCCAGACAGAGACGAGCATGTTTGTCTGATCCACCTCCAGGGAGATATAATTCTACCGTCTACACTTGCCACTTGGACTGACGTGTTAGCAATAGTTTTTGAGAAAAGTGGGGGAAAGTATAGCTTCCACAGACACCTGGACACTGCCAGTGGTGGAAAAAAGTATTCACATGTTTTTACTTAAGTAAAAGTATCAATACTGCAATTTAGAAATACTCTGTTACAAGTAAAAGTCCCGAATTCAAAGTTAAATTGAGTAAAAGTACAAAAGTATTGGTATCAAAATGTACTTAAAGTACCAAAAGTAAAAGTACTCATTGTAGAAAATGTCCTATTTCAAGTTTTCAAATGTATAAAGATCTTTTGAAAATAGAAGATATACAAGCTCACGATGCATCGTGAGCTTGTATATCTGCCATTTTCAAAAGGACGGAATGTATATAGGGCTGAAGTGGTTACAGTATGTTTTGTAATAATAATCAAAATCTACAAAGTAACTAGTAACTTTTTCAGTTTTCAAATAATTGTAGTGGAGTAAGAGAACAACATTTGGATCCGAGATGTAGTGCAGTAGAAGCAAAGTACTGAACATTGGAAATACTCCAGTAAAGTAAAAGTACCTCCAAATGGTACTTAAGTACAGTACTTGATTTACTTTTGTGTGTGTGTGTGTGTGTGTGTGTGTGTGTGTGTGTGTGTGTGTGTGTGTGTGTGTGTGTGTGTGTGTGTGTGTGTGTGTGTGTGTGTGTGTGTGTGTGTGTGTGTGTGTGTGTGTGTGTGTGTGTGTGTGTGTGTGTGTGTGTGTGTGTGTGTGTGTGTGTGTGTGTGCGTCAGCTCCAGAGGCAAGGTGGCAGCATCAACGATGGCTATCAGACAGGGCCCAGACAGGGACAAAACGCCCTTGACGCCACTAGCCACCTCCTTTTCTATGAACGAATAACCAAACCAATACAATTCTCCGGCCGCGAGACACACCCCCCCCCCCATGCGGCCCCCACCACCCTCAACTCAACCCCCTCCATTTTCTCCGGAGCACTTTTTTTTTAACCCTTTAAGGCCTGGGTAAGCAGCATCTGTGTCATTTTTTCGATTTCTTTGGCTATTCAAAAATAGCAGATATACAAGCTCATAGTGCGGCACCGAGTGCTGCGCTATGAGCTTGTAGATCTGCTATTTTTTAGAAAAATCGTGAAAATGTGTGCAAATCTTTAGTTTGAATATATATATATACTTTTTTAAAGCGAAAGTTTTTAACTGCTTCTGGGGATTTTACAAATGTCTTCTAAATCCTAAAGTACTTTTTTCTGAAAGTGTGATTTTTTTTTTTTTTTTGTACTTATGTTGCTATGTTATCAATGGTTTTCAAACTTGTCAAGGACCCCCAAAATAATATGTATTTGACCGCGGACCCCCTCCCATCTAAAAATATTTTGTTCCAGGGACCCCCAGAAGCAAAGATTTTAGTTAAAAATGTATAAAGATTTGCAAAATATTCAGGATTTTTCAAAAAAATAGCAGATATACAAGCTCATAGCGCGCCACTCGGTGCTGCGCTATGAGCTTGTATATCTGCTATTTTTGAATAGCCAAAGAAATCTTAAAATGACACAGATGCGTTCCCTTCCCGGCCTTAAAGGGTTAAAGTGCTATTAATCAGCAGGATGTCTCCTGCTGCTGAATATTATTTTGAGGCTGTCTCCTTCACTCTAGTTGGAATTGTTCCATGGGCTTTTTTTTGTTTCTCTGGAGAGCGGTGTGTAAGCGTGGTTAAATGCAGGACTTAAAGGGGGTCAGATAACTACAAAGCTCTGAACAGCTGCCTCAGGTAAAGGCTGTGCATTCTAACAGGATATCTTGAGAAGGAAGTGAAGAGAAGGGGAGAGGGGGGAGGGGGGGAAAAGCCTTCGGAGAATTGGGAGCTCGTATCTAAACCCCCCAAAAAACAAAATGCACTGAACCTAGGCATACTTAAATAAAATGTTTAGGCTTTAGAAGTCTTAATGGCGGCCCCTTGGTTGAAGCATCCGGCGGTGTTAATCTATTTACTCTCACTCAAAACAACAACACTACCAATGATTCTCTCTCTCTCTCTCTCTCTCTCTCTCTCTCTCTCTCTCTCTCTCTCTCTCTCTCTCTCTCTCTCTCTCTCTCTCTCTCTCTCTCTCTCTCTCTCTCTCTCTCTCTCTCTCTCTCTCTCTCTCTCTCTCTCTCTCTCTCTCTCTCTCTCTCTCTCTCTCTCTCTCTCTCTCTCTCTCTCTCTCTCTCTCTCTCTCTCTCTCTCTCTCTCCCCTATTGTGTTTGTCACCAGCCATAAGAAACACGTTAATCCTCTTAGTACCTAATAATTGCCTTTATTCCCAATTACGGTCTGTTTTTAGCATAATGTCACCCAGCGGAGCACTAACAGACACTCTGGTGAAGCTCCTGTGAGGCTGACAATAAGCTGATCTATGTGATGATGTAACGAGCCATAAATATTTGGGTTCTGTATCTGTGAAACATAACTTGTATCACTACTGCAATGTGTACATGAAATACTGTGTGTGTGTGTGTGTGTGTGTGTGTGTGTGTGTGTGTGTGTGTGTGTGTGTGTGTGTGTGTGTGTGTGTGTGTGTGTGTGTGTGTGTGTGCGTGTGCGTGTGTGTGTGCGTGTGCGTGTGTGTGTGTGTGTGGCCTAAGCACTAATCTGGAATACACAGTAATGGCTTCTGGAATACACAGTAATGGCTTCTGGAATACACAGTAATGGCTTCCCAAGAAGCCATTACCATTAAGCCAGAAGTAAGAACATGCAGACATTTTGTATCGGGTGATTTCTAATAAATATCAGAGCATTAAAGTCTGTCCCTCACGGACTGTACTAGATTTCATGTGGGATTCTGTCATAAAGGTGCACTTTTATGCAAAACAACTTGAAAAATATTCCAAAATACATAAGATTAGATGGCCTTTATTATCCACAAGGGAACATTGTTTAGAACTGCTGTCTGTGTCATGGGTACATCCACAATTTGTATTCGGAATGAGATTTTACACTACGAATAAAGGCATCAACCTGTATGAATGAGGCATCATCCATACGAGTAGTTTAGATATGAAATGCTCACCGGCGATTTTCATCTGGTAATTCGTCATGCCTCCAGTTTGTAAAGACCTTCAGTTCCAACATCACAATTCTGTTAGCAAAATAACTTGGCAACGGATGGCAGGATTTTGATGTAACCTGCCGGGACTGATCAGTAGCCTGAGTAAACTCTGGTTTGAAATGGTCGGAAGTCAAGGTCACAATCAAGGTCAAAGTCATAATTACATGGCCAGTCATATCACAAGTGTAAATGCATAATCTTGATAATTGATTAAAATAGTGACAGTGTTGCCAAAGTTATGAACTGAGAGCAATCTTTGTAATTGTAGTTTTGAGCAACCTACACAGCATGGCAAAAAAAATAATACTACCGACTCTCCCTCCCTTTTCATATAGCCCTCTACCCCAACTCTTTGCCCTCTCTCTTTTCTCCTCTGCTTATCTCCACCTCTAACCACTCTCTCTCTCTGTATGTCAATCTCTACCTTAGAGCTGAGTAATTAACCGGAAATATATTGAAACAGACATTTAGAACCAAAAAACGACTTCAGGAGTGTTTTTATTTTATTTTATTATTATTTATTATATCCTACTATCCTACTATCCTACTATAATTCTAGTAACCTCTGTGCGTTTGTAGTGGTGGTGGTGAAGACACCCGGTTCTCCTCAGTGGCTGGACCAATTGCTCTGATTTTGCTCACAGCCATTGACCATTACCATCTGAACTTAACTGTGAAGCCCGTTTTTCAATTTCATCAAATCTCAGCTTCTTATTAGCGTTTTTGTGTCAAACACTGTCGCCATGGTTACGGGGCTGCCCAGCTATGGGACAAACTGCCTCCCGGGTTGCCAGATCATGTGCGCATATCCCCCCACGGATGCGCTGCGCCGACCGGGTATGGTCTAGTATCAACTAACTCGACTAACACAATTAATTAGATTAACCACTTAAGCCCCATCTTATAGCTTGTTGTACAATGGTAGCATGCAACAATAGCCATAAGTACTGTTAGCTCTCCTTATCTCACCCCATCTCTCTCTTTCAATAAATCCTGTGAAACTCCCACACTGCATTGCGTCAGAGACTGAACAGCTACACAGTGTTTCCACACCCAACTGTCATAACTCCCTTTTGAAGTAATATGAAAGGGATGTGGAAAGGTCAGGATATTTAGTCCAAGAAATTGGGGAGAATTTGTGTAAATCTCTTCTTTTTTTTAGATCCATTTCAGATGCTCCAAATGGTCTCTGCTATGAAAACTCCTCCTACTTTGCGCTACAAGTCTGCGGCAGGCAAGCTCAAACCGCATTGGGGTTGAAAGGCCCAGTAAGTGGGCCGCTTAACTCATTCAGTGCCACAATCCGTCAAATCCGTCACGTGGCCTGACACCGCGTGCGCCACAATCCGTCAAATCCGTCATAAAAAAAAAAAAAGTTTTTTTGTTTTTTTTTGTTTAACCTATAACTTAAAAAGGCTGTATCTCGCTTCCTAAGCACTTTTTTTTTTACAATGAATTTTGGCTGTGGCACTCAGAGCCAAAATTACAAAAATAAGCATGGCCTTGAATGAGTTAAAGTGCTTTTTCAAGCCACGAATGCCAAAGAAAGACAGAAAAGGTAAAGTTTAGGGATGCACCGAATATTCGGCCACCAAAACATTTTGGCCAAAAATGGCAAAAAAAAACATTTTTGGTTTTCGGCTGAATAAATGTTACCGAATGTTTAGAAGTCATACACAGACAGCACAATCCGATCGGTAAAACACAGTTGTAGGGAGAAGTTTAGTACATCAGCTGCGTCTCTTTCGGTAACACACGGTAGAATGGAGGAGTATAGAGCTGCTGCTTCTCTCCGAGCCCAGCTGACATTCCTAAAAAAAATCGGCCGTTCGGTATTCGGTTATCAGCCAAGTAGTTTCCATTCTGTGCATCCCTAGTCGAATTGCTCAAGAAAAACCTGTTAGAAACAGTCTTTGCATTTATTGCTCTCTTCTTAAAACACAATGGGACTGCGGACTACTGCCTAAGGTGCTGCGTGTTACCCTTGTCAACAATAAATAATTTCATGCAAATGTTCTTGGCAAACAAACAGTTACAATGAATACTAAATCAAAACTGAATCCGATGAGCGATGCCATCATTCAAGCAGTGGCAGCCTTAAGCATCATTCTAAGAGCTCAAGTGTCAATTGCATGTCAGTCGGGGGCCCTCTGGGAGGGTGTGGCCGTTTCAATTGAAATAAGTGAAAACACAGCTAAGGCTGCCAATGCGTTCAAGTCGTTGTTCTGTGGCGCATGGCTTGTTGCCGTTGATGGAAACTCAATTGCTTATCTCAAAGCATATAGTCATCAGCTCTGAACAAGATCTAATAAAATGCTTCTGTGTGCTGACCATCTTTGTAGCATAGATACCGTAGCCTATTTGGCAGCCTACAATGAGTCTAGATGACCTTATATACAGTATACACAACCAAAAGGATCACTTAACTCTTAAATGTGTTATTGTCAAATCTGGATGCCTGTTCTTAACTCATTGGCTGCCAGCTTTTTGAATTTTTACCTACAGCTGGCTGCCAGACTTTTTCAATGAGAAAAAAAAAGCACTTAGGAGCCGAGATACATAATTTTTAAGTTTTCAGTTATAAGGAAGTGTCTGGGAGCAAAACTCTTTGGAAAATCATATCTCCTTGGTCTTTGTTTTTTTTTAGAAAATTAAAAAAAAAAAAAAAAAAAAAAAAAAAAAACTTTTATTTTGAAAAATTTTTTTTTTTGAAAGAACGCAGATCTGCGTCAATGGCAGCCAACGGGCTTTTGCGCAAATGAACGCAGATCTGCGTCAATGGCAGCCAATGTGTTAAAACGCTACCCGTCTGTAACTCAAATATTTCAAGACATCACCGTCTTGAGTTAGCAGCTGCAGCACTTTGCCGATGCAAAACAGGGGAGTTAAGTCTTCTGTCATGCCACAACTGATAGCGGCCAGCTCCCCTTTAAGTTATTAACCAAATAAGAATATAGAAATCCACACAAATAAGACTATAGAAATCCACACAGGTACAGCAACCTACAGAGGTTAGGACATGGGACTATGTAATGCTATATAATAACGTACATTTAGACAATCCTCAGACTTAAAGGTTTCATGACATCATTTTTTTTTTGGTTCTCCGACCTCAATTACAACAAAAAAATGAACTTTGAACATTCAGTGAATTTTCTCTGGTCTGGGGTTTTCTGAATAATTAGGCTCAGAAAAGTGCTGTGATTGGCCCATGGACTTTGATGTCACAGTACATTAATCCCGCCCCCTCTCCTCCCCCATCCTTCTCCTTCTCTTTTGGGGGGGGGGGGGGGCAGAGGCGATGATTGACAGGCAAAATCCCTCAACAGCGACACCCGCGGGCAAACACAAAAAACCTGCCATGGCTCATTTTTCAGTTAAAACCTCTTAACTCATTCACTGCCAGATTTATTTCTGGCTGTGTTCGCCCACTGCCAGCATTTCCTTTTTTTTTTTTTTTACTTTCAACATTTAAACAGGTCACAAAAAAATTATATTCATTATGTCCAACGATTCAATGAAAGAGTTAAATAGTAAGCGGACGGGAATGGAAATCTTGGATTGACGTTATTTCTGTATCCAGGTGAGTTACAGTGAAAATGGTCATTGCAGGTGATAAAGAACAGTGTGATCATTTATAAAAATCAAATTTTAAACAAATATATGTTTATTACGTCCGTGGCAGAATTGGTAAAACTATATATATTTTACGTCTGTGACAGTGAATGAGTTAATACACGTTTGAAGGACCATGACAAAGACTTTTAAAGTTTTGTAAAGCAGCATGTCATGAAACCTTTAATTAATGTATTTGGGGTTTGCTGAGCTGTTGCTACGGTATAGTTTGTACAGTGACTGCAGTCATAAAAAAGTACTGATCATCACACTCTGTTCCAAACTAGTTGGAATGCAGGCAGTCAATGTTAGAGGTCCTATAACAGCCAAAGTCACACAATGGGAGGCTTTTCTGAGTCAACATGGGCTAGCATCCCTGTAGGACAACCTCTGATGTACCCTGATGAACCGGGGCTGTTCTGAAGGGTAAAAGAGTATCTATGCAACTCATTATGGAGGTGATAACTTTGTACACACAGTGTATAAACCAACCTGATACAGTACCTCACCATTGCCTTAACCTGAAGCCGATTCTACATGTCTCCTAAATCTCAACAGTTTTCTGAAAAACTTATGTTTCTATATCAGTGGTGCTCAATCTTTTTCATGTCAAGGACCCCCAGAATTATATGTATTTGACCGCGGACCCCCAACAAAATATGTTGTTCCAGGGACCCCCAGAAGCAAAGATTTGAGTTAAAAATGTTTGTTTTAAAAAAAATATATATTCAAAGATTTGAACACATTTTCACGATTTTTCAAAAATAGCAGATCTACAAGCTCATAGCGCGGCACTCGGTGCCGCGCTATGAGCTTGTATATCTGCTATTTTTGAATAGCCAAAAGTGTAAAATAATGCTTTTTAGCTAAAATCTAAAAATGACACAGTTCCAGGTCTTAATGGGTTAACCCATCCAATCCTGGAAGGCATCCGTGTCATTTTAGATTTTAGCCATAACCATTGTTTTATACTTTGGCTATTCAAAAATAGCAGATATACAAGCTCATACTATCTGCCATTTTTGAATATCCAAAGTACACAATATGGATAAAGTGGTTACACAATGCAGGCATGCAAACAGCCCCGAGGTGAAAAAGGTGACAACATGTCGTTTTCTTTCAGGTCAGGTGTCACACAATTGCCCTATTTGGGTTCAAAAAGGTGACTGTAGCTGAAAAGTGACACTTTTGCATGTCTGACAATGTGTGTTACCGGTTTAAATGGGTTAAAGTGTCCTCTGAAGTCGGAAATTTTTATTTAAAAGCTATTGTTATGAATTGATGTCTGATTTTCTCCCCCGAGTCCCAAACCCTGCCAACATTTCCATGGGTTATTTAGATTTTCTGTGGTGAGGGTAAAACTTGGGGAGATAAAAAAACTTGGATTTGTTTTTTTCTCTTCCATCTGTTACTGCAGAAAGCATCTAAAAGTAGCCCAGAGAAACTCTGAGCTTACTTAATCCCGTACGACAATGGAAATTGCGCTCACAGAAGCATGATGAGGCCACCTGGGACATTTATTTAACCCGTTAAGACCGGGAACGCATCTGTGTAACCGTTATTCTATACTTTGGCTTTCACGATTTTTCAAAAAATAACAGATCTACAAGCTCATAGCGCGGCACCGAGTGCCGCGCTATGAGCTTGTAGATCTGTTATTTTTTGAAAAATCGTGAAAATGTGGTGATTTTTTTTAATACACATTCATATTCTTTTTTTTAAATACAATTTTTAACTCAAATATTTGCTTCTGGGGATTCCCTAAATGTATTCTAAATCCTAACACTTAAACAAAACAAAAAAAACTTATGTTGCTATAATATCAGTGGTTCTCAAATGTTTTCATGTTAAGGACCACCCAAAATTATATGTATTTGCCCCCCCCCCCCTCAACATTTTGTTCCAGGGACCCCCGGAAAAAAAGATTTGAGTAAAAAAAGAAATATATATATATATATATATATATATATATATATATATATATATATATATATATATATATATATATATATATATATTCAAAGACCCATTATCACTTTTTTTCAAAAATAGCAGATCTACAAGTTCTTGTATAATCTGATAAAAACTTTTAAGATAATCTAAAGAAAATCTTAAAAATGAAACAGATGCGTTCCCGGTCTTAATGGGTTAAATACAAAAGAAAAACTGGGACTTTTTCAGCGTGGCAACAGTACACGTATAGCACGGTACAGGCCACCACACACACACACACAGGAACGTGTGTGAATAGTTTGACACCCCCCATCTGACACAGGCCTAATGGGCCGATAGGGTCATGCTGTTTAATGGCAGTTAGCTCGCTGAGTGACAGTGCTGCACTGGGGGCCCCAGACTCGGCTGTCATGGATGGCAGGTGTGCCGGTGAGTTATGTGTCATTGTAGGATGCAATAAGGTCAAGCAAGGGAGCGGGCGAGAGAGAGCCAGAGACAAAGACACCGAGGGCGCGAGAGAGAGAGAGAGATAGAGAGAGATAATATAGAAATATGAGAATAACCCATTAAGATCTGGGACGCGCATCTGTGTCATTTTTAGATTTGAGCTAAAAAAAAGCATTATTCTTACACTTTGGCTATTCAAAAATAGCAGATATACAAGCTCGTAGCGCGGCACCGAGTGCCGCGCTACGAGCTTGTAGATCTGCTATTTTTGAAAAATCGAGAAAATGTGTGCAAATCTTTGAATGTATATATTTTTAAAGCAAACATTTGTAACTTAAATCTTTGCTTCTGGGGGGTCCCTAGAACAAAATATTTTGAGATGGGGGTCCGCGGCCAAATACATACATTTTGGGGTCCTTGACAGTATGATTTTTCGAAGATCTAGACTCCCATCCACTTCCTTGTTAACTTAAAACTTAAAAATTCTGTATCTCGGCTCCTGAGTACTTTTTTTTTTCAATGAAAAATCTCTGGCAGTGGGCAAACGCGGCCAGAAATAATTCAGGCAGTGAATGAGTTTGAAAAAGGTTTGAAAACCACTGACATGGCAACATAAGTTTTTTCAAAAAACGTACGATTTAGAAGACATTTTGTAGAATGGGAACCTCAGGCCTTAATGGGATAAGGTAACAGCGAGGGGTGTATTGCCACACTGCGATACTGCTGATCCCACCTGTAGACTTGCCCTCGTGTGCAATTTATCTGGGAAAATGTCAGCGACGATTATAATGCAACGGTAACCTTTTGTCGGGGTGATTATTGTGCTGATATGTTACTGCTTGTCATACAGCGTGGCAAAGAATGCCATTTCTTGGTCGTGCTGAAGAGCTTTGTGCATGCTGTAAGACTAGAGCTTTTCTGCAACACTCCTGAAATGCAGGCATAAGGAAGGCATCTTTACAGTGCGGTATTATGCCATTGTCTACAACATTGGTTCTCAAAGTGGGGTACGGGGACCCCCAGGGGTACTTGAGGCGGTTCCAGGGGGTCCCCAGCTAAATGATGGATAGGAACCAAATGGACCCTTATAGTTCTGTAACTCTGAGAGTGTACAAATGGAACCAAATGGACCCGTTATGTAACCAAATGGACCCTAACGGGTCCATTTGGTTCCATTTGTACACTCTCAGAGTTACATTAACATTGATTTAATAATATAAATTCGGGTCCAAGAGGTATAAATGCCATTAAATGGGGGTCCGTAGCCTAATACATGTCAAACTGGGGGTCCTTGACATTAAAATGGTTGAGAATCACTGCTAGAAAGCCGTATAAACCTTCTCTTATTGGGGTCCCTGGCTTATCTTTTCAAATGGGGGTCCACGGGCTAATAAGTGTCAATTTGGGGGTCCTTGACATGAAAAAGTTTGAGAACCACTGATCTACAGTCCGTATTCATAGGAAATGAGAGTTCAATTCAGGTAAAAAAAAAGGTGCTTTACTTACTGACGAATGGTCGATACAAGATGTGCAGTATCATTGGAATACAAATGATTGGAATACATTATGATGCGTATTGTTTTATACGTTATATTTGAATATTGAAAAGCTCTACATACTTTGCATTTATGGTAAAGACCTGGACAATTATAGGTAAAACAATGTGGTAGACATAGTGTACTGCACGTTACTAATGTCCAAATATGCCAAACACTGAGACATGTTATCTTGGATGTGTTCATTTAACCCATTAAGACAGGGAACGCATCTGTTATTTTTGAAAAATCCTGAAAATTTGTGGCAAAATCTTGGATTATGTATTTTTTTAAAGAGAACATTTGTAAAATATTTAGTTCCAGGAACCCCCAGAAGAAAAGATTTGAGTTACAAATGTCTGCAAAAAAAATGTAAAAAAATAAAATATTTGCACAACTTTTCATGATTTTTCTAAAATAGCAGATCTACAAGCTCATAGCGCAGCACCTGTAGTATATTTGAATAGCCAAAGAAATCTAAAAATAACACACAGATGCGTTCCCGGTCTGAAAGGGTTAACTGACATATTCAAGAGAGCAATTATGAAAAAAAAGAAAATATAACTACTACATACAGTACAATATACAAATCCACACCAGAGAGCAGATTGTGCATGTCATTGACACAGGTGCAATGTCTCTCTATCGCTCTCTCTCTCTCTCTCTCCTTACTAAAATGGCGAAGCCATTTCTAGGCTTCAGCAGAATTCACAAGTACATTCTTTATCCTGTAAAAGAGGGACCCCAAGGAAGTCATTAAGTTTCTAGTTAAATAAAGTGAGCACGGAAAAAAAACAGGTCATCAAAACATCAAAGGCAAAGTCCTGGTGTCCTCTCCATCAAAGCCTGTGACAGCGGCACCGCTAAACTACCCTTAGGAGTCAAGTCATTTTATTATTCATAAGAGACAATTGGGGAGAAAAACACATGAGCAATACTGACTTTTAACCCATTAAGATCTGAAGCCGATTCTACAGGTTTCCTAAATCCCAACGGTATTCTGAAAAACGTATGTTTCTAGTATCAGTGGTGCTCAATCTTTTTCATGTCAAGGACCCCCAGAATTATATGTATTCGGCCGTGGACCCCCCCATCTCAAAATATTTTGTTCCAGTGACCCCCAGAAGCAAAGATTTTAGTTAAAAATATATATATATATATTCAAAGATTTGCACACATTTTCACGATTTTTCAAAAATAGCAGATCTACAAGCTCATAGCGCGGCACCGAGTGCCGCGCTATGAGCTTGTAGATCTGCTATTTTTGAATAGTCAAAGTGTAAAATGGTCAAATCAAAAAATGACACAGATGCTTCTCCCGACCTTAAAGGGTTAAAATAGCTTGGCTTGGAAAAAGGCAGGCAAAGCAACTTTTTCGCACTGATGGAGAAGGTTTGACAGTCATTTTTTTTGTATTTTCGTTCTTTTTTTTCCTGCTTGAATTGCTATGGTATATCGGGGCAAATTGAGTTAACTGGGAACTGGTAGAAAATAATAGGATTTTTTTTTTATCTCAATATAGTACCTAACTTAATAAACTATTATGCCAACTTTAAAGGTAAGCTGTCATTATCATAAAAGGAATGTAACTTCCAGTTTCACATCATCTAGTACAGGGGTTTTCAACCAGTGGTCCGGGGACCACCAGTGGTCCTTGAGGGGGTTCCAGGGGGTCCCCAGCCAAATGAATAGTTAGCAACCAAATTGACCCTTATATGTCTGTAACTCTGAGAGTGTACAAATGGAACCAAATGGACCTGAGTTAAATGAACACTGATGATGGTGATACAGTGTAGATTGGGACCTCCAAGAAATCTAAATGTTTGAGTCCATGGCATATCTTTTCAAATGGAGGTCCCTGGGCTAATATTTGTCAATTTGGGGGTCCTTGATGCGAAAAAGGTTGAAAACCACTGATCTAGTACAACATAATGATAGAAAATACTGATATAATAAAATCGCTGTTGTCATCAGAAAAAAACAGATTTAGTCGGCTTCTAGACTGGATGTATTTGTTATTTGATAAGGTTTAGTTTTAAATAATTATTCCATGTATTTTATATTGTATGTACTGTATGTAGTTAGTTAGGGTAAGTGATATGTTTTAAAGGTTAAAGTACTATATCATGATAGCAATCATTGCTACAGAGCGTTTGTTTGGTCACAGGGGTCTCTCCAGCTCTTTAGTAAACAGAATATAGTATATTTTCAGGTAGGTGACAAAATGTAAGCCAATCAGGAGAGAGCAGTGAAAATGCATTGTCTGTTTAATAAAGAGCTGGAGAGACATGGGAGACTCCTTTTACTGAACAAACACTCTATAGCAATGAGTACTATGAGAAAATAAGAGATATTTAACACTTATTTTAACCAAAGTAAATGACTTACCCTACCTTTAAAATAAGGTATTCATAGGAGACCACTGTCATTCAAATTCTAATCTGTGGCAGGTTGGCCTGTTGGTTAAAAGTCCATCCGATAACAATATATACAGTAAGCTAATAATAATAATCCTAACTACTACTCAGTGAGAATGTGGCAATTTGAGCGTTGTACTGACTCTTTCAAGCCAGTGAACTGAACCTGGGGCAAAAACATACTGTCCTGGTATAGGCAAGCAATCTTATTAGTAATATTTCATAAGGCCATTTAATTGCAGCTCCCGTCTTCTTTTCAACGTCCTATATTTATCTAATTTGTTTAACACTGGGGTGCTTACAGTATATGCAAATTAATACCACAGTACTGCATTTTAAGCTCAAGGGGATGAAGGTTCCGTCTAAGACAACGGGATGAGCATGCATGATGACACAGCACAAAGAATTACAATGAATGGAACACATTCTTGAAAGGTCATTTTGCTAATTAATATGACTGCTGTCGGGTCTTTGATGATGATCTCATGGACATTAACTCATTCACGTCCAAGGGCGAATATGACGACTTTTTTTTCCAAAGGCCAAGGATTTTGATGACTATGTTTGTGTGTTTCCACTAGATGGCGCTCTTTGCTAACACATGAGTGTCCACTTCATCCCCAGATACAGAAGCAGGAGATCACGTGATCCCAAGATTTAAATTACTACTCCATCTACTTCCTGTTTTGGGAAATCGCCTGTATCTCGGCTCCTGTGTTTTACCATGTATTTTTGGCGAGACGTGCTATTTTCAACGGCCCATAGCAAGCCAACGGGAGGTCGTGGACTCGCGGTTACATGTTTTTCTTTTTTCGCAGAAGCAAAGTGAAACCCTCCATGATTTGCAACCATCAGGGGATTGATCATATTGGATATAAATATTCTGTGGCTACTCCAAAAGAAAATCGTAGTGGTGATGATTTAATTCACTGATTTATTTATGTATTCATTCTGGCAGTGAATGAGTTAAGTTACAGTTAGGTAAAGTGCGTTTCTACCATGGCAATCTTAATCTAGCTGATAAGTGCATGTGTCAAAAATGTGTGAAATTGGAGACACTCGGACCTGGTCATTAATGAATGTGGGAGTCTGCTTCCTAATTGGATCACAATAACAGACCCTTACTCATGCCCTTGCCCTCTGGAAAACGAGAAAATGATTAGCATAATGCTTAGCATAGCACAATGCCACAGATGTCTTCCATGGAGATGGGTGCACTGAGAAGTATGGTTTGATGCAGTGACTTAAGATTGATCATTCATTCCAGTGTGCTTAGCATTACCACCATGAGGAAAGGTTTATTTCTGTGATAACAATGTTGAAAATACATGGTGTACTACAAGAAATGTCAATGAATGACATAACCCCTTCATTTTCAGCCAGCATGCTCATTGCCATGAAACGGGCCAACTCTCCACAGTGCCTGCATCGGCCTGACTTGGCCGCGCGGCACGGCAGGGCACTTCTATAATACCGTCAGTGGTGTAAAGTAACTAAGTACATGTACTCAAGTACTGTACTTGAGGACAATTTTGCGGTACTTTTACTTTACTGGAGCATTTCCAATTTTCAGTACTTTTACTTCTTACTTCTACGGCCGATCAGCCCGGTGGAGATAATTAATTAAACTGACAACAAGTGAAAAGTGTGGTTTATTAAATCTGATCAGACGCCACAAAGCAGGCAGTCACCTCACAGGACTTGGGAGGCTGGTTTCTATTCACCGTTTAGTGCGCAGAATCTGTGCAGGTTATTTTTAACAGGAATTATATTATGGTTTATTAGTAGATAGAGAATAAGCTATTTGGAACATCATTCCCCCATCATGAATCAAATATATATAGCTGTCAGAGGGAGCGTAATGTGAGCCTACATGTGTTTTGGTGCATAGTTTTTCAATCATTATGGCCCCCAACATGCGTCATCTTCTTGAACTGTGATGTAAAACAAAATGAAGTTACTGTAACCATTTTCAAGTTCCTTAATTGAGTTGTATTTTTTTTTGTGATAAGGATGTACAGTATAATAATCTTTGCTGGGAAATGTTTAAATCAATTAACCAGGACAAAAAAGCCAGGGGGAAAAAAGTTAATTCCTAACCCTGATTCATTTTCATAAAATCTTTATCTACAGTAGGCTATATACTCTTTTAAACATCCGCGAAACTGCACAAATAGTATGAACAGATTGCTATTAACACAGGCTACTGACTGAGAGAGGTGCTGTTGTAATTTAAGCATGTTTCGTCATTGTCTCCGCCAGGCCTTAACGCATGGCGAGAGAGTATGTTTTGCACTACAACAGGCCGATTCGTGTTTTTATTTAACTGCACCGATCTGTGTAAAACTTTATATGTGCACTCCCTAGGGGCCAAGGAAAAACCTTTGCCCTGCATTTTTAACAACTGTCTTTTATAGCGCCACCAGGAGGCCGACTTATATAAAACATTTTTTTGATATTACTCCTTCAGACTTTATCCAAATTTCACGCAAATTGGTAGACATGATCTCTATAGTCATGTGATCAAGACGGATCTGTTAGATTTTTCATATTCCATCCTCATTGGCTAAGATTGACAGGAGTCAGGAGTTTGTAGCCTGGTAAACCCTCCCTCCGGATATCTCATTTCCATTTGATTTCAGGAGTGAGTCTGGGCTGATGCGCCTTTCTGCAATATTCGCTCTATACGCCGAACTGACGAGCCTATCAGCGTCGTCGCTCAACGTTCTGTGATTGACAGCGACAGTTGGCCAATCAGGTGGCGAGTTTGAGTGAGCCCGAATGAAGCCGAGTGCAGCCTGACTGAGGCCGACAAAAGACGAACGGCAGCCATTGTTGTTTCTGCGAGTGCCGTCAATTCTTATTTTCGGTTTTAAAACGGTCTCAAACTTCTTTTTTGAGGCACGGAATTTACTATTAAGATATCGTTTGGATAGAATTTAGTTGTTTAACTTCATATATGTGGTCAATTAATCATGACAGAGCCTATTTAAAAATATAAATTCAGAGAACCGGGAGGGGCGGGCTGTGGCACGCATGTATCCCAATAAGGCAACCTATTTTGGGCATGGCGATCTCAAAAGTCCCGTTGCGTCATATTAGTGACGGAGGTGGTAAAAATCCACTGCAATTGGCTGAAGGGGAAAAACGATCATTGGCTGAAGGGGTTGTCAGTCAACGGTATTACTCCCGCCCAACTCCAGCCCACAGCGAATATTGCAGAAAGGCGGTTCAGGCCAGACTCACTCCTGAAATCAAATGGAAATGAGATTTCCGGAGGGAGGGTTTACCAGGCTAAGGAGTTTGCAGGAGTGGCCCGTTTTGATGTTGCAAATCATGAAAGCAGCGTCCGATTGGGGTCAAACTTTGCACACACAATTGCACTACGTTGAGGCCACAAATGCCACCCTTTCAACATTTGCCTATTATAGCGCCGCCAGGAGGACAATTTTCATTTTTTTTAATAATACTCCTACAAATGTTGTCCAAACATCACGCAAATCAGTACAAATGATCTCCTTAAATAAGTGATCAAGACAGATCCGCTTGATGAGGGGAAGGGAACTGGTTGGAATAACGTGTTCCTTCCACGCGCTACGTCCTACCGGGGAAACTCCCCCCTGTCAGGTGAAAAAAAAAGGTCAGTTGGCTCTCATGCATTGAAGGAGGCATGACCTCGGCTCTGGGCTCCCTAGGCTGTGGGGGGAGTGTAGCGCCCAGGATCACTTTGAAAATTGGCACCCGGTGAAAAAAAAGGGTTACAAGATCACCGGATAAGAGCCTGATTGGCGAATTCCAAACATTGCTGGCCCACACTAACCTACCTGACCGAGGAGCACTTTATCTAGTTTGCTTTGTTTTTGTTTTTTGTTGTTGAGTGAGAAAGATTTTTTTGCACGTTACGCAAATAATCTGGGAGTGGGGACCCACCCAAAATCATTTGGGGACCCCGGTCCCCAACTTCCTGCTTTATTTCCTGTTTCCTGTGTATGGGGTAAAGAGTCAAGTTGTCATCATACTTTATGCTGATTCTCACATGAATGGGAAGCTTGCAGTGTTCATTTAATCAACACTCAGGATGTTGTGCTCAATAAACCTATTACATATTGATATAATAGGTTTATTGATGGTTATATGACATGGCAACATGTTTGTTTTTATGGTCCAGAATGTGATGTGATGATTGGTTTACATGAATTGGTCCAATCAGCTTAACCCATCAAAACCGGGAAAGAATCTGTGTCAATTTAGATTTGAGCTAAAAAGCATTGTTGTATACTTTGGCTATTCAGAAATATCAGATATACAAGCTCACAGCGCTCATAGCGCGTCACTTCATGCCGCGCTATGAGCATGACATGGCCGCGAGTTCCCATCTGATGTCGTGTGGGAGTTCAGACTGCTCCAGATTGTACTGAATAACTGCCATCTTGCATAATGTCTTCATACTAGGACTAAAGTCTAAGACGTACAGCTCATCACGTAAGTCCCACCCTCCAAAGATCATGACACGATCTCCCACCATACAACAACACATCTTATACATCCCTGAACAGGGGCCTTTCCCCTTGGGCTCGACCTTCGTCCAGGAGAAGGTTTCTGGATTGAATCTCCACATAGCATTTAAGTCCTGGTTCCTGTCACAGCCACCACATGTGTACAATTTTCCCTTGTAGGCGAAGGCTGAATGACAACAGGGTGCTTTAGAAATAAGATGTGCAGAAGGTGTGATCAGCCAGCAGTTGGTCTCTGTGTCAAACACAGTGATGTTGTTGTAGACCCGCTGGCCCCTCCGGCCCCCAAATACAAACATCTTAGTCCCGAAAATGGTGGCAGACTGACTTAATGAATCAGGTGGTGGAGTTCCTCTGGTGTTAATTAAAGACCAGACCATGGTGGTGGTGTCCAACTTGTAGATGTCATTAGTGCGTCCAATCAGCTGTGTGTAGCCTCCATAGATATATATGACCTTCCCCAAGGCACAGGCTGAGTGGCCCTTCCTCGCCCCTGGAACAGTTCCAGAAACCTTGGGATTGAACCACATGTTGGTGTCGACATCAAATGTATAAATAATGTTGCAGTACGGAAAACCTCCCCAGATATACACCAGATCTTCTATCAGAACAGCTGTGTGGCTGCAGCACATGTTAGGAACCTCAACAGGACGTTCTCCTCTTCCATTTGTCACTGGGGGCAACTTCCTCCAGCACAAAGACACTGTGTTGAAGATGTGGACATCAATCTGATCACTGTTGTTCAGGTATCTTCCAAATGAGTACAGCTTGTGTCCTACTACCACAGCAGCATGGTGGAAATTATTATGTCCTCCTTTCAGATGTATCGTCCAGCGAAACATTTCACGCAACGGCACCACTGTGGATCAGTACAACTAATTTACAGAGTCAACTCTTTGAAGGCAGGTCATGTGTTGGTACTAGTAGCAAAATGATATTTAGTTTAATGGAAAATTCATTTTAAAGGAAAATTAACATTTGTGTGATGACGATTTTATGATGTCATTGCGTGATGATGTCATTATGTAGAATCTAATTGTCTGTCGCCAGGCCGAAAGGCATTGCGAGAGTATGTTTTTGCCAGACCCAGAGGGTCGGCCTACATGAGGCTTTGTCCCGCTTTCGTCCATACATGGGCATAGATGGGACCTTGCATGACGTCATGCGAAGTCCGGCCATTCAGATTTCAACCACTAGGGGTCTGGCAGTACCAGGTCTCCTGGTTCACCCTGTCTGTCCGTCCGTCCGTCCGTCCGTCCGTGTGTCCGTGTACAGCTAATCTCCGGCACCGTCGGCCCGGGCGCCGCGAAACTGTGCACAGACACTCCCTGGATACCAAAGCCAAACTTCTGCCTTCTGCTTCTTTTTCAGATTGGCCTGTTATAGCGCCACCAGGAGGCCGATTTGCACAAAATACATTTTGGGATATCACTCCTACAGATTCTGTCCAAACCTCACGCAAATCGGTACACAGTATCTCTATAGTCATGTGATCAACACGGATCTGTCCGATTTTCCATATTCCATCCTGATTGGCTAACATTGGCTTGCAAAGTTTGCAGGATAGGTCCGTTTTGAACAAAATGCCTCAAAACATGAACGCAGCGTGCAATGTCCGTGAAATTTCACACACACATTCCCACTAGGGCGAGATAAAAATGCCACCTTTTTCACATTGGCCTGTTATAGAGCCACCAGCAGGTCTGATTTAGCAAAACACATTTTTGGAAGAACATGCCTCAAATCATGAATACAGTGTCCGATAGAACGGCCTAAGAAGAAATGCCACCCTTTTCACATTGGCCTATTATAGTGCCACCAGGAGGCCACAATAACCTACCTGACCTGGCGGAGAACTGTGCTCCGAGGAGCACTTTCTCTAGTTTCATGTTTGAGTTTGCTGCCGGCAGCAGTCACTCTGCTGCTAACGCTGGTCCTATAGGCATTGTTGTGACAAAAATACAGAGTCACTGCTAATTATAGTTACGCTTGGTAGTGATCTCTCGCTGATCGCTGGTTATTTATCTAAACGACTAAACCGTTGTTGGGTGTGAAAGCTGAGCAACATACCATAGCCTATTAGCTTAGCGGCTAACTTAGCCTGGCTGATAACGATGGCCCTCCTGGCTTTGCAAAGTATAAAATTCCATCATGGCCATACTGTAGTCAAACAGTGCTACCAGCTCTGTAACAAGAGACAAAAGATAAGTGTGACACAAGCCTCAAACAAGGGAAGTGCATCTCATTAACCACAGATGTGTGGACTTCACGAGCTACATTACATTCACAGGTTCACAGCTCGTGTTATAACACGCAAATGGGAAATGAAAAGTAGTAATACCACAATGTAGAAATACTCTGTTACAAGTAAAAGTACCAGTATTCAAAATGTACTTGAGTAATAGTACAAATGTATTGGCATCAAAATATACGTAAGTACTAAAAGTAAAAGTACTCATTATGCAAAATGTCCCATTTCACAAGTTTCCAAATGTATAAAATCCTTTGAAAACAGACGATCTACAAGCTCACAACGTGTCGCAAAGCGACGCGTTGGGTTTTCAAATAGCCAAAGTATATATATAGGTCTTAAGTGGTTAATGTATGTTTCACAAAGTAACAAGTAACTAAAGTTTTCAAATAATTGTAGTGGAGTAAAAGCATAATATTTGCCTCTGGGATGTAGTGGAGTATAAGTAAAAGTACAGAACATTGCAAATACTCCAGTAAAGTAAAAAATACCTCAAAATTGTACTTGAGCACATGTACTTTTCTTATAAGATAACTATTGTATTGTGGACTTGTTATTCTGATATTATCTGGTATTGTTACATCCCTACTTTAAGAAATAAAGATGCAAATTATATTGTCCCTCTTATAAGGAATCTAGAGGGCTAACACTGGAATTGTCTTGCCAATTTAAGAGCATACCTAGAAAAAGTGCTCCTCGGAGCACAGGTCTCCCTCCGCCAGGTCAGGTAGGTTATTGTGGCCTCCTGGTGGCGCTATAATAGGCCAATGTGAAAAGGGTGCCATTTATTCTTAGGTCGTTCACGGCAATCGGATACTGCATTCATGATTTGAGGCAATTTGCTAGATTAGACCTATTGGTGGCGCTATAACAGGCCAATGTGAAAAAGGGTGGCATTTCTTCCTTGGCCTAATGGGAATGTGTTTGTGAAATTTCACGGAAATCGCAAGCTGCGTTCATGATTTGAGGCATTTTGTTCGAAACGGACCAATCCTGCAAATTTTGGAAGCGAATGAGGATGGAATATGGGGAATCGGACAGATCCGTGTTGATCACATGACTATAGAGATACTGTGTACCGACTTGCATGACATTTGGATAAAATCTGTAGGAGTAATGTAAAAAAAATGGGTTTTGCACAAATCGGCCTCCTGGTGGCGCTATAACAGGCCCATGTGAAAACATTGGGGCAGAGGTTCTGAATTGGCATCCAGGGAGTGTGTGTGCACTGTTTGGGAGCGACCGGGCCAACGGTGCCGGAGATTAGCTGCTAACACACAGACAGGACGGACACACACACGGACGGACGGACAAGGGGTAAAACATACTCTCTCGCCATGCCTTTCGGCCTGGCGGGGACAATAATGAAGTACTACAGTACTTAACAGGTCACACACTGGACCATTGATATCCAACCAGGGTCATTCCTATGTTAATTCGCGCCGTTGCCACTGAGCTGCTTTCGTCAGACAATGTGAATGTTTGTTTTTGAGCGTGACGCGAGGTGAGGGATGGCAGCAGGTCACGTCAGGTAGGTCCTAATAGGCACTATGCAACAGCAGCCATATTATCACTTCCTTCACAGGTGTTAGCAATGGTACTAATGAAGGCTCTGTTCCATTTAGTGCAGCACAGTGGTTCTCAGACTTTTTTAATTTCCACGACCCCCATAACTCTGAGAGTGTACAAATGGAACCAAATGGACCCTTACGGGTCCATTTGGTTCCATTTGTACACTCTCAGTTACACATCTGTAAGGGGCCATTTGGACCCCCATTTTAGACCCACTGGTGTTTCCAGTGAGCCAACATGCATGATATCAGCACCCTGACTCTGTTTGACCCGAACGGAACAGAGCCTTCATTAGTATCATTGGCAACACCTGTGAATTTGTTCACAATATGGCTGCTGTGCATAGAGCCTATGTTTGAAGTAAATCTCTCGCGGGTACACGCGGGTACACGCCTGTGCGTGTGCGTGTGCAGCTCAAACAGCTGGTGGGGGGGCAGACCCAAATCCCAGAGTGCAATTTTTTTTTATGACGATTACGACGATTTCAACAAAATCGGTGATCGAAAACGGGCCATTTTCAAGATGTTTTGGCCATTATCTCTAGAACGGAAGGTCCAATCTGCTCAGTTCGAAGCTTGTTGGATGCGTGACATTGAGGACATTAAGAAGCACGCAATGACACCTTTTCGGGTCATTTGGGTTTTCTAGGGGGAGGCGAGATCTTAGTTGGGCAGGCGACCTGCCTGTCCTGCCTCTACAGTGGGTACAACGCCACTGGCGCACGGAGGTGACACTATACTGCACATGCGAGACGACAAGCAGGGAGGGGCCACTAATAGCCCCCCCCCCCCGTCACATTTCCCAACCCGGAACAAGCTTGGGTGAAAGGGCAGTATGCGCTGGGTGAACAACTCCATACAAGTGAATGGGTGGGGATTTTCCGTTACCGCTCTATTATTTTTAACTCCATGTTCAGCAGAAAGATGCCCGGTCAGAGCACAGAGCCATAATGTTAACTCTAGCTAATTAATGTTTAATGAGCACGTCCAGACTGGTGAGGAGACAGATTCTCGAAAATGACAAACAAAAAATTAATCAGTAGCATACAAAGACAAACGTTTCTAACCAGTCATATACAGCTAATGAAGGCCCTGGTGTTCCTTGTAAAATGACATGAATACTTTGGGCTCAGCAGTGGTTCAGCCAGTTTGAGTACAAAATAACGCATAACGTCACCACAAATGTCCTCGATCACCACGCACAGTAAGTTACAAACAAATGTGTTGAAATAATGTCCACTGGTGTTTACGCCAAAGTGCTTTGAAACACAGCTGCAATAAATCTGATGATAAGGAATCATTTATGCAGAGGTGACAATTGTGTCTGCTTGAATCAGATAGCACCGGTGACTGTTGCCATGGCCAGCATCAAGTACAGACAGAGGCTGGGGGCAGGGTCAGTCATAAACACACCCTCTAAAAAGGGATGCAGATTGTTTTAATTAACCCACTTAGATGAGGATAGAATCCGTGTCATTTTAAGATTTCTTTGGCTATTTTTCAAAAATCGTGAAAAAAAAATGCAAATCTTTGAATATATATATATTTTTTTTTAAGCGAACATTTTTAACTCAAATATTTGCTTCTGGGGGGTCCTTGGAATAACATATTTTGAGATGGGGGTCCGTGGCCAATTACATATAAACACTGATTATAGCAACGTACGTTTTTTTTTTTTTTTTAAAGAAGCAAAGATTTGAGTTATAAATGTTTGCTTTAAAAATATATATATACAAATAAGATTTACACACATTTTCAAAATCTTTCAAAAATAGCAGATCTACAAGCTCATAGCGTGGCACTCGGTGCCACGCTATGAGCTTGTATAGCTTGCATACCTATTTCTTATAGCTTGTATATCTATTTGTATTTGTATATCTATTTTTGAAGAGTCAAAGAAATCTTAAAATAACACACATGCGTTGCCTTCCCGGGTCTTAAAGGGTTGATTAAATAGTACCGCGAAGACAATTATTAAATCAATTCCTAAAAGCTAAATGGAAATGTACCTTCAGAAGGATTTAGTCTCAGTATCAGTGAGGGGGCTGGTTAGAGTAGAGCATGTTGTGGCTCAGTTGATTGCATTTTTATGTTGTCCTTGACGAGTAACAAGGACAACAGTGGTCAGAGTGGACAGTCCAGACAAAAAGGGGCAGTGGGAGTACCGTCATAAAACGTCTATCTGTTGGAGAGCTCTCAGTGAAATTACATTCTCTCAATAGGCTCTACGCACAGCAGCCATATTGGACAGAAATTGGGCCTCTTCCTTGCTTCCTTCACAGGTGTTACCAATGATACTAATGAAGGCTCCGTTCCATTTAGTGTAGCACAGTTGTTCTCAAACTTTTTATTTTCAAGGACGCCCCATAACTCTGAGAGTGTACAAATGGAACCAAATGGACCCGGAAGGGTCCATTTGGTTCCATTTGTACACTCTCAGAGTTACACCATATCAAGGAACCATGAGGGTCCCTGGACCACACTTTGAGACCCACTAGTGTTTCCAGTGAGCCAACATGCACAATAGCAGCACCCTGACCTGTTTTACCAGAATGGAACAGAGCCTTCATTAGTATCATTGTTAACACCTGTGAAGGAAGTAAGAAGAGGCCAAATTTTGCTCCAAAATGGCTGTTGTGCATAGAGCCTATTGAGTCCTCGAAGCAAGAACAAAGCAGGACTGGACAAGTTGGTAATGCTTCCCTATAAAGATTTACAAATATAGAGCAGCAGCAGGGTAGGGAGGGGATATAAACCACAACCTCCAATCAAAACGTAGGTTTTGCACATGCTCAGTAGTGGTTGGGGCGTGGTGGGGAGGGATTTTAAAGCACCAATCAAAACGTAACCTACGCACATGCCCAGTAGGAGTGTTTAGGGGTGTGTGAAGAGCTTGCTGGCAGACGCCACAGGGGGTACATGCAAGTGATTGTGTCTCAGAGATGTATACATACTCGTGAGTACCGTATGTGGGCAGGTAGTACATTAATGATAGGGGAGGCTATGGACAAAGACGCCCTTAAATATCTGGGGTCTGCCTGTGGGGAACACCCTCCCACCATCAATTATTTTCACGCAGTGCTCATCATGACCATCTGAGCACTGCATCCATCAGCTGGGTGAAGCTGATGAAACTGAATTTGGCCCACAGGATTATGGTCTCCAAAAAATATCATTTTTTGAAATGTCAAGCCAATAATAATGAGTCGGTTAAGCCAGAAGTAGTCAGGTATTAAATGCAATGTATGCCATTACTATTATTCCGTACAGGTGATATTCTTGCAGTCAGTCTACCAACCCTGATAACCCACTAATGCAGAGGTCTTCAACAGGGGGTCCGGGACCCCTAGGGGGTCCTCAGAGTTACTACAGGGGGTCCGCCAAATCTGTGATTTTCTACATTAACCACTTCACCCAAACATCCCTATTCTGAGGAGAACTATAGCCAAAAATAGCAGATCTACAAGCACACAACGCCTCGCGCTGCGAGGCGTTGTGTGCTTGTAGATCTGCTATTTTTTGGCAAAGTGGTTTGGTATAGGGGGGAAAAAGAGCAGACTAAGTACAGAGTGAAAGGTCAGGTTTACTAAGTGTTGTTTAAGTACATGGTTAAATATCTGGAAATACACGTTATCATGAATCCAACATGATAGTGCTGTGAAACAAGTCTATGAAGCTGCCTATGAAATAAGAAATATCTTATACAACATATAACGGGGGTCCCTGCTTTATCTCGCTCTCAGCCAAGGGGTCCTTGGCCTGAAAACGTTGAAGACCCCTGCACTAATGTTAGCCTACTGGACCATTGAAACAATTCCCCCCCCTTCTCAATTGGTGGCACCTACGTGTATTTAGCAAAAACAAGTTCCTGTAAAAGTCAAAGTAATATGCCATCCATCACTTAAAGGCTGAGATAATGACCCATGCCATTAAAAACAAATTGGTTCAAGCAGTGTGCTAAAAAAAAATAGGCAATTTTAACTTTATTAACCCATTAAGACCTGAAGCCGATTCTACATGTCTCCTAAATCTCAACAGTATTCTGAAAAACGTATGTATCTTTTTCATGTCAAGGACCCCCAAAAATATATGCATTTGACCGCAGACCCCCATCAAAATATTTTGTTCCAGGGACACCCAGAAGCAAAGATTTTAGTTAAAAATGTTCTCTTTAAAAATATATATATTAAAAGATTTGCACACATTTTCACGATTTTTCAAAAATAGCAGATCTACAAGCTCGTAGCGCGGCACTCGGTGCCGCGCTATGAGCTTGTAGATCTGCTATTTTTGAATAGCCCAAAGTGTAAAATAAGGCTTTTTTAGCTCAAATCTAAAAATGACAAAGTTCTAGGTCTTAATGGGTTAATTGTCGATACATTTCAACCGACATAATGTAGTGTACATCAACAGTAGTGTATATTAACATTAATGCACATTAACGTGACCCATTAAAATTGGATAAGCCAGGACTGGGTGAGTGCATTTAGCTTTTAAGCGGTGGGTTAGGGCAGTTATCAGAAGACAATTATTACACACTCACGAAGGTAATGGATGACTCCTCAAAAGTCACCTTGAATGAATGAGACTCATCAGTCACACATGCCAAACATGCACACACGTGGCCTCTCCACAAGCAATCAAAGGTCTTTGTTGACTGTGGGGGACAGGGCACCTCAACGGTCATCAGCCAGATCGTCAAGGTCAGCTATCAGTTTTGGTGATAATACAGACAATGATGCAGGTCTACTGTAATGTATACCAGTCATTCATGGGCAGTGGTGGAAAAACGACTCCCATTATTTGCTTAAGTAAAAGTATTGACTGCAATGTAGAAATACTCTGTTACAAGTAAAAGTCCGGAATTCAAAATTTACTTGAGTAAATGTACAACAGAATTGGTATCAAAATGTACTTAAAGTTAACCTGACCCTGCCAGAGGTGGCGGTATTGAGTAACCAGGTTCCTGTGAAACAATGTGTGGAGCAAGCTGTTTGGATCTGGTAGCGTCAGGTTAACTTAAAGTGCCAAAAGTAGAAAGTACAGGCCTGGGCCATAGCGTGACGGTCCAGGCACCCTAGGCTGCAATGCCAGCCTGACAGCGTGTCGCGGGTTCGACTCCCGTTCCCGACGACCTTTGCTGCATGTCACCCCCCATCTCTATCCCCATTTCCTCCAAAAAAAAATCTAAAAAAAAAAAAAAAAAAGTAGAAAGTACTCATTATGCAGAATGTGCCATTTGAGTCTTTTGAAAATAGCAGATCTACAAGCTCACAATGTGTCGCATCGCGACGCATTGTGAGCTTGTAGATCTGCTATTGTGAGCTTGTAGATCTGCTATTTTCAAATGGCCGAAATGTATATATATACATGTATATATATATAGGGCTGATCGGTTGCTATTTGTGCGCATCAGCGTTCTACAAAACAAGTTTAAAATAAGGTTTTAAGAGGTTTGCGTTGATTTGCTGATCTAATCATCCATCCAGATAACCACCCCCATCTGGTCCTCCTTGGTCTGCCCTGCGGTATTCTCCAGGGGGACATGCTCCTAGGGAGACGCCCAGGAAGCATCCATGCTACATGCCCGAAACACCTTAGGGGCCAGGTGACTGAACTTCTTACCCTATTCCCTAAGAGAGAAACCAGCCACCCATCTGAGAAAAGGCTGCTTGTATTCCGCAATGATAAATTCTAATAGTACAGTATGTAATGTCCAACGGTGAGGTTCTCTTATAAGCGGGGGGGCTTACCTCACCGGCACCACAATTATCTGTCATCTTTCCTAGGAAAGAACTAGTATACTATGCATATGTAGGTATATATACATATATTCTGTTGTGCAAATCAAATACATCAAAATCAAATATTCTTTCGGTCGTCATTACCCACACTTCATGACCATATCTGAGATTAGAAAGGAAGAGAGCTTTGCATTCTGGCTCAGATCTCTCTCATCACGACAGTGCTGTATACAGTAGTATACCACTGGTTCTCAAAGTGGGGTCCGGGGACCCCCAGGGATCCTTGAGGGAATTCCAGGGGGTCCCCAGCTAAATGATGGATACCGGTAGTTAGGAACCAAATAGACCCTTATGGATCTGTAACTCTGAGAGTGTACAAATGGAACCCGTCAGGGTCCATTTGGTTCCATTTGTACACACTCAGAGTTACAGATCCATGAGGGTCTATAGTAGACTTTTACTTTCACTCCACTACAGTACATCTCAGAGGCGAATATTGTACTTTTACTCCAGCACAATTATTTGAAAACTTTAGTTACTAGTTACTTTGCATATATACATTACTAGAGTTTCGGGGGGCTACGCCCCCCTCAACCCCAGCCGCGCACGGGGCCCAGCGTGGCCGTCTGTATATTGGGGGACCCAAATCGCCGGAGTGAAACTGTGGAAAAGTTTTTTTGAAAAAGGAAACCATTTGAAGAAATAATATTTGTTATGTTTCAGGGGGTCCACAGGGGGTCCGCGGACCCCCTGATGGTCCACTGACCCCCTGTGGAGTGTTGGGACGCGCGGGGACACCCCTGGAACATTGCGGACCATTTCGGTGTTTTTTTTTTTTTCATGAAGGTGGTTGCTTGTTTCTGGCGCAGGCTGTGCAAACCTGGCAACCCAGCGCATGCTGCCGCACGTTTAAGTGGCGTAGCGTCATGAGGGTCAGTGGGGCCGTGGCTCGGTCAGTGAAGACCCTGTAGTGCGGATGATATGTGGCATAGAGGGGCAGATTGTAAATCCACAGAGGAAACATCCGTGGGCTACCATTGGTTCAGCGATGTGTGCGGTCGCCCTGCGGCCCCTCCTCCTCCACCAATGTGCAGTATTGAGAGCCCTGACGTCACAACAATTGGAGCGATGGGCACTGCACTGTGGTTGGTTAGGGTACACCTAGGGCCCAGGTAGAACCCAGTTAAAGCCTGCATGGGCAAACCCAGTTAGGACCCGCCTTGGTCCCACATAAACATGGGTAGTTGGGGCCCACCTAAGGGCCAGGTAGAAGCTACTTATAGGCTGCATGGGCATCGCAGTTGGGACTGAAGTGGATGCCGCTGACATTGCTGACATGGGGTCCATATGGTTTAGCCCACCTTGAAACCATATGGGAACTACGCTGGCATGCTGGCTGTAATGCAAACGCTGCATCATACCTGCAGTGTGTAGTTTGATGTTGTGTGTGTAGCAGATATACCTGCAGTGTGTAGATCAATGTCCATAGGAAAGTCAATGGCCAGCAGTGTTTTTTTTCCCCAGCAGAGTTTCTAGTGTCTCTGTGTCTCTCTGGAAGAGGTTGCACATGAACTCTGCAGCCGCACTGAGGCGCTCCAACACAAACACTCTGACATTAAGCTGCTTCACACAACAAACATCAGCACCACGCTGCTGTTTGTCCAAAAGACACAATATCTCCTCTCCCACCGACGTCATGTGTTCATTTATCGACAGCCGTACAGACTCCTTTTGACACATTTTACGTCGTTTATCCAGCTCTCACTGACTCTCCACATGGGGCTGTTATTTTGCTGCGATCAAGTCAACGATGTGAGAGATTAGCTATCACAGACGGACGGACAGGGGGTGAAACATAGTCTTGCGCCATGCCTTTCGGCCTGGCGGAGACAATAAAAAAGCGAAAGTAAAGGAAATGGCCATTTCTGCAACAGAAGTAGTCAATAAACTATGCTATGAAAACATGGGCCACATTGGCAAAGAATGTAAGAAAGAGGCAATGATGTAGAAAATAGCCGATCTCCAAGCTTACAAAGCCTCTCAACGTGAGGCGTTTCGAGCTTGTAGATCGGCTATTTTCACAATATTTACTTGTGGAACGGAGTCAAACAGAATGGGGGGGTCCCAGATCAAGTACGTGTATTTGGGGGGGGGGGGGGGGGGGGGGGGGGCGGCGTGAAAGGGTTGATAAACACTGCTCTAATCGGAGCGAAATTATCTGAAATTACTACATGACCATAATGCAGCCTAACATGCGTTGCACGGGGCGGTCCTGCCATTACGTTAGTTACTGTAGTTGCTGTGGAGCTACATAGTTCTCCAGAAGACACACACAAACATACAGCATCTACAATGGACGAACTGAGCAGCAATATAGACATTCACCACACGAACGTGCATTGTTGACAAAGTGATTGCACAGCCGCTGCAGGCATGACAACCAGGTTAGCGTTAGCGACATGGCAGCTATCACAGCGCCCTGTCCGTCGTGCTGCAACTGCCTGTGATGGCTACAGGAGTAACAGCAAGCTGTCTGCGATGCCATTGTCTGGAGACTGCTCTTAGCGTGACACGACCAATGAGAGTGAGCGCTGTAGTTGTTGCTAAGATACGGTGGCGTCTCTGCCCCATAGCTTGTAGATCTCTCACACATGATTGGCGTAGGCTGCGTTGCCAGGTCTGACTTTGTGTCTAAGCAATGGTCGGCTTATTTTTGCGCGCCTTTGGGCTCGTTTGCATTGTGCGCACGGCAGCGCTTGTTTAGCGTACGTCAGCGCGACGTGGCAACGGACGTGGCAACGTGAAAGGTGATTGGCTGGTGAAAAGAAACACCCGACGTTACACCAGAAATGGTGCCTGGAGAAAATGGTGACCAAAAAAAAAGTTTGGAAAAAAAGGAAAAAACCCCCGCAGCGGCTGCCTGCTGTTGTGGTGATGAGGTCGTGCGCACGGTAAACGGTACGAAGCTGCCTCCCCTTCCGTTTTGTCCGACATTTGGTGAGTAGAATTAATTATGTTGCGCAGTGGAAAAGGTGTAGTGAACAGTGAGATGTCCCCTACGCGAGGCGTAAATTCAGCGCGGCCGCCGTGGCGAGTCAGTTGGCGACATGTGGTCTGGCGGTGCGTTGTTTATTCGATAACAGAGCTGTGGGGTGTGGACACCGAGGGTGCGGAAGTCGGTCGCCATTTATATAGTTAGATTACATTATAAAACATACATTAACCACTTTAGCCCTATTTTATACCTACTGTAGGCTATTCGAAAAAAGCCAATCTACAAGCTCACAACGCGTCGCATCGCAACGCGCTGTGAGCTTGTAGATCTATTTTCAAACATTTTAGTCATTTTACTTTTGGTACTGTAAGTACATTTTGATACCAATACATTTGTACTTTTACCCAAGTAAATTTTGAATTCTGGACTTTTACTTGTATCAGAGTACTTGCATTGCATTATTGATACTTTTGCTTAAGTAAAACATTTGAGTACCTTTCCCACCACTGCTCACAACAACCAACTGAAAGGCCCTGTGAGGAGCACACAACAGGTGTCCCAAACACACACACACACGCATACACACACACACGCACACATGCACTTCTCAAGAGGCCGCTGGCTCCAGTTCAACGTTTCCTTTTGTTGAGCGACATGCATCATTAACAGCTTTTAAACTGTAGAAGTGCCCTGGCCTCGGGATCTTCAAACAGTCTGTCCATCTCTCCCTCCCGGATCATCCCAACCGCTACACCCAATCCATCCTGTCTCTTTAGACTGTTACTAAAGGAGCTTAACAGCCCATACCCAAAAGCCAGCAAGGGGGCATTTGTACTCCATAAAAAAAAAAAACCTACAAATACTTCTTAGTGAAAACTGGTCTGTGGCAGCCAGACATTCGCTATGCAAACCTGGTACAATGAGAGCAGGTGAGTAAAACTTTTTGTATGATTTGTTTCCTCTTCCAAAAGGAGGTTTTGTTGAAACATTTTGTTGACCGTTTCTTAACCTATTTAGACCCGGAAAGAATCTGTGTATTTTTTTTTTTCATTTATTTGGCTATTCAAAAATAGCAGATATACAAGCTCATAGCGCGGCACGCTATGAGCTTGTAGATCTGCTGATCTTGTAGATCTTTTTTGAAAAAAAAGTTGTGAAAATGTGTGCAAATCTTTGAATATATACACATTTGTAACTCAGATCTTTGCTTCTGGGGGTCCCTGAAACTAACGATTTTCAGATGGGGAAAAATACATATAATTTTGGGGGTCCTTGACATAAAAAAGTTTGAGAACCACTGATATATATATAGCAACATACGTTTTTTTTTTAAAGGAATCGTTAGGATTTCAAAGACATTCGTGGAATCCCCAGAAGCAAAGATTTTAGTTAAAAATGTGCTATGAGCTTGTTATACAAGCTCATAGCGCGGCAAAGAAATCTAAAAATGACACACAGATGTGTTCCCCGGTCTTAATGGGTTAAATAGCAGAACGTGACAATTACAAGATGGTCATTAACAAACACTTACAAACAGTGAACAGCTCTTTGCAACTTGTAAAGACATGTATGCTATGTGTGCTTCCTCATTAGGACATGCAGTATATAGTATAACAGTACACTAGCACTGTGAATAGCACAGAATAGTTGCTTGTTGCATTTTGCACAGTGCAGTGGAAGATATCCACATAACCTTCAGCTAAGAGAGACTTTGGGTAATTGATTTATTTTTTGCCTGACAGAAATAACACATCATGAATTTGAAATGAATTTAGCACACGTCTTTCCTTCCAGTCATTGGCAAGAGGGTGTTTCTCTCTAAAACAATTAGCATCAGCTTGTCAACGTTAGAAAAGCCATTCAACTATTTCAGCTGGGAATATTGCTCATTACAGTTGGCTCCTTTATTGACAATAAAACACCACGTGTTCAATATGAAAACAGACAGCTTCTAACATGCTAAGTGCTACAAGGTGATGGTGCTTATTGTGTAAATATGGAGGATACGGTACCTCCAACAAAGTTTACAGTGCTGATTCTGAGGTTGCACAGTTAATGTGAGTATTAGGGTATACAGCAGTGGTTCTCAAAACTTTTTCATGTCAAGGACCCCCCAAATTGACACTTATTAGCCCGCGGACCCCCATTTGAAACGATATGCCAGGGACCCCCCACTAGAGAAGATTTGTACGGCTCTAGCAGTGATTCTCAACCATTTTAATTTCAAGGACCCCCAGTTTGACATGCATTAGGCTACGGACCCCCATTTAATGGCATTTATATCTCTGGGACCCCAATTTAAATTGTAAAATCAATGTTAATTTCACTCTGAGCATGTACAAATGGAACCAAATGGACCCTAACGGGTCCATTTGGTTCCATTTGTACACGCTCAGAGTTACACACCCATAAGAGTCCATTTCCTATCTATCCATCATTTAGCTGGGGACCCCCTGGAACTCTCTCAAGGACCCCTGGGGGTCCCCGGACCCAATGGTATACAGTATGTGTAGAAAGGGACATGCCCGTGTCTCCATGTACTATGAATGGAAGTTAGGGGATGGGTTAGTTTGACGGTGATGCATTGTTGTTTTTACCAATCTTAATTATGATGCCAAACCATAAATTGGAGGATTTAACCTCTTAGCTGAACCACTTAAAAACCTATACGTAGTTGATCAGGTTCCCCCAGTGGTTTGTTCTTAGACTCCTCCTTTTTTTGGCTAAACACCAAATCTCTTCACGAAAAATTGCCGATCTACGTCGTTAGGCTTGTAGATCTGTTATTTACGTTCACCTATTTTTGCCTATGATGACCCAGAACAGGGATGCTAGGGGTTTGTGTGGTTAAAGGTACTTCAAGGTGTTCAGAGCACCATTTGTTAGGTGCAAAAAGATTAAATAGCCTCGTGTGTACCAGAAAAATTAACAATGTCATGAGGAAAACTGCAAGTTGAAGTAATATTTTTAGAGATGTTTGTACTGTAAATGTATACCTATCTTTCAAAATGCTCAAGTATGCAACACACATCACGCGTACTTCTTATGGTACAGAAATAACGCATTTGTTTCAATGAAATAGTAGTTCAGGTTTGGGTTAGGGTAACCACAAGCATTGATTTCAGAATACGACAAATTCTTTTTCGATATTGGTATAGCAAAATAAATATTAAGACTATACGAAAGAACAAGAGATTTTTACGAATCCAAAAAATACATTCTCAAAGCGCAGCAAAGATAGCGAAATATCCCGATTATACCAACACTGAAATGGCGTAAGCCAAACAACATTTCTTTATATTGTGAAGCGTCAATCCATTTGATGTAATTGTAGAAGAACAGCGAAAAAAAGGTGGCGTGTTCCCTTAATTCCCTGCATCAGCATCAGCAGCGAGGGCATCTCAGGCGAACCGCAAAGCCAAGGGTTAAAAATACGGTACCACGCTGACTCCACCATTTAAACAGCATGCCACGCCATTTTTTTACCAGCTCTTTATTGCCCCCGCGCCATCTCTACCTCTAGCTCTAACTTCCTGCTACGCTATAGCAAGGCATTCAAAAGATGAGGATGACCGCGCCAGAAAAAAAAAAAAAGACAAAAGAAAGATACAGGGGTTTCAACAACATTAAGGGAAGGTCATTGTCTGAGGGCTTACCCTGGGAGAGATTGCAGAGGGCCCTCGAACCTGCCAGAACCTATCGACCGCGTCCGGGAGCAGGACCTAGAGAGCGCAAGAGAACAACAAAGACAGTTTGTGACAAAGCTGAGGCAGGCGCCGCAGTGTCTCTGAGGAGTGAAATCAAATGTGACATTTTTCATTTATTTGTAAATGCCTCCTTGGCGACACACTCACTCGAAACGACAGTTGGGCTCTCACGAAGTTAACCCGCTCGGACCTGGAAGGCCATACTGTGTGTCATTTTAGATTTTTTTTAGCTAACCATTATTTTATACTTTGGGCTATTCAAAAATAGCAGATATACAAGCTCGTAGCGCGGCATCGAGTGCCGCGCTACTAGCTTGTAGATCTGCTATTTTTAGAAAATCTTGCAAATCTTTGAAAACTTTTTTTTTTTTTTTTTACACACATTTTTGAATGTAAAAAATAATTGGCAACTTTTTTTTTTATATTTATTTTTTTCCTCAGATCTTTGGTTCTGGAGGTCCCTGGAACAAAAAAAATTACAAATGTTGGTTTTATATACTATATATATTCAAAGATTTGCACATATTTTCACGATTTTTCAAAAAATAGCAGATCTACAAGCTCCTACACTCGTTGCCGCGCTATGAGCTTGTAGATCTGCTATTTTTGAATAGCCAAAGAAATCTAAAAAAAACGACACACACAGATACTTTCCCGGTCTTAATGGGTTAAAGGGAGCTGATGGTAGAATAGAGGGATCCTGACAGAGGTTGTAATGAGATGCCGCATTAGGGCCGCTCGCTCGCTGTCTCATTCACTCCTCGCCTCTCACGCCCAAGGAGCACGCCCTTCACTTCCAATCTAACCACCCCGACCCATTTGGGGAAACAGTTAACCCATTAAGACCTGTGACCGATTCTACAAAATGTCTGTTTTTTAGAATGTCTTCTAAAAACTGTTTTTTGAAAACTTATGTTACCAATTACCATGTCAAGTGGTTTTCGAACTTTTTCATGTCAAGGACCCCAAAATGTATATGTATTTGGCCAAGGACCCCCCATCTCAAAATGTCTTGTTTCAGAGACACCCAGAGGCAAATATTTGAGTTCCAAATGTTCGCTTGAAAATAAATATTATTCAAAGATTTGCACACGTTTTTTACAATTTCTCAAAAATAGCAGATCTACAAGCTCATAGCGCGGCACTCGGTGCCGCGCTATGAGCTTGTATATCTGCTATTTTTGAATAACCAAAGTGTAAAATAATGCTTTTTAGCTCAAATCAAAAAATGACACAGATGCGTTCCAGCTGTTAATGGGTTAACCCTATGAAAAAAACTACACTAAACCCTCTTTGAGGCGCCACTGATAAAACATTCTTTGTGGGGTTTATTTTTTGCCTTTGATGATACACGCCGTTTGTCAGAAAGTCGGTCGGTTTATTCGCAGCCTCAGGAACCGGTATAAAATTAATCAAAAAATGTGCAATACAGACTCAGATTTATGAAGAAAAAAATAATTGTGAGGCTAGAGTTCCTTGCATTATGCCCTAAAGTATCGTATATGGATAGTTTAATTACAAAAAAAAAAAAAGTTGCGTTACCTGTGCTGAGCTGTGTGGCTGTAACATGAGTCGTGGTCTTTTAACATTTTGACACAAAAGGTAACGCAGGAACGCGTTATCGTTTCATTTAACCCATTAAGACCGGGAACGCATCTGTGTAATTTTTTAGATTTCTTTGGCTATTCAAAAATAGCAGATCTACAAGCTCATAGCGCGGCACTCGGTGCCGCTATTTTTGAATATTCACTATTTTTGAAAAATCGTGAAAATTTGTGGCAGAATCTTGGGTTCTGCCACAAATTTTTGAATTATAAAATAATTCAAAAACAATTATATATATTTTTTAAAGCGAACATTTGTAAAATATTTAGTTCCAGGGACCCCCAGAAGCAAAGATTTGAGTTACAAATGTCCGCAAAAAATAGCAGATCTACAAGCTCATAGCGCGGCACTCGGTGCCGCGCTATGAGCCGCGCTATATCTGCTATTTTTGAATAGCCCAAAGAAATCTAAAAAATTACACCCAGATGCGTTCCCGGTCTTAAAGAGTTAAAATGATTGAACAACCATTAAAAGTCACGATCGAGTCATAATTTCAACCCCTCCAAACTGGGTCAGGCTGAAAGGAGGTCTCAGTGGAGGTTCTTAAGGGGGTGTGGAGGGGCGGGGGGGGGGGGGCGAGGGGGGGGGGGCACCATCACCCTCTACAAGTGTTGTAGTGCCCTCTAAACTGTCCTCACAGATTGAGAGTGTGCACCATATAGTAGGCAGCATGGCGAGCAATGAGTTATGTACTTCATTAACCCATTCAGACCGGGGAACGCATAGCGTGTCATTTTTTTATTTGAGCTGTAGCCATTATTTTAATACTTTGGCTATTCAAACATAGCAGATATACAAGCTCATAGAGCTACTGTATGAGCTTGTAGATCTGCTATTTTTCTTTTTATCTTGGAAATGTGTGCAAATCTTTGAATATTATATTTTTTTTTTTAAGCTAACATTTGTAACTCAAATCTATGCTTCTGGAGGTCCCTGGAACAACATATTTTAAAGATGTTCGCTTTAATAAATATATAAATATTCAAAGATTTGCACACATTTTCACGATTTTTAAAAAATAGCAGAACTACAAGCTCATAGCGCGGCACTCGGTGCCGCGCTATGAGCTTGTAGATCTGCTATTTTTGAATAGCCCAAAGAAATCTAAAAATGACAAACAGATGCGTTCCATTTTCACACATTTGCACATATTTTCACGATTTTTCAAAAATAGCAGATCTACAAGCTCATAGCGTGGCACCGCCTAAGAAATCGAAAAAAAAAATGGTGCGTTTCCCCGGTCTTAACGGGTTAAGCTGAAGTAATTTCCCTCCCAGATATCACGTCTCCTTCAAGCCTCTCAGTAATCCATCCTAGAAGCCATCAGCTAAATTTAGCTCCCGGGGAGCACAATGCCACAGCCAGTCATAACAATGTAGGTAAAGGTGTCTGGGCGGAAGCTAAAGTAGTACAAAGTGCCAGTATATAAAATACAGAAGGGTATAAGGGATTATTAAAGTGATTCTGAGATTATTATTTTTGTCAAAACCCAAGTAATTACTTCACCTCATTAAATTGGTGTTATTCGTTCTTGTCTTAACTGTGCCGTTTTCTAATTACTTCTAGTGCTAGAGCCATCACCGTCAGCTGTGTTCCAAGTCACTTTGTGTGATTATTCCCCCTAGAAGGAACTATTTAAATGAAAATTACCAGAATAATATAACTCAACTCCATGCATCTATACAGAAAATAATTGAACCCATTAGAACCGGGAAAGCATCTGTGTCGTTTTAGATTTTAAACACTTTAACTATTATTTTATAATTTGGCCATTCAAAAATAGCAGATATACAAGCTCATAGCGCGGCTTGAATTTTGTGACAAATCTTTGAATATATATATATTTTTAAAGTGAAAATGTTTTTACTCAAATCTTTGCTTCTGGCCCTGTTCCTGGAACAAAATATTTTGAGACAGGGGTCCACGACCAAATACTTATCATTTTGGGGGTCCTTTACATGAAAACTGATATAGCAACATAATATCAGGCCCCTGTAAAAAGTAAAAAAGTCTAAGCTCATCATCAAAAAGCCCCCCTCCCCCACCCTCCAACTGTTTACTGTACATATCTTTCTTTCATATGATGTGTTTTGCATATTATTGTATATTGTTGTTTGTCTTTAAATGTCTCAATTTATTGAACACACAGGACCTTAAGGGAAACAAGCCCTGAGGGCTTATCTGGGTCATACGTTTAGCATTGTTTTGTATAAATATGTGCCACCGTGACTTGTTTTTGCAAACGGTTAATAAAGTAATCAATCAACAACAACAAAAAAATCACTTTCAATGCAATTTGAAGAGTTGAGCAATATTGATGCTCTTGGTTACTTTGTAAAAGTCAATGTCACTCAGACATGGGTGAGAAGTAGCCACAGAAGAACTTTGCAGGCACCAATATAACACTGACAGAGTTGTCTGGTTTCAACTCTCCTCCTCCAACTCTACTGTTCAACAAGGGATTGTTTGTCAAATTAGTGGTGGGCAGTTCAGGCCTTTGTTTTGATTTGCTCATTTCAAGTAATTGCATCTGAATTAATCAAACTTTTCAAGTTTTGAGATTTTGTGGATAGAGCCACACAGGTCATGAATATCATTCAGTATAACAGCTCGATTCCAAGCACTATCAGTGTCAAGTTTTTTGAAATATTTGTTCATCGCTGGAATGTCATTATATAACCGTGATGTATCAGGCAATCAGACTGTCAATAATCACTAAATAGGTACGTACTTGGGCACAGTAAAACACCACATTTCAAACTACTGTAGATTCAAAAGTAGGATTCTTTGTAGCAGCAATGCACAAAAGAGAAATTATGCTTGAGGGCTATTAAATAAATAACAAATGCTATTGATAGTATTGTGTCTACTGTAAAAAAAGAAGTAATAAAATGAGTGCACTCATTGGAAATCTTTGTATAATGTTATACTGCCTCGGATATGGATACCAGTTGTACCCGTCTGTCTGTCTGTCTGTCTCCCTTTATGCCCATATATGGATATCCCTGATGTCATCAGCATACAGATGTGCCACTTCAAAACTTCACACGTTACTGTTCTTTCCCTGAAAGTCCCCTGAAATTGCATGTTTTTCCTCCCTTTTCTGCCCTTAAAATCCACTGTTTTGCCCCTGAAAAGAAGTTGTCACTACACCCCCCCATTTTTCCCTTCAACAGACATCCATATACATGAGAACAAAAGAATGTGTTGAAGAAGGTGTCAGACTCATTATGAGGCGAAAGGTGATTTGACCAGTTGCTCAAATTAATTAGCATCATAAAAGCAGTGATCATCAAAATAATTCACCATTTTAAATGCCCTTCTTTGTCCCTCTTATTTCCCTGGGAATCCCCTGAAAATGTACTGTCTTGGCGATGGCAGGACATGTGAAGTTTTGAAGTGGCACATCTGTATGCCCATATATGGGATATGGACAACCGCCTATCTGACCAACTTCATGCCGGGCACCGCACTCCCTCGGGTCCTCTGCGACTGCGACACACATGCCGAGTTTGAAGTGGGTCGGTCCGACAGGTCTGGAGATACGTGAAGGACAGGTAATGTATGCATGCACACACACACACATTTACAGTAAGATAAAGGGTAGCTTGTCATGAGATTGATCACGATATACTGGCTCGCCATTTCTGACTCCATCCCACATACAGCACACGTAGGGGAAGAAAAACAATCTATAATATTCTATTAGCACATTTTATTCATTGCATTTTGAATACAATTGTCACTTATGGCACTTACGCATGATACCGGCTCAACTCGACTCCTTAGATATAATTTGTTAAGACGTTCAAACTAATAAATGTGAAATCAATAAATAATGAGAGCAACGGCATGGCCTATTTCTAACCTCAGATATTTCTTGGACTGTGCATGTACTGTAGGTGAATTAGAGATTGTTTCTAGACCAGTCACAAACAGATAGGCCTTTATTGATAACACAAGGGACATATATTTGCCATTGTTCTTTAGCGCTCCCCTACACAGACCGACAGACTTTGCTATGACGACCAGCTACACTACATTGAAGGGGTACGATCTGTAGTGGAAAACAAGGCACATGGTACCGAAAGCTGGTATAGTCGAGTCGACACAGTACAATGCAGTGGCAAAGTGTCATTAAATGCAATGACGGAGCAAAGAAAAGAGCAATATTTTCTCCTAGCACCAAACCATACAGTGAAACAATACATTTTAGCACAAAAACGTCAAACTTCAGAACACATTTGCTAGAATAAACCTGCTCAAACACTGTGAATATGTGAATAGCGAAACACTAAATTCTAAATTAGCGAACTTTTTTTCCTGAACTTGTTATTCACATAATCGACCATGTGCACCGTCATATTTTCTTATGTTTATTTATTTTAGATTTGTATCAAGTCATTTCTCAGTCAACACTTACTACCGTAATCAAATGTACCAGCAAGCATGATGAAATGAAAACTCACCGATGATAAATACTCGAAATGACAGTTAAAATTTCACTTTTTCTGTATTTGTTCTTTCTGTATTGTTGTAGTGAAGCTTGTGGTGTTCCCTATCGCATCCAAGAGAGCACCCCGTGTGTGACGCACAACATAAAACTACGTCTTGCTCGAGTCTCGTGATCGAGAGCGAGGGGAGGAGCATCTTTGAATCGAGAATGGATACCATCTCAGAATCAATAACGACAGTACACGCTCATTTAACCCATTGAGACTTGAAGCTGATTCTACATGTCTCCTAAATCTCAACAGTATTCTGAAAAACGTATGTTTCTATATCAGTGGTGCTCAATCTTTTTCATGTCAAGGACCCCCAAAATGATATGTATTTGGCCGCGGACCCCCATCAAAATATTTTGTTCCAGGGACCCCCCAGAAGCAAAGATTTGAGTTAAAAATGTTCGCTTTAAATTATATATATATATATATATATATATATATATATTCAAAGATTTGCACACATTTTCACGATTTTTCAAAAATAGCAGATCTACAAGCTCGTAGCGCGGCACTCGGTGCCGCGCTATGAGCTTGTATATCTGCTATTTTTGAATAGCCCAAAGTGTAAAATAATGCTTTTTAGCTCAAATCTAAAAATGACAGTTAATTAATTGGGTTAATTATCATATAACCTAATATTCAAGTTGAGTGTTCACAAAATAACTACTCTGAAAAATCAGAATTGATCAAACTTTTCAAGTTTTGAGTTTTTGTGGATATTGAGCCACACAGGTCATGAATATCATTCAGTATATGAACAGCTCGATTCCAAGCACCATCAGTATCAAGTTTTTAGGAATATTTGTTCACTGGAATGTCATAATATAACCGTGATGTATCAGGCAATCAGACTGTCAATAATCACTAGCAAATAGGTACGTACTTGGGCACAGTAAAACACCACATTTCCAACTAGGTAGGTTCAAAGGTAGGATTCTGTAGCAGTAATGCACAAAAGAAAAAAGATGCTTGAGGGCTATTAAATAAATAAAAAATAAAATAAAATGCTAATGTTTCTAAATGGGTAGTATTGTATGTACTGTAAAATATAAAAAATAATAATACATTGCAAAGTAATACATTTGGTGCCCTCATTGGAAATCTTTGTATAATGTTATACTGCCTGTTGGCAACAATGCCCGTTGGGAACGCATGCCCCTCCGGTTATGGATACCAGTCGTACCCGTCTGTCTGTCTGTCTCTGTCTATATTATAGCGCAGGGGTCTTCAACGTTTTCAGGCCAAGGACCCCCTAACTGAGAGAGAGATGAAGCATCAACAACACATCAGCAGTTTTTGACGACATCAGGGTCCCCTATATCTCCACATTTAGTCAATATTGGCAGTATGGGAGTAGTTCGTAGTGGTTTATAAATAAATAACCCAATTCATTGTAATATCTAATGTTATTACTGCTGTGGTAATGGGTACCACACGGGGCACTCCAACAACGGGTACAGCAAGTACTCTGTTGTTTCTGGCATGTCACATTTGACCTATATTATGTGTTATTATGGGCACAAGCAGAACAATCGCGAAATAACTATATTCACTATTAGGATTTCATATTATAAATGATAACGTTCTTTCACCAAAAATAGTGCATTCCATAAAATTGTGACCGTGAAGTGCCTGCAGCTCTCTCTCTCTGCCTCACTATCTTTTCCTCTCTCTGATGTGTGCTACCCAGACCCAATACACCCAATTATATCTATCCAAAACGATGACAATAATTGTTTTGGGATTGGTTGCGGTTGTGGAAAGGATGGTAGGGTGGAGAAGGGGAATAATGGGGGATTCTGATTACCAAAAAACAAATTCTCTTTTACTTTAGAGGTTGTAATCTTTACTCCCGACATTGCACTTGGAAATATATTTCTTTTCTACGGTTCATACAGTACATAATCTATCTTAGTGGCAAATGTGAGTGAAATACTTGCAATGTAGAGCCCTTGATATCCTCTTTGGCTTGCAGTTCACTTCTTATCATGTTATCATGTTCTGATTTGCTTCGGCTGAACAAACAAACAGTTCTCTCCCTATCCTGATCTCCGCCGCTGATTCAACATACTCAGTCGGGTGATCAACCCTGCTAATGGCTGACTACCGCCAAATGCACAAATTCATACTCGGCAAAGCCACTCTAACCCAAAATGCTTGTGGCTTGCTCAGGATCGGAGTAGTTCTAGGCAATATACCAATTTAAACTAGCATATGCTGAACTGACTATACAGCCATGTCAACAGCCATGGAAATAAGTTGTAAAAACCCAGTAGAGATAGTTAGCGACAGTCAGATGTTCCAGTCACAGGCACTGAATAGAACTACCCCGAATATAGTCTGTAAATTAAATTATCCAATGTGGGCAATACTAACTAGTAAATGTTTATCAGCAGTTTGACCTTAAATTTAAAGGTTTGAATAACCAGGAGAATGGGGGCTTTGTGTACACACAGTCTCAGCCACCATAATTATAACTACAGTAAATGACTGGAAGTTATATCTGCAAAGTCGTGGAGTGCATATTGCGCGCAGTCAGTAAACCTACCTGTAAAACCACAGAGGCAGGGTAAAGAAGAGAAATGCGTCTGCTTACATTTTACCATCAAATAAAATACTTTCACTATGAGGTTGCAGAGACCGAGCATTGTTTTTGCCACTCTCAGAATTAAGTATAGTCCATCTTAAGTATACTGTAAGTATTTGTTGAGGTCAGGTATATGATATTCACAAGGCCTATTTGAATTTCACTATTATACATTCTAATTTATATTATTTTATCAATTTATGTATGCACCTAAGAATATAATGTAATGCTGTGCAAATGTAGCTCATCTCATCACAGTGTCGCATCTTGAATTGCAAAAATGTGGGTTCCATTTTCTGACAGTCTTAACTCAGGGGGAGTGACCTTGCCTGACACAGTGTTAAATGGGCCAGCGAGAATGTTTTTGTGGGTATGTATGAGTATAAGATGGCTGTTAATAGTCCACCATTTTCCCATTTCTCTTTGTCATTGATGCCTGACAGGCTGTAATTTTCATTCTCTCACCCCAGCGGAGCTTACTGAGGTGGAGATTATGGAGATGACGGTTTGGATTTTTAAGCACCCTCTTCATCCCGTTTTAACCTATTAAGACCTGAGTCCGATTCTACGAATGTCTTCTGAATCCCAACAGTTTTCAGTGGTTTGAGCATCAGTGGTTTTCAAACTTTTTCATGTCAAGGACCCTCAAAATGATATGTATTTGGCCGCGGACCCCCATCTCGAAATATTGTGTTCCAGGGACCCCCAGAAGCAAATATTTGAGTTAAAAATATTCGCTTTAAAACAGTATATTCACAGATTTGCACACATTTTCATATTTTTAAAAAATAGCAGATCTACAAGCTCATAGCGCGGCACTCGGTGCCGCGCTATGAGCTTGTAGATCTGCTTTTTTTGAATAGCCAAAGTGTAAAATACTGCTTTTTAGCTCAAATCAAAAAAATGACACAGATGCGTTCCCGGTCTTTATGGGTTAAATCTCTATAATGTTTGAGCATAAATAAAAACAGATGCCTTTTATAAAACAATTGGGCAGGCAGGCAGTGGGGCTGAATAACAGTGTGCTTCAGTGCTCGCGCATTTATTACTGTCGCCATTGAGTGAGCTCTTACATTTCCCCCAGTCAATGTCAATCCACATGTCCGCGGAAAGCCCCTTTGACTAATAGCTTTAGGAGAGTGCGGATTGAAAATGTGGGGTAGAACATTAATTTTCTAATTCTCCTGTCACTGCCAATTTTATCATTCAGCCTGCCAATATTACTCTATATTTTTCATGCTCTAGGGCCATGTACAATTTGCCTGTAATTGATTAACTGCACAACAGCAATTGTTGCCAACAGCCAGAAAAACCTCTAATTACAGCTCCAAAAAACACATTGTGGTTAGATACAGTCTAGACAGCAACGAAACACTTCAAAACAACTTTCATTTCATTTTCAGAGAACCTTGGGTGTCATCACGTCTCTCTGAAGGCTAGCTTTAGTCTTTAGTTTATTTAGATTGCATAATAAACCCACAAATCAATCCAGGAGAAAAGTTAATTATTTCCATTGTGTTCCTATCAAAAAACAAACAATGTGGCAACTAGTGATGCACCGAATATTCTGCAAACAAAATTATTCAGACAAAAATAGGGAAAAAAAGCATATTTCAGTATTCAGTCGAAAGTTATACCAAAACAGCAACGTCAATAATATAATCATACATGTTTTTGCTTTCAGAAAAGGCCTCTCCATCTTACTGTGTCCCAGTCTGTCCCTGGCACCCTTATCGAAGCACACCTGTTCCACATCCAATTGAATGCTCAATAAGTATCGCAAGACAAATGTCAGGGCTAAATGGTTCATGGCATCAGCACAAATGAAAACAAACAAATAAGACCTAACCATGATGAAACGGTGCTTACATTTTGGAGGCAATCAATGGCTACTAAAGAAAATAAACGACTAATAAATACTACATTCATCAGTTGGCCCTCTGAATACTGAAGCTAGACAAATCAGTTAAGTTCTCCCCAGGTCCCCAATCAATGTTCCTGAGACAACACTTGTTTTGACCATGCTGTGTGACTCCATAGTCCATCATTAGTTGAACAAAGGGCAGACTGCAGAAACTGACCGATAAGCCAATAATTACTGTCCACTGCTCCGTGTTGCCTTTACTCAATTTTTACACTAATGGTCATCAATAGACCATGCACTGTTGTAAATGGCAAAATAATTTAATTATCCACTATACACAACCAGAAAGGTGTGCACCATGTAGCCACCAGGACCAGAGGAAGCTGTGGGTTGAAATTGCGCACGCACGCACACACACACACACACACACACACACACACACACACACACACACAAAATTGCCTCAGACCTTCTGGCCTTGTGGAGATAATGAATAATCATAACCTTAGGGCATACCCGTGGTCATAATATAGACAAACCTAACAACAGGTGACAAAGAAATTGGAATAAATCCATTTGTGTATGTTCTTATCATATTCTTATCTTATCAAAACTCCTATAACAATATTTATTACTTCCTGTCAAACGAAAATCGAGTGTCTGATGACATAGATAGACCCTTAGGAATAAATATGGATCTTGATTTCATGTGTGATTCCCATAGCTGCACGTTCCTCCAAACACACCAGTTTTAATTAAAGAGCAACTCCGTTTTGAGTCTCATTCAAGATGACATCCACATGGTGAGGCTGCTCCACCGTGCCCGCCTTTATTTAACTTATTAGCAATATTTTAAAAAATGTATTAAGACACATTACAGTATTTTCTGCCTTTCATTATTTCAAGGAAAGAAATGATCTTATATCACTGACTTTACTTTTATTATTATGCTCAAGGCAAAACAATGCAACTTATGTCACTAAGCCTCATATGCGTGCGGGGAAGAGGGGGAGGTGCTGTCGCAAAAAAAAAACATCACTTCAAAGTTTATTTTGCGGCAATTAAACACCGGCTTTTAATCTCTGCATAAGGATTTAAGGATGTTATGCTAATATGCTTATAGCACTTACAAGAAGAGTTCCTGGAAAAAAACTTTTAATGAGCTCCTGCTTCGAGTGGGGAGGACAACAACGTCACATCAACGGCTAATCATTATGCTCATAACAAGTTTAAAATAAAATTGTGTCCCACACGTACAGCATTTCTATTCTGTTCTCTGCAAACTCCTACAGTACGTACTTTCCACAATTTCATGTCTTTGACCGTCACTGTCTTCTCTCCTCCAGGCCGGCCTTTCAGTCTCCACTAGCTCCTTCTAGTGACGCCTTCCACATCTCAGTAGCCTGATTATCAGCCTGAAGCTGCGTGGAGCTTCAGTCTGAAATTGGCTGCATTGTCCGCGGGAGGGGATTGAAATTGCCCTAAACCAATCACAAGAGATCGACGGATCCGCCTACATCTGACGTCATCACACAGCTTGTTTTAGCAGATATTCGCTGATTGGCTTGCCGTTAGACCCCCCCCCACATACGACTCTGATTTGACAGATTTCTCTTCGATCGTGAAAAGCCATAGGCTGACATTATAATGCCAGAACAAGAGGAGCTCACTCAGAGAGTGGGCGGGGTCTATGGTCTGGAACCAGGCTAACATCTCAGAGCAGCCGAAACGAAGTTGCACAAAACTGGCCAATCAGATGACAGATGTCTTTCACTCCTCACTGCCGTACAATTTAGGCATTTAGCAGACACTCCTATTCAGAGCGATCTACAAGTGTGAAATCGGAATAAGCACAGTACAGTATGTAAGCATGAGCTCTAGCCAATAAACAAGATAATGAACCCAGCATCTTTCTAAGCAACATCTAAATCACATTCTTAACATTTAACACTAAACGTTTCTCTCTCTCCCTCTCATTACGAAGCTAGGTCCACTTTCTATTGCACTGAAATTCAGTCCTCTGCCTCTAACCCAAGGAAGCTCTTCTCCACATTCTCAACCTCCAGCCACCGGCTTCCCACTCACCCCTCAGTGCCAGCCAAACCCTTCATCACCTACTTTGATTAAAGATTATATCAAAATCTCTTTTGCCTAGTTTCCCACTAATCTTGACATAGTTGTCTAAAACTCACTCCAACATCTCATGCCTATCTCCAGAGGCAGAGATGCTCATAGGCCTGCGTCCTGCGTCTCTGACGCACCATATTGAAAAAGGACGCATTCATGGCACCGTCTTGCGTCCATGGGACGCACTACAATTTAGCGGAAATTACCGCGGATTTGAAGGCCATCCGTGTATTTCAAAGCCGTCCGCGGATTACAAGGCATAGTGCAGAAAACAAGAAAAATCTCGGTAAAACACCGCCGTATGGAGAAGTATTCTCTCTCTGTCTCAGGGCAGTGCGAGTGCTGCTAGAGGGAGAGGGTCAGAGTGCTGCGCAACTTACAGCTCAACTTCAAAGCAAGTTAACGATGGCTCGTTGACCCCAATTTGACCACTAGGCAATCAACACTGAACAGCACTAATTAATGGCAGCTGTGATTCTTGTGTCTTGCCGTGCAGCCAGATATCAAATAATTCCCTGTAGAGCAGGGGTCTTCAGTGTTTTCAGGCCAAGGACCCCCTAGTTGAGAGAGAGATGAAGCAGGGACCCCCTCTATATTGTATAAAATTGTGTTTCAGATAAACTTTTGCTGCTCTTTTTTCCCTTTACACACCTATAACTCCAAAAATAGCCGATCTACAAGCTCACAAGTGTGAGCTTGTAGATCGGCTATTTTTGGCTAAAGTTCTCCTCAGAAAAGGGATACTAGGATTCAAGTGGTTAATGTAAAAAAAAAAATCAAGTACTACAAGTACTACAAGTACTAGTTGTCGGATTTGGAATTGTGTACTTTTCTTTCAGATACATGTACATGAATATAACCATATAAGATGAAACACGAGTTAAACGCTGTGCATTTTTGTGGGACCCATAAAATGTCCCTGGGACCCATCTAAAAGACCACCCTTGCATCCCAGGACCCATTACATTGAAAACCTAGCAACATCACTGCAGAGGTCTTGAAACCACCCATCATGCACCAGACCAATCAGCTGTCCTGCAGTGTTAATTTTGTCGACTAAGACTAAGACTAAAAGACTAAGGTTTTTGATATTTAGTCGACTAGACTAGACTGAGACTAAACAATTTTCAGAAGACTAAAATAGGACTAAAACTAAATGGTGTGTTATTCAAAAGACTAAGACTAAGACTAAATCAAAATTTGCTGTCAAAATTAACACTGCTGTCCTGTCGACCCAATGCCTTCCTTGAGCATCTTCATTTACTACCATTCACTACCACCCACCCACCCCCAACTCGCCCATTTCCCATGCTTTCTAGTCAGCCAAGGGCCCAGCTCCCCAGGATATGATCCAACCCTACACCTCTTTCCGCACACTACACACCATTATATAAAACAAAATAGAAGTCATAGACTCAGACAAGATTAAACGCTAGAGCAGGGGTCTTCAACAGGGGGTCCTCAGAGCTACTATAGGGGGTCCGCCAAATCTTTGTGTGATATGATTTAGTTTTTTTACATTAACGACTTGAACCCTAGAATTCCTTTTCTGAGGGGAACATTAGCCAAAAATAGCAGATCTACAAGATCTCAACGCCTCGCAGCGCGAGGCGTTGAGAGCTTGTAGATCTGCTATTTTTGGCAAAGACGCTATAGGTGTAGAGGGGAAAAAGAGCAGACTAAGTTAAAAAAAGAAAAACTTTAATCTGAGAAACAATTTTATACAATATAGAGTATGGGGTCCCTGCTTCATCTCTCTCTCAGCTAGGGGGTCCTTGGCCTGAAAACGTTGAAGACCCCTGCGCTAGAGAATAGAAATGAGTCTTGAGAAGAGAATTTTAAAAAACCTGATAGTCTGAGCACTTCTAATTGGAAGGGGTATGCTGTTCCAGAGCCTGGGGGCAGTAGCAGCAAAGGCACAGTCACCCCTGGTTTTGGGAACCTCCAGGAGCAACTTGTTGTCAGCAGACCTCAGAGCCGTGACTGGGGTATAAAGTTCCACAAGTTCGGCGAGATATGGAGGAGCCAGCCCATGATAAGATACCAGAACAAATAAAAAGGACCTTAAAATGTATTCTGAAAGCCAATGGAGTGCAGCTAAGACAGGAGCTTTTTAGTGGCAGTGAGGAGACATTTTGCACCAGCCAGGACCACAGACTCACTTCCCATGCCACCGCAGTCTGAGAACTCACCTCTTCAGACTTCACATCATCCACTAGCACTGGATATTTCAGTGTAATAGACGGATTTCCGCGCGACGTCATCACAGAGCAGAATGCGCAATCTGCGCATGCTCGGGGGAAACGAATTGTTGCGCCGTTCACTCTGTTGTTGTGTTCGGGAGTTAGATAGCCATAAATCTGCTATTATAGGCATAATAGGCATAATGTTGCTATTATATACAAACAGATCCAACTTCCGACAAATCATTTTTATTGAGTAAACAAGGTATTACAAACTGCATAATTTAATCTACTTTCATTAAACCCGGTGAAGATCATTTCTTTTATGAATGGACATTTGACCAGAGCTGCTGCGGGTAATGGCGCCCTCTATAGGCTTCCCCCTCCTCTGCACGGTCATATCCTCTCAATGTTTACAAACATGAAACCCGTCTATAGGCTCTATGCACAGCAGCCATATTAGGAATGAATTGGGCCCCTTCCTTACTTCCTTCACAGGTGTTACCAATGATACTAATTAAGGCTCTGTTCCATTTAGTGTGGCATAGTGGTTGTATTATTTTCAAGGACCCCCATAACTCTGAGAGTGTACAAATGGAACCAAATGGACCCTTACGGGTCCATTTGGTTCCATTTGTACACTCTCAGAGTTACACACCCACCATAAGGGGCCATTTGGGAACCAAAATGGAGTGTTTCTAGTGAGCCAACATGCACGATATCAGCACCCTGACCAGAATGGAACAGAGCCTTCATTTGTATCATTGGTAACACCTGTGAAGGAAGTAAGAAGAGGCCCAATTTCTTTCCAATATGGCTGCTGTGCATAGAGCCTATTGTTGCCCATTTAGAAAAATGCTAGAATGTTAATCAGATGCATGTTGTTTACTTCACATGCTATTTAGGTAGTTTTCTATTAGAGGTGCGAGGATGGTAGACTATCTGCTATCCCATTGGTTCTCAAAGTGGGGTACGGGGACCCCCAGGGGTACTTGAGGCGGTTCCAGGGGGTCCCCAGCTAAATGATGGATAGGAACCAAATGGACCCTTATGGTTCTGTAACTCTGAGAGTGTACAAATGGAACCAAATGGACCCCAACTGGTCCATTTGGTTCCATTTGTACACTCTCAGAGTTAAATTAACATTGATTTTATAATATAAATTCGGGTCCCAGAGGTATAAATGCCATTAAATGGGGGTCAGTAGCCTAATACATGTCAAACTTGGGGTCCTTGACATTAAAATGGTTGAGAATCACTGCTAGAAAGCCGTATAAACCTTCTCTTATTGGGGTCCCTGGCTTATCTTTTCAAATGGGGGTCCGTGGGCTAATAAGTGTCACTTTGGGGGTCCTTGACATGAAAAAGTTTGAGAACCACTGTGCTACCCTACTTACTTTGTAGCAGTTTTTTCTTTCAGAACTCCATTAAGCCCATAGTACTGTACATGACCCCTTACCCTGTTGTTGACTATAGGGTTCATCTAATCTTATAAGTTTTCAGGCTGTAATCCGTAAGATTTATCTCTTTCCCGGGATTCGAGCCCAGGTCTCCTGTGAGGGAGCAAACATTTCTACCCCTGAGCTGGGACGCCCACTTGGGCCCACTTGGCTTTGAGCTTCCAACAACAGTATCATCAAAGGAGTTCAGAGTAACATAGCTTTTTAATGTATCGCAGCAGCACAAGTCATCGAAATAAATGCGCTCCGACCCTTATCGCCTTCATCAGCTTTTGAACTGCCTAGGCGGATTATGACCTATACAGTATGTTGCTGATCGTATGAATTACAATTCATTATACACAATACAGTATCAAGAAATATTGATTCTAAAATATGAGTAAAAATACAAAATTGAATATAGGCTACACAGCACAAAACCCACAGGAGTTCAACACAAGTTATTCAAGTTCAACACAAGTTATTCTAAATCTATATTTTAAAAACAACTGTCCAATGCCAATTCTTCATTAAAGTCTTTTTGGGAATTCAGTCTTTAGAGCAGTGGTTCTCAAACTTTTTCATGTCAAGGACCCCCAAATGGACACTTATTAGCCCGCGGACCCCCATTTGAAAAGATACATTTTAAGGACCCCCAGTTTGACATGCATTAGGGCTACGGACCCCCATTTAATGGCATTTCTATCTCTGGGACCCCAATTCATATTGTAAAATCAATGTTATCTTAACTCTGAGAGTGTACAAATGGAACCAAATGGACCCGTTAGGGTCCATTTGGTTCCATTTGTACACTCTCAGAGTTACAGACCCATAAGGGTCCATTTGGTTCCTATCCTTCATTTAGCTGGGGACACCCTGGAACCCCCTCAAGTACCCCTGGGGGTCCCCGGACCCCACTTTGAGAACCAATGCTTTAGAGCATGAATTCACCACACCAAGGTGTGAAGTCATGTTTGGTAGTATATCATTTTTTTAAATGTTTTTTTTTACATACAGTAATCACACAGCGACAAGCTGAGTGATTACTGTATTGTGACAACAGTTATGTATTCACCTCCCTTCACCACACATTTACCATGAAATGACGTTCCTAAGGCAAGTCGTTCCAGAATCTTCCCCAGCGGTTCCGTTGTCCCTGCCTTGGAGCCAGTGTCATGCAGACCAAAAGACAGGAAGGGGCACAAAGTGTGTGATCTTGGGACCTAGAAAAGTTTGAAATAAAGACACTTTATTGCAAACAGGTGATGTATTACAGACTTTGGAAAAATCAGGGGCCCTTTTTTTTATATCTCACTGCTCCTATTTATATGAGTTAAGTACTTTGGAAGTCCAGTGCTAGGCCGTGGCGCGGCTATATAAATAATATTACGTAATTACATTTTTGGAGCTCGATTATATCAGTTCAACCTGGCCAAACTTTGCAAGGCTTTGTTTTCCATCTTTTTTTTTGCTGTAAGCTGCAACATTTCTCCAACCATACAATACTGGAATAATTGAAAACCACTGCCAGAAGAATATGATTCCCTCTCAAATCTAGTGCTAATATCACAAGGGTGTAATTATAGTTTTCGCCTATACCTGAATGTAAGAGGCACAGTTTTGTCCGTTTTGCAACCTGACCATACCTTTTAGTGCAGACTACAAGGGGTCATCAAGTAATGTTCATCAACACTTTTCACTGCTGACATTTACATTTATGTTACAGCCGCAACTTCACACCAAAAGTACACATTATTAGCCTAGGGGCGCCTTGTCCCGTGTGCCTAATCTTATTAGGCATTTTTTGTATCATTTCGAAAAACGTTTTAAAACAGCCAATCGACAAGCTCACAACAGGTCGATGTAGTTGGGCTATTTTAAAAGGTTTTTCAAAAGGATGCCTTATGCCTAAGATTAGGCATAAGGGAATAGGCGCCGTGCAATATAGGGTCTTCTGCTAGTGGAGCAGGATGTTCCACAGTAACTTGGCCCATGTTGTTACTCAGGTGACTAGAATGCTCAATATCTTTTAAAATCTGCTCTGAGGAAGGCTGCGGAAGAAATGCGTAAGCGTTCCCAATAAATGAGAATGTGTATCTGAAATGTGTGTCTCGCATCCTTTATTTTTGGAGTGCCGCTTTTTCCACTTTGGTGGCATTTAATCCAAGTTATATTCATAGCTGAGCACCCACTGCCTAAACAAAAAAGGCATCCATTTGTTTTTAATAATATCTGTTGGTGTATGTAATATAGCAAGATCACATGCACGTGTATATACTGATGTTGTCTTTTATTTGCACTCTTTCTTTTTATCATTGTTATTATTACCTGTCTGAAGGACGAAAAAAATAGTTTTACTTTCATGTACCTGTACACACAAGATGTAACCTACGTAACAATAAAGCACAACCTTGAACCGTGATCTTGTTCAGATTGTTGCCTCTTCAATATTAACCCATTAAGACCTGGAACGCATCTGTGTCATTTTTTGATTTGAGCTAAAAAAGCATTATTTTTCACTTCGGCTATTCAAAAATAGCAGATATACAAGCTCATAGCGCGGCACCGAGTGCCGCGCTATGAGCTTGTAGATCTGCTATTTTTGAATAATCGTGGAAAAAAATTGCAAATCTTTGAATATATATTGTTTTAAAGCGAACATTTTTAACTCAAATCTTTGCTTCTGGGGGTCCTCCTTGGAACTAAATATTTTGAGATGGGGGGTCGGTGGCCAAATACATATCATTTTGGGGGTCCTCCTTGACATGAAAACGTTTGAGAACCATTGACATAGCAACATAAGTTTCTTTAAAAAAAACGTAGGATTTAGAAGACATTTTGTAAAATCAAAAGTCAAAATGGTGTTTCCTGATGTTCACAACGTGTTGAGCGTTGTGAGCTGGTAGACCAGCTTTTTTCAAATAGCTGATGTATAAAGCATTGGTTCTCAAAGTGGGGTCCGAGGACCCCCAGGGGTACTTGAGGGGGTTCCAGCTAAATGATGGACAGGGACCAAATGGACCCTTATGGGTCTGTAACTCTGAGAGTGTACAAATGGAACCAAATGGACTGTACACTCTCAGAGTTAAATTAACATTGACTTTACAATATGAATTGGGGTCCCAGAGACATACATGCCATTAAATGGGGGTCCGTAGCCTAATGCATGTCAAACTGGGGGTCCTTGAAATAAATTTTTTTACGGCTACAGCTGTAAAAATCTTCTCTTATGGGGGTCCCTGGCTTATTTTTTCCAATGGGGGTCCGCGAGCTAATAAGTGTCAATTTAGGGGTCCTTGACATGAAAAAGTTTGAGAACCACTGAACTAAATGGTCCACTCCAACCACCAAGACTTTCTAACATCAACACCCCCCACCCACGCCATTAAACCAGTGGTTATCAACCTGTGGGTCGGGACCCCGACCCCCGATTTTGGGGGGTCCCCAAATGACAGTGAAGTGACAATTTAAGGACTTTTAAGACCTTTTTAATACCTAAAAAAAAAATTTGTCCAAATTGTCAAATAATTAAGAAAGGGGCAAACGTTTAGAAAATAGCAGATCTACAAGCTCACAGCAAGGCGTTGTGAGCTTGTAGACATGCCATTTTCACAATATTTATCTGTGGAACCGAGTCAAACAAAGTGTAATGACTCAACTCCTACTGTACATTCTGCAAGTGCTTATCAGTGTTGGGGGGGTCCCCAGCTCAAATATGATCATTTTGGGGGGTCCCAAGTTCAAATATGATTATTTTGGGGGGGGTAACAGCCTGAAAAGATAGAAAACCACTGCCATAAACAACATGTCTATAGGAAAACACTCTCCTACCTTAAATACTGCATGTGTATACAATAAGTGTGTAAAATGTTGTTTTTTGTAAAATTCACTCCCCCCCCCCCCCCCCCCCACACACACACACACACACACACACACACACACACACTAAAAGCTGATACCTACCCTCCAATATGAAACTATTGGGGTTCGACTCGAGGCTAACAACAACAAACTCAGCCGAACCAATTAGCCTAAATCAATAAACGCCACAGACCAGTAACAGCAAAGCACTTGCATTGGTTTAACATAGGTTGTTACGATAGCTAGAAGTAGTTGTTGCGTACAGGCTTAGTTTTAGGGATGTTATGTTTGTATGTTTGAGCTTTTCTTACCTGACGTGACGACGCCTTGAATTACAGGCTGACGTTTGCCGCACTTACAGTGTTGCCAGGTTGTGTGAGATAAATAAGCAACAAGGTCTAGGAAAACAAGCCCAAAAGAAGAAACTAGGGCACTATTAGGCCATTATGAGGACTTTAAACCTGTATCCACTTACTTACTGTATCCATTGAAAATAGCCGATCTACAAGCTCACAACCCGTCGTATGAGCTTGTAGATTTGCTATTTTCAAAAATCTTGAAATAAAATGTGGAATATTTTTGAAACATTCTATCAACACAAATGCTTCCCTGGGCACAAAACATTTATGAAAATATTTGACAACCACTGGTTAAAAAAAGTATTTTTTTTTTTTTAAAGCATACTTAAATAAGCATGTACACGTTAGAAACAAACAATAAGCCCGAAAAACAGCAACCCGCAAACTACACATTTTTACAAGCAAACTTTACAGAAAAAGGACCCCAAAGTCGCTTATAACATGCAGACATGGCAACACAGTGCACAAGGGTGGGGGGGAGGGGGGAGTAGAAAGGGGTTCAGAGTTTCACATTATGACAATGCCAACATCATTAAGGAATAAAACAAGAGCAGCTTTGCACTATGTGCATGGAGTCAGTTTGAAAGAAAGTTATTCCTTTAGAAAAGTCCATATAAGACAAAATAGGCTTGAGGAAAACGTAAACAGAAAATATTATTTCCAGTGGTTTAAGCAGTTTGTCAGTTCAGAAGAGAAAACTCTTTGGATTTAGAGGAGAGGTTAATTGGGCACAGGTGCACCTCATTAATGGTACACACCCACACACATATCACAGCTCTGAAGCATTTTCATCATGACAGGAGTCAGTCAGGACCCCCAAATGTATGTATAGGCCTATTTGGCCATGGACAAAATAGCAATGCGTCACACATCATGGCACGTTATGAGCTTGTAGATCGTATATTTTAATGAAATCTCGAAAGAAATGTGAAAACTTTGGAATACTTTTGAAACATAAACAACACAAAAGTTGTATGGGGGTCCCTTGCACAAAACATTTTCATATGGGGTCTGCAGCCAAGTAGCCTATATATTATTTCGGGGGTCCTTGATATGAACGCAGAGCAGAATCTGTTCTTGAGAGATTAAACCGCGGCAGGATCATTTGTTTATTTTTGGAACACAGTTCTTATTTGACGCGATATTAAACACGTCCGTGGGAATTCAGAATGGGGAGGGGGGAAACGCGACCCAGCTAAGATGCATAAATTCAGTCGGATTTGGCTGCTCTATAGAGAGAACATTAAGATGGAATAGGATAGGATTCTATTTGAACATTGGAAAATCCTATTGGATTCTTATAGGAATTTCATAATCCTATTCACCTGTTTCCTAGGATGTGTGTTTTCCACTTCCTGTCGATTTCATTGGATATCATTGGTCATCTGACCAGTTTCATTGGATTTCATTGGATCAAATCGACAGGAAGTGGAAAACACACCTCCCAGAGGAAAAATCTGCTTCTCATTTTAATCTCAGATGCTTCTCTTGAGCAACCAGCTTTTATTTCTCATTTGAAGATCACTTAAAGATCACCTATGGATTTTATGGCTCCTAACTTGAATACTAGGATCCGTAAGCGAGACATAGGGGGAGACAGCGGTATATACATTAGAGCTGTATTTGAGAGATAGATGAGGAATAGACAAGATACAATAAGAGCTGTATTTGGGAGATAAATGAGACATGGGCGAGATACATTAAAAGCTGTATTTGAGAGATACATGAGACATAGGCGAGATACATTAAGAGCTGTATTTGAGTGATAAATGAGGCATAGGTGAGATCTCCCTATTGGCTTTGTTAAGTCTCTTTAGCTTCTCATTGAGACATACATTAGCAATAATTGAGATTTAATTTCCCATTTCTCATTGAGGTATAAATGAGTGAACATGCTAATAAATATTTAAAAAACAGCATTAATTGTGGCAAAAACACATTTATTGAAGTATCCACAAACAGCAGGCAGCTTTAACATATATTTATATGTACAAAAACAAAAATGTATTGGCATCAATTTACATAAAAGTTGAAACTTAGGTATACTGGGAGTGGGGAGACTAAAACTAAGACGAAAAATGTTCTACCTTTTTCCACTGACAAACTAAATGGAAACTAAATAAAAGCTATGATGACTAAATATACTGACAATTTCGTCAACAAATAACTAGACTAAAATGTTAGGAAGGGACTAGTGGACAAGCGATCTAGTATATGTCATCTTACAATTAGTTGCATGCTGAAAATTGCAGATCTACAAGCTCACGTGTCGCAGTGCAACGTGTTGTGAGCTTGTAGATTGGCTATTTTCAGCAAGTGTAAAAACAGTCATTACGACGGCATCAAGGCCCGACAAAATACATTTTTAGTCGACTAAATCAACTGTAGATTTAGTCGACTAAAATCTTATGACATTTAGTTGACTAAAACTAGACTAACACTAAAACATTCCAGGTGACTAAACTAAGTGAAAACTATTCAAGAGACTAATGACTAAAACTAAAATCTGCTGCCAAAAACACTGGGGAGTACATAGTCCTTTGCAGCACGGCTTCGGCACTTGTTGGTCATGGCTTTCTTCAAGCCCTCTTCACTGAAACCATTGGTCCATGATGCCAGAGAGGAACACCGCAAGACGTAGTCTGCAGACAGAGAAGATGACATGACACAAGTCAGTCAACATGGGTTTCCCCCGGTTAAATATATACATTTTAAAGACTATATGACTCTACAGACTGAGCACAGCATAGCCACAGACGAGGCCAACCTGGTTCAGAGTGTACTGTACGTCCCACCAGCGCAACATGTTGGAACATGCATTTTTTTTTACTGCACAAAGGCAGCCAAATTGCCCAATGATAATGTATTGGTGACATCATAAATTGAGAATATAATTTACAAAACCAAGATTTGTCAAGGATCAAGTATATTTATATGTCCCAAGCTGGGCCTTTCACAGCAGATAATAAACGCCCTAAAACACAATACAGTAAGACAGACATGTGTATATTGTCACAAGATACCCCCAACAATCTTTTTAGCCCCCTTAAAAGGAGAATTCCATGCTAGAATGCTTTCTTACCTTTCTTTGTAGTTGTTACGTCCCCACCAAAGAGGTCCAGGTGTTTATTTTGTGCAAAAACTCCTTATTGCCTATTTCCCCTACCGTAGGCCCTCAATGAATTGCATTGAATGGAATGGGAATTGAATGGGGCTATGGGGTGTTGTGCTAATTCGCTTATTTCCATCGAAATAAGTAGTAAAGTGTGCCGCTTGGGATATTATTTACATTATGGAAAGAGGATATATACAAAAATAATAATAATTTTGAGCAAAAGAAATAAGCGAATTAGCACAACACCCCATAGCCCCATTCAATGCAATTCATTTAGGGCTCATGGTAGGGGAAATAAGGCCAATAAGGAGCTTTTGCACAAAATAACACCTGGACCTCTTTGGTGTGTACTTAACAACTACAAAGAAAGGTAAGAAAGCCTTTTAGTATGGAATTCTCCTTTAAGGGCATTTTTCTGTCTAATACCTAGATTATCATACCAGCAAATAGCAGCAAAGTACTGTATATGACAGATTCAATGAAGGCTCTATATCATTGATTTGTTTACCTGAAACCTGGCTAACTTCCTTAAACAGAAAAGGCACTGCTGGCCTTTCTTGCAAACAATTTCAGTATTGGAATCGAATTTCAGACGATTGTCGATTATGGTCCCAAGATATCTATAAGTGGTTACCAACTCCACTGACTGGCCATCTATAACACTACTCTGAGGAACTAGTGGTGTGATAAATACTTACTTCCCCTCTGGGATGACACCATGCTTTCCGCATATGACGGCATTGCGGCACTCCTCATGGGTGAAGAACACCTCGAACAACGCGTGGAATAGCCTCTTGCAGTCCTTCCTGGCACGCTGGTGTATGGCTGCCAGCTGCACAGAGGAAATCAACTGTCCACAGCCTGTGAATAGAGAGCGAGCAATTAACCAACTGCATTTTAAGACATCAGTTTTGCACTTGTAAGGCTCAGCTACATTGACCCCTTTCTGCGCTCAGTGCACCATGAAAACAGACAACTGTGACCTTCTGAAAACTTCACCATCTAGTTGCAGCTCACAACACGGATCACTCGCTACCAAGAACGTCAGGTTCAGTGTGAAATGTATGGCAAACGTAAACATCCATACCTGGATATAGCTCCTGCTGCCCGAGACTGGACACTCCAGACTCTAGGTCACCAGGGTGATAAAGCCCTTCAGTGCGTCTAGTTGCTCAGAGCCTAGAACAAAGACAAAAAAATCTGAGTCTACTGAGTGTATTTGTAAAACAATAAGATTGAGTACTGTTCTATATAGCTCTACAGTATATTCTGATAGCAGTCATTGATGAGTATTTGTTCAGTAGCAGGGGTCGATCTCCCCTGCTCTTCAGTAAACAGAAAATGTAGGGATATTTTGGGATACCAAAGTTTTCCAGTCATGTCAGAGAACTCACAAAAGAGGTACAGGATAAAGTAAAGTTTCAAGTGAGACAAAGACATTAGCAGACAACTGAAAACTGCAACATTACAGGCAATAAAACTTACTGACACTGGAGAGCACAGTGGTTATCCTCCTCAACTGGAGCTGGAGCTTCTCCACCTCAAACCGACAAGAGTCGCAAGGCTGCCACCCTTGACCCTCTGGTATGCTCTGGTCCGATGGATTTGCTTGACCTGGAAAGATTGAAAGCACGTCAAAAACTGTAAAGAAAAGTAAAAAAAAAAAAAAGTAGAATGCAAAACTCATCTATGAATCCTGAATTTGAAGGACAACAGTGCCAAGTCTGCTGACACTTAGCTGAGGAACCACACCTTCTACTGGAGCATCACTGGACGGAGATGGAGGTTGCAGTACACTGGGTGTTTCTTGGTTCCACTGATCCAAGTCCATATATGTAGCTGCATACGGCTGTGCAGAAAAGAGAAAAGGCCCTTAATTGTACTTGGTCAAAAATCATCAAAACTATAGGCTACTATACAAGCTCATAGCGCAGCACCGAGTGCTGTGCTCCGAGCTTGTAGGTCTAAATGGGTTAAGAAAGACATACCTCATCAACAGGTCGGCAGGCCTGTGTAGAAGAGGCTGGAGGGTATGGCTGTAGATCGGGGTAAAAGGTATCACAAGGATGCAGAGACATAGAAAAGTAACCTTAGTTTGTAGTCTGTCAAAGATCTTTAAAAAATAGCTATGCCTTTATGCAATGCATTGTGGATTTTAGATAGACCAATCAAAAGCAATGTGGAATGTAATACAAGTCACAAATAAATTCAATCTAAAGAAAACATACCTCTTCAACAGGTCGACAGGCCTGTGTAGAGGCCGGAGGGCATGGCTGTAGACCATAGTTAAATGGGTCGTAAGGCTGAGAGACAGAAAAATGACATTAGTTTGTAGTCTGTCAAAGATCAGTACAAATACATTTACTAAATGAAGTTGTGTTCAATGGAGTGTTGTGTTCATCACATAACATTCACCACAGTATAAATACACCCGAGATCAGTTGACTCAAATGAATTCCCCCCTCCTCCCCAACAAACCTTCTCATCCACAGCTTTGCCCTGCGATACTGTTAAATTTGAGCAGAAGGTGTGGTCTCTTACTACTAGTGAACCAACACTTACAGTATATCTGAAATGTTACAAAGTCACAACTTAAATGTAGACATTAAATGTATTGAAAACATTTTACCGTGTCAAGAGCTGGGCAGAGGGCCTGGGGAAAGACCGGTGTGGCCCAAGGGCTAGCCCCACTTGAAAACGGATCATAAAGCTGGAGACATAGCAAAATAACATTAGCGGTAGTTTGTAGTCTGTCAAATTGAAAATCTACAGCCAATTGTAGATTAACTAACCAACACTTACGACATTTTTATCTTTAACCCATTTTGTACGGGACTCCTTTTGGTGTTTTAAGCATTATGTTATACTTTAGCTATTGAAAAATAGCAGATCTACAATCTCATAGCCCGGCACTTTTTGAAAAAACGTGAAAATGTAGTGCAAATCTTTGGATATATTTTTTCAGAGCGTTTTTAACTGAAATCTTTGCTTCAGGGGGGTCCCTGGAACAACATATTTTCAGATGGTGGTCGGCGGCCAATTACATATAATCTTGGGGGTCCTTGACATAAAAATGTTTGAGAATGACTGACATAGAAACTGGGTTTTTTCAGAAAACTGTCAGGATTTAGAAGACATTTGTAGAATCGTTCCCAGGTCTAAATGGGTTAAGTAAAGACCTTACATAGTATTGAAAAGAACATTGTACCGTGTCAGGAATCTGTGGACAGAAGCCCTGGGTATGGACTGGTGTGATGGCCTTAGGGCTTGCTAGCTGTGGTGCAGACCATTGAGCAGAAGGCTGGAGAGACATGAAATATAACATTAGAAAAAAATATCTGAAAATAAACCAAAACAAAAAAAGAGAAAAAGGGCGTGGAACCAAAACTCTTGAGGCATAAAACTCACACGGCAAACAAGTCCGTTAAGGAGATGTCAAAAGTCCATTCAGGCAGGATGTCTAAACCAGCAGGCATCCACCGGGGTGAGGAACTCATGGTTGGAAATCAGTGACATGACAATCTGGAAGGGCACAAAAAAGAACAATATAAGTATTGAAAGCTGATTATGAGGTGTAGGTGGGAAGACAAGCAGAGAAGGTCAGGTATCTACAGGGCTGAGAATTGGGGACAGTTGTCATGTGAGACAGGTGATGAGGAAAGGTGTGTGGACAGTTAGAAGATGGCAGGTCTGGGGAGGTGAGGGGCAATCCAGAAACTGCCCTGTGATCCTTTCTTCTTACATTAGTTGACTTTCCCTTTTCTGAACAACACCTAATAGGTAAAGTCCTTTTGCACACCTACTTACAAAGGACATGCAGTTACACAGGAGATGACAGCCAACGTAGAGAAGAAAATAAGTGGTCCTGCACACCATATTCAATTACTTAAGATTTATTTGCTTAACTACCTAATGAAGGTCAGCTAATCGAAACGTTCTTACAAATAGATAAATAAAATGTAACTTAAGACAGTGTTCTGACCACTTCTTTACTTCTGAACAACTCCTAAAATCAGAGCCTGAGATAGAGAAAACTAATTAAGTAATAAAACTCTACTAAAATATGACCATGACAATGTCATTCATATAGTGGGGAAGAGAATGGTCCAAATGTTTTGCACATAACTTACACTCAAAGCCAATCGAAGTCCATCAATTGCTTCAGGAGGGAGGAGACAGGAGGACAAACCCACTTTTCTGGCTGAGCAGCTTTGTTGTTTGGTGCCACCGCCAAATTGCGCCAATGGGTTGATCCCAACGAAACATCTGAAATCACAAAACACATATGGAACAGGTGCACTCAGAGCTGTTCTACAAGAGAGCACATCTTTTGAGTTACACATGATGGTTCTACTTCAAGCAGAAAGTTACCTTTGAATGAATTCCAGTGTGTAACAGGCGTGCTCCTCCTGGTACACCAAAGTTGTAATAACTGGAAAACTGCCATTCCAGCCAGGAAGTTGATCTGTGGAGCCACAACGACCGACCTCAATGCTCAGCATCCATTGTGTAGCTGTGAGAACTTCACCTAAAGATAATTTGACATATATGGTTTGCATGTTAACAGTGTTTGTCTGTTGCTTTCCACATAACAATAGACTGTTAAACTAAAACATGACCTCCATATAGTCTCCGTATTTGCAATGCTTTAAAACAGATTAGAAAAAAACAGTAAAAAGTGTGCAGACTAAACTCAGTGTTAATTTAACTGTCTTAAGCAGGGGTCTTCAACAGGGGGTCCGGGACCCCTAGGGGGTCCTCAGAATAACTACAAGGGGTCAGAATTACTTAGGGGTGTCACGATTCACCTACAGTACCTCAAGATTCGATTCAAAATCGATTCCTAGGGTGCCGATTCGATTAAAATTGCGATTCTGCGATTAATTGATATTCGATTCGATTCTGCGATTTATTGCGATTTTCTACCCCAAATCACTTTGCTTTAATCATACTAGAACATTTAAATATAATATAAACCATGAAAAGTTGAATCATACACTTCAATGCAGCCAGATCATGTCAGTCAGTCTTTCTGACATTGATTTCAGACAAAGTGCCAGTGAAAAAAGTACTAACTTATATAAAAAAAAAAAAAAATCAAAAAAATCGATTTTAATATTTTGATTCGATTTTTAAAATCGTGGCATTAAGAATCGCGATTTATTCATGAATCGATTTTTTTTGACAGGCCTAGAATTACTACAGGGGGTCCACCAAATCTTTGTGTGATATGATTATATGTTAATTTAACTGTCTTAAGCAGGGGTCTTCAACAGGGGGTCCGGGACCCCTAGGGGGTCCTCAGAATTACTACAGGGGGTCCGCCAAATCTTTGTGTGATATGATTATTTATTTTACCTTAACCAATTGAACCTTAGCATCCCTTTTGTGAGGAGAACTTTAGCCAAAAATAGCAGATCTACAAGCTCACAACGCCTCACGCTGCAAGCTTGTAGATCAGCTATTTTTGGCAAAGAGGGAAAAAGAGCAGACCAAGTAAACAAAAAAAGTTGAATCTGAAACACAATTTTATACAATATAGAGGGGGTCCCTGCCTCATCTCTCTCTCAGCTAGGGGGTCCATGGCCTGAAAACGTTGAAGACCCCTGGTCTTAAGGATCCATTCATTCCATTGGTACATTTGTACTCTCTTTCCCTAAATTAAATGATTTTACTTTGTACTGTAGGTTCAAAACAAAATTCATAGATGTAATAATAATAATAATAATAATAATAATAATAATAATAATAATAATAATAATAATAATGAATTACAGTCAAAACAAATGAGGCCAACATTAGCTCTCACTGATGTGGTCTGATTTATACCTGAAATAAACAATGACATCATGCACCACATGGAAATTAATATGCTAATGCCATGTCTAAGACTGTGTTGCACGCCCCAAAAAAACTGATTTGAAAGCTCACAATGCGTCGCTGTGAGCTTGTAGATCAGTGATGTTTGGGCATGCGTGAGTCTGTATAACCCCCTGTATTATGACAGTCATGACGAAACTTCAACCTGGTGTTTGCACGTTCTCCATGTAATGCCCTACATCTACATTAACGTTCAGATTTCAAATATAAAGTGCTTACCCCATGGCCACGGATGTTACAATCCACTTCGGGTCGGTGTAAGTACCCGTATATTCCGGATTGTTAAAAAAAAAAAGCATTTTAATCCGATCGGTGGCCATTTTGTCATAGAGTTATATTGTAACAGAGTGCAGTACTCCTCCCAACTGATAGGGTCAAGTAGTTGAAAGCGTACAGAAATACGGAGAAAATGGCCATCGATCGAATTAAAATGCTTTTTATTGAACAATACAGACGATACGGGTATTGCCGAGTGCCCGAGTAGACTTGTAACATCCGTGACCATAGATTGAGCACTTTATATTTAAAATCTGAACGTTTATGCAGATGTACAGGTTGTAAATGGAGAAAGTGCAAAAAACTGGTTGAAGTTCGGCCGTGACGCTCGTGATGGACGAGCGTCGTGTGATCCATAGCTAATACACGACAAATGCACGACGTTTACGATACTAACAAGTTGGATAACACACTTTAATTCCATAAAGTAATTCATCTTACCTGTTATCTAGTAGAGTAGAAGCACGGAAGCAACTGGTTTGTAAATAAATGTTCTCTTAGCCGACGGTTAGTTTCTCTGGCTGAACCCGACCGGTCGGTTCAAAACTGATAAGCTCCGCCTTGAACAGCTGCGTGACGTAATGACGTAATGTCGCACTGTAGGTCTGGTCAGGTTCTCAACCTGTGGGTCGGGACCCCCAGGGGATCCCCACCTGATTGGGGGGTAGGTGGCAGTGACAGTGAAGTGACAATTTAAGTAACCCTTTTAATACCTAAAAAAAAAAAAAATACTGCATCAAAAGTAATCAACAAACTATATAAAAAAAATGGTCGAAGAAAAAAAAGAAAATAGCTGATCTGCAATAAGAAGTTATAGATTTTTGAAATAGTTCAAAGTTAAGCTTTTCTCACATTTTTCAAAAAAAAATTTTTTAAATTAAAAAACATGTTTTCAGACTCAAAAGAGGACGCTGAATCGAATAGGCTAGGTCTCGATTTTGTATGACCCTTATAAAGTGGTTTAAACAAGCGTTCAAATTTCATAAACTTGGAAGCTTTTTTCACAAACATATTATTATTATTATTATTTTATTTTGACCCTTCCACCCTCTTATTTAGATCATTTTGAGTCGAATGGTAGGTTACACAATAGTCTAGTATTGTGTAATAGGGAAGTTATAGATTTTTGAAATAGTTCAAAGTTTATCTTTTCTCACATTTTTTAAAAATATTTTATTTTTAAATTTAAAAACACTTTTTCTGACTCAGAAAAGGACGCTGAATTGAATGGAATAGGTCTCGATTTTCTAGGACCTTGGGAAATACAAAATCTCACCAAAAAGATTGGACGTTGACTTTTGTCACAAAAGTTAGCACAAAATCTGGAACTAATCGCTCCAGATATTTTTTAAAAATCTAAAACTTCTCTCCATCCATATTGAGAGTAAGCCGGATATTTTGGCACCAGCCCTGATTTTTTTTTACACTGATAAAGCTCAAAGTTCAGCGAAAAGACTGCAAAGGTCAACTCTTGCTAAAATTTTAGAAATTATATTTTTCTTCGAGACTCTGGTTTTAGACAAATATGATGACACTGATTCCAAATATTTACGTTTTATTTTTCTCGGAAAACAGGAAGTGCCTCAAAAGGCCACTTCCTGGTTGGTTTTAGGGTGTTCCAGGCCCGTGATTTCCCCGATATATTTTTTTCCTAAATCTACACGTAAAATAATGCCAAAAGTCGAGATGATCAAACCCTGATATCAAATCATGATTTAATTATCCTTTAATTGGCTATGGTTACGGCTTCGCTATCTTGCTCAATATCTCGAATACGATAAGGACTTAGGGTCCACCTTTTGGATATGTTTTTTTTTTTACTTAGTCCTTTGATATGGTCTTAAGGTTTAAGACTCTATGAGCCTTCCAAAAGTATAGAAGGTCAACTTAGGAGTGTCGTACCGTGACAAACAAGACATCCACGTGTGCGCCTTAACGAGTTGTACAACATATCCAAAAGGCGGATTCTAAAGATGTATGGTTATTGAGATATATCACTTTATTGCACGTATTAACTTGACATTGGACCCTAGCCAATTCTCTCGTAGAAGCGCTGCTGCGCTGAAAATAGCAGATCTACAAGCTCACAACGCGTTGCGATGCGACCTGTTGTGAGATTGTAGATCTGCTATTTTCAAATAGCCAATGCAGCCATACAGATCTGCAAGCTTAACCGAATGACTGTTAAAGAAGTTTGTTTAAATTAGTTTATAAAATGATATATACGCCATCTAGCTTCCACCATGATTGACAGCTGTGCGTTGCCTTATAGCATACATTATTCTTACCTTGAACTCCCAACGGACCTTTCTTCCCTCAGCACTTCAGAGACTAAAGGAGCACTCGCAATGAGAAGCCGGCTCAATGCAAACAAATTAATTCTCTCTCTTCTCCTTCCTGCCAGTCAGTCAGTCTGCTGGGACGGCATCATCAGGAACGTCCTCCTGCTTCTTTGGGCGCCCTGCTGGGTCCCAGTCCCAGAGCACGTCCCGTTGACTCCTCTTAAGCTGTCACATCTGCTGACCTTCTGTGACATTATAGTCAGCCCTCCCCACTGCGTCTCCTCCACTTTGAATCGCATTGTGTTACATCTTCCCCATCTCCACCACTCGACACACACACACACTGCCACAGTCGTCCCCCTGTCCTCTCCTCTTCCCCTTTCATCGTCCCTTTATTGTAAGGCCTTCTCATGCCATTCATGTTTGTTTTTTTTCCTACTTTTTTCCTCCAGGGACTTTTTCTCTTAGCATTCAATCCTTCCATCCCAGTTCTTCTCCTCCTGCCTCCCGCTCTCGCTCTCTGCGGTGACGTCTGTGTCACAGCTGACAAAGATATCCTCTGCACCTGTCCTATCCAGTCCCACGAGAGAGTCGTCCGTGACACTGACCCTGGCTGACGGCTGTTGGCCCGACCAGGAAATGCAGCTAGCACCTTACGAGGAAAAGGCCATGCTGGTCGAATGAACATGAGACTAAGTATTGTGCACACAGAAAAATAAAGGTGTCGACCGGAATCGAAACTGGTTCTTCAGAGTGAAGAAGAACCACTTACTGTATTTTAGTGGTTCTATAAAGAACCCATAACCCATGTTAAATGTTTTTGTGATAAAATAAATAAATAAAGTGAAAATATGCATGCATATCAAATAGATTCATAAAGAATAATATTTTCCTTCTGTTTTCAAGCTAATCTCAAGTGAAGTTTTTAGTGGAAAAGCAAATCAGGCGCAATTCCATCAACTGGACGGATGATATTAATACCTGCAAATAGAATGTAGAGAGAGAGTCTGTGTAAAAGAAAACAAAACACCTCAGATGGAACATTTGATTTTATGATTTGCCATAATCACTCAGCCTTTTTAACTTGATAAATCAAAACCAAGTGACTTCCAGAAGAAAGGTGAGAACGGTGCTGTAAGCATGAAAGAGGTAGGGGATGGGCGTTCACAGTCTTATTGTGAACTTCCAATGACCTTTTTTTTCCCAGATTTATTTCTACAGCAGATAATCATCTAATTTGACATTGTTGTCATCTTGGACTTGGACCTCACGTTAGAAGTTATGCCGGGTTTATGCAACACGTCGCGGACACGGCACATTGTGAGTTTGCAAATGAGCTATTTTCTATGTGCAGCGGTGTCGTACCGTCGAAGTATAAATCAGGCTTTAATGTACAATTCCTTGAGTAATTGACTGGGAAAGAAGCGCACAACAGAAGGTCATTAAAAGTTGAAGCACTTCACATAATCACATCGTGGGAAACCTTTCTGAGCTACAGAAGGAGGTTTAACATGGCAGAAGCCTTAACAAGCAGCTAAAATGTGCCTGGAAGGCAGAAATTCATACCGTCCTGTGTCATCTCCTCACTCACTCAGGACCCTGTAGCTCACGACACAATAAACTTGTCATCTTTCCAGAAATGACTGCATCCAAACTAATTTTCTCTGCCGTGAGGAGGAGAGACGATGACATTGGGTGTTTTATAAGAGCAACGGAGGTCACAGCAACTACACCCAACTACTGTATGTGCGTGCGTGTGTGCGTGCGTGTGCGTGCGTGCGTGTGTGTGCACATATACCTCTGACGTATTATGATCTCAGTGGAAACAATGGGTTGGAAAATGTTCATGGCATTAAATTCATCATAAGTTCCAATAAAGGAACTCTTGTGAAACCTTGATGTAAAATAATTATAACACCGCAGGTTACAATCTATTTTGGGGTCACTCACTCACACATGAACATAGAATGAGTCATCAAAGACTGACTCAGGTCCGGAGATATGTTCGTAACTATTTTCGGCAAAGAGGTTTGGTGTAGAGCAGGGTTGTTCAACCTTTTCAGGCCAAGGACCCCTTAACTGAGAGAGAGATGAAGCAGGGACCCCCACTATATATTACATAAAATTGTGTTGCAGATTAAAGCTTTTCATAGATGTTGGATTCATGTTAATGCGTATTTTCAGACATTTAACCACTTAAACCGTCAATACTTGGTAAACTTTCACTCTGTACTTGGTCTGCTTTTTTTCCCCCCTCTTAGCCGAAAATAGCCGATCTACAAGCTCACAACGCCTCGCGCTGCGAGGCGTTGTGAGCTTGTAGATTGGCTATTTTCGGCAAACGTTGTCCTTAGAATAGGGATGCTAGGGTTCAAGTGGTTAATGTAAAAAACAATGATCCTATCACACAGAGATTTGGCGGACCCCCTGTAGCAACTCTGAGGACCCCCTAGGGGTCCCGGACCCCCTTTTGAAGACCCCTGGTGTAGAGGGAAAAAGGAGCAGACCACGTACAGAGCCAACGGTCAAGTTTACAAAGTATTGAGGGTTTAAAGTGGTTAAATGTCTGAACATACACATTTAACATGAATACAATATGTAGTGGGGGTCCCTGATTCATCTCTCTCTCAGCTAGGGGGTCCTTGGCCTGAAAAACAAGGCTTCTTACTGTATGTATATATCATCAGGTACAACCAACAGGATTTCACACTTTTAAGTTGTGTGTTGGTACTGAGGAGAGGCTATAGCTGTCAGGTTTGTCAAATTAACTTCATCAGGGAGTGTTCCAACTTTTTCATTTGAAAGAGACCTCAACTGCCAGATCTTGTTAATCGTCAAAGATGTTTTGACAGACAGTCTAAGAGAGCCATGAGATCTTCTTAGATTTAACCACTTAAACCCCAGCATCCCTATTCTGTGGCGAACATTCAATGTTAAAAAAAATAACAACAGATCTGCAAGCTCACAACGTGTTGTGTTGTGTTGCGTTGTGAGCTTACAGATCTGCCATTTGTGTTGAAGATATTTTGTATAGAGGGAAAACAGGAGGGGCTCTAGAGCCCTGGGACACCAGTCAACTAAGTATATTGGGATTAAAGGAGTAGTTCACTCACTTTTTGTTTTTGTAGCATTCCTAAGCCAAAAATGGCATTACCGGCGGAAAGTATGTATCCGGTAGGAGACTCAAAGTAGACTCTTTGTATTGTTTGTTAATAACAGCTAAAATCTGATCCATGAATTTATAAGCTTAAATCGATTGTCTCTCACAGTTTAAAGAGATAGTTCACCCCCAAAAAAATCATGGATATTTTTTAGTTTTGTGTCGCATTCCTAAGCCAATAATTTGATGACCAGATGGTAGGCAGCTTTGTGTCTCCTACCGGAACCACTGCCGGTCATCAAATTATTGGCTCAGGAATGTGACAATAACAAAAACATATCCATGAATTCAAGTCTCCATGGGGTGACTAATCGATAGAAAAAAAGTATTTTTGTTGGGTTGAAATATCCCTTTAAATCCATGGGACTCAATCCCAAGTTATAGCCACCTGGACAATGTTGAACAGATGTTATTCGTTATGTAAGCAAGTGCTTGATCGTTAAAATTTGTAACATTGCTCGGAACAAGCTTATTGCGCGTTCTGCAGAGGGATCTCTTAGATGCTTTTTAGATGAATCGTGTCCTCCAACAGAAGAACAGCAGCATGCTTATTATAATTGCCTTACCTGGGGGTACCTTGTGCAATAACATTGAAAGGACCAACACAAATGGTGCAAAAACTCAGCAAAGTCCAATTAAATCTAACACGCGAGATGAACAAAGGTTTTGTGCTGTCAGACAATATACACAGGCGTGATTAAACTGCTTGTTAAGGGGAGAATGTGTGTCTCATCCGAATCAAAGCGTGGCAAATTTAAGATATCTAATAAGTGGCTCGGGAATTCATTCAGTCTGTTCCTCTGAAAAATTAAATGTGATTAACTTTCTGTAATTTCCGTAGCAGATCTGCTTCTTAAAGGGAGCATTGTGATTTCAGGTGATGAAATAGGACAATCGTACTTCAGGGGATAGAACTTCAGTGGATTAGACCAGGTTGTCAAAGTGGGGTCCGGGGACCCCCAGGGGTTGTTGAGGGGGTTTCATACGGTCCCCATCAAAATGAAGAACAGTTTAACCACTTGAACCCTATTTCCAAAATAGAGAAAATAGCTGATCTACAAGCAACTACAATCTACACATTGTGAGACTATTTTCGCTATTTTGGAAAATGTTTGACATGCACAAAATACTGATGCCATACTGGCAACAAATCTTTTCAGATGAGGCGTCCGTGGCTTATACTGTATCTTAATCTGGCGTCCATGACAGGAAAATGGCTGAGAACCACCGGTTGAGTATCAGAGTATGCAAACTGTAAGTTGCCTGGACTACACATTCTTACGCTCAAGTCGTACTATAGTGACGAGTTGGGCCAACATCTGACCATGTGTCACCTGTCTGACACGACCTGGCAACGCTCCCAGTAGTCCCGCCCACACTGGATGTGGAAGTGTCGTTCTCACCCCCATCTTGTAATAAGTAATATGCTCTATGCACAGCAGCCATATTGGAAAGACATTGGGCCTCTTCCGTTCTTCCTTCACAGGTGTTACCAATGATTCTAATGAAGGCTCTGTTCCATTTAGTGTAGCACAGTGGTTCTCAAACCTTTTAATTTCAAGGACCACCATAACTCTGATACACACCCGTAAAGGGGCCAATTGGAACCCCCTCAAGGAACCATGAGGGTCCCTGGACCACACATTGAGACCCACTGGTGTAGCAGAGTGTTTCCAGTGAGCCAACAATGCACAATATCAGCACCCTGACTCTGTTTGACCAGAATGGAACAGAGCCTTCATTAGTATCATTGGTAACACCTGTGAAGGAAGTAAGAAGAGGCCCAATTTCTTTCCAATATGGCTGCTGTGCATAGAGCCTATTAGAAGTGGTAGTGAGAACGGTGTGGAAGCTATCATGTCCCACCCACCCTCACCCGAATCACGAAGAGGTCTGTATTTTGTGCTGGTATAGCCATGAGGTTGTACAACGAGGCACACAGTTGCTCTGCTCGGTCAATAGACCAATAACTCTGGAGTAAGATCCACTCTGATGACAAAACCGTACTGATAGACTTACTTGCGCATGGATACTGTATTGTTCTACTGTTATCAGTGTATTCTATTCTCCACACACATTATCGAGTACACGACCGCACAAATGTACCCCGCAGGATCAATAAATAAATCGATAGAGTTACCGTCAAATGTGTTCAGTATTTTAGATTGCTCGTGATATTGAAACAATCATATTGTCTCTTTGACTTAAAATCAGGGATGGGAATGAATACAAAACACCAGACACCAACCAAATGCTGGTAAATTGTGCATGGTTATTAGTGATAATAATTGGCAGCAACATCTATGGGTAGCCCTTTGACTTTATTCAGTTTCAGCTACTATAAAAACTCCCAGGGATAGAAATCAAATTGGTTCACAAAAACACATTGATGAAAAGGCTTGATTTCATCCCAGCTCAATACGCAGTTTCACATTCACACACACAGTGGGGTTTCCTGCACTATAGGTGCATCAATGTTGCATAAGTGCTCTGTTTGTGAAACATTGCTACAGTACACAGCAATTACCCAACTGTTATACTGCTTTGCGACAATGGCCGTGGGATAGCAGCGGTATACGGCTAGATCAAACAGTTGTGCTAAATTAAAGAGCGGGTTATCAGACCAGGCAGGAGTGTTTGATGTGCAAAGATGTGATGCATTATTATGGTAAACAAGCCTCCCTTATCGAGCTTTTTCCTACAGGGCTTGCCGGCTGAGCAGCCCAGACTAATGTATGCCCTTGGTCAGACTCACAAATGCATGTTCTCTCTCTCTCTCTATCTCTCACTCTCTCTCACTCACACATGTACACGCACAGTGGCGTGCGCAGACATTTTGAGGGGCAGGTGCTCAAGTAAATTATACTTTTTTTTGTTTACTTGGTCTGCTCTTTTTTCCCTCTACACCTATACCTCTTTGCCAAAATTAGCCGATCTACAAGCCCACAACGCCTCACAGCGCGAGGCGTTGTGGGCTTGTAGATCTGCTATTTTTGGCTAAAGTTCTCCTCAGAAAAGGGATGCTAGGTTTCGAGTGGTTATGGTAAAAAGAAAAATCATATCACATAAAGAACTGGCGGACCCCCTTTAGTAACTCTGAGGACCCGCTAGGGGTCCCGGACCCCCTGTTGAAGACCCCTGCTGTAAACTGAAAAAAAAAGGGCACTTCTGGTCAAGAGGGCAAAGGGCAAGTGCTCTAGCACCACCTAGAGTCTATCTGTGCACGTCCCTGTACACGCACACGCACATGCACACGCACGCACACACCAGAGATCATAACGTTTCCACACTCTCCACTCCAAATGTTGTCCTGTTTCGCCAAATGTCAATCAGTACACACTGGCATAATTTGTTTCTAATCAACGTCAAAGAGAGGGAAAATGTCACTTTCCACAGTGGATGAATTTTGATTGATTTCCAATTAGCACCCGGGCAAATGCCACATTTTTCTTTTGAGCATGATGTGTGATTTGTTGTTTTAGATCAGAGGAGATGTACTGTAAAAAGAAAAAGGGGGGAAAAAGGCAGCAATTGCTTCCACAAAGGCACAGCAATCTCACTTGTTTCAGTAGGGGGAGCAATACTGCACAGATTGCAGTGGCATTCTATTCCTCTACCAATGCTACATCTATAGTACAACCACAGGCATACAGTCAAAACAATAAAACATGAATAATAGCTGAATCATTGAAAAATGTATCAGTGCAGAAATTGACATGTGTACGTACGGAAATATGGTTCTGTTGAACTGATTTGGCATAAGGGAGCCATATAAGCTTTAATAAGGACACACTTCTATTACATTTACTACACTGGCGATATTGGATAGTGGCAAAGTATGGTATTTAATTAATGAGATGAGAGAGGTAATGCTAGACAGAGATCAGTCATTATTTTAGTAAAAGTACGAAAGTATTGCCATCAAAATATACTTACCGAACCAAAGTAAAGGTACTCAAATGGAATACTTTTGTTTTTTAAATAATAAAATAGGGCTTAATTGGTTAATGTACATCTTGTTTTAATAATCTAAATTTGCAAATTATTGTAGTGGATTAAACGTAGGCCTACAACAATATTTTTCCTCTTCTTCAGATGTAATGGAATAGAAGTTTAAAGTATTGAAAAATAGACATGCTCATTTAAAGTAAAAGCACCTCTATAGTGCATTACTTGAGTAAATGTACTTGGTTACTTTCCACCACACAGACAATGGTGACAATGTTTAACCAAATCCAACAACCTGACCAGATGGAACCCAAAAGTGTCCCATTTGCTGCATTTCATTAAAGCTGTTCTAAGTTTTTTTTTTTACAGAGCAATCGTAGTGAAAAACCTGAATATTAGCCATCAAGTAAAAATGTCTCTCACGAGGATCCCCACTGTAGGGTTTTATAGTGATATCTCAGCTACATATGAGTTTGTGTGACGCTCCATGAAATCCAATAGCTGCACTGACAGGAAGCCATTAAAGACCCAATTCCAAATTTATTTGGCCATATAAGTTTTAGATATATCCACACAGGTTATTAAAGAGTTTGAATTATTTGTGGAAATAAGATTTTTGTCATTTTAATAAACCATCATAACTCAGAAAGGTGTAAAGCGTTTCCCAAACCCACACCCCACCCCCTCCCCTCGTGCAAAAGACCGGTTACATCATGCCCTGGTAAAAAAAATAGAAAAGAGAAGATGTTGAATACAATCTGTTATCTGTCTGGGTACAGACTACAGAGACATGTTAAAATGATCAAATAGCTCCTGACTATACCTGTGGTTCACAAAGTTTTTAGCTCGAGACCCAAAAGAGAAATTTGATGTCTCCCCAGGACCCAAACTAGTGAAAATAGCTGATCTACATGCAAGCTCACAACGCATTGCGATGTGTGCAAAGTTTTGAAATGTGTTAAGTTATTTTTTTATCTGAAAATGTTTTGACCCATAAAAATGTGTCTGTGACCCACACATGAGTCCCGACCCATAATTTGGGAAACTGATTTAATTGATATATCGCATTAAGCCGCTTGATCAAAGTGTAATATTTGTCCACAATTATTTTGTATTCGGCTTGACAAGCATTTTATTGGCTGAAGACGTGTCTTGCCATTTGTTAAATGAAATTAGTTTAACGAAGTCAGAATCAGAAATAAGTTGTCAAACTAATTAGTTGTGAGTGACACTAATGCCAGATGGTACAGTAAGAGCTTGCTTTATCAAGTAAAATAAAAAATAAATAAACTTATTCATGTACAGAATGTCAAGAAATAAGGCACTCGGAAACAAAACAAAAAAAAATAAACATGTCAGCTTATTAAAATCATTTATTGTGCTCCAGAAGAGTAATTACTATTTAACCAGAAAGAAAGACAAGTGACAAATAATCTATACATTACAAATGCCATACCAACTCACACAGTGCCCCATTTCACATGGCTTTTCAAAGCGCTAATCACCCTTTTAGTTATTAGATAAAAAAAAAAAAAAAAAAAAGAACCTTCTCAAGTCAATCTGAGGTCTTGCGGCTGATCCTTTCTGCTGCTGTTTGAGGTTTTAGAAAATGGCACTCGTTGCGGTACAATCATTTGCAGTGCTTTGTTCCTCCTGTTTGTCCCACATACACACTACAACACAGGATAACCAGTCAGTCATGTTGAGAGTAGTACAGTGTATAACGAGGGGGGAAGCTGTCATCCTTGCACAGTCAATGAATTAAATTCGCCTTGGTGCCTCATTAAGACTAATACACTAATATTCGTGACATGTAGGGATCCAAAATAATCAGCCCATTGTGACCCATTTTGGTCCCAGTAATGCTGCACCTTGACAAGATCTTGACAGTTTTGAGTTTGTGCCCCAACACAGTCCAGATACACATTTAGAAGAGTGCATGGTAGTCCCAACGTCAGTATGACGGCTGCATGGGAGTTCATTTCAAACCCACAAGTATTACCTTAAAACCTTTATGTTAAGGTAATACATATGGCCTCTCTCAATGAGTGCCACACGCATACAGTATTCCAACCAATAGCCCATTTACCAATTAAAGTCTTGCTAATACGCATCTTCATATTGTGGCCACAAATATCCCTCCATACATGAATAAACAGAATATCTCAGATATTGTTATAGAAATAGAACCAACAAAGTCTGTCAAAACAAACAGTGAACTGGATATGGTGTACTGTGTATATGTCTCACTATCCTGCTTGATTTACCAGTTATCATATTTGGTTTTGTCATTATTGGGACGACCTCAAAAAACGATATTATTCAAAAACAAATACTATTATTCCGGATACAAAGGAAACTTCAGTATCCTAAAATACAGTACGGTATATGAATGTGGGAACGCACTGATATGAAGGTCTGGTCAGATAAGGCTAACACAGAGTAAGATAAGTTTGACATGTTTTGAATATAATGTTGGACTTTCGAGTACTTGTAACTGTATTATTAAAATGTGAATGTTTTCACAAAACAATACATGCACACACAACCCTGCTCATACTTATATGATCTCTTTACTTATTTCAGTACATCAGGTCATGATTTGTAAAAAAAAAAAAAAAAAAAATCCAAAAAAACTCCCTACCAAGGTCTGAAACCTAACAGCATATTTAACTTAGTGCCCTATTTTCGCCAAACTTCTTTGCCATTTTTTAAAACTATTTTTAAAGAAATGTTCAAACAGTTAAAAAAGCCAATCTACAAGCTCACAACGTGTCGATGTAGATCGGCTAGTTGAACTATTTGAAAATGTTTGAAAAAGTGGCAAAGAAATTATAGGCAAATATAGGGCCCTTAACCTATTAGAGTATGTCAACATCTGCCGTTTCTCTAATTTACTTAAGTGTGGAAATGCAGGATTGTTAACCTCTTAAACCCAACATACTTTGTTGACCGAGGTCCCCCAGGGGCCTATACTTGGCCCCCTCCGCAGTCTACGACAAATCTCGATGCCGAAAATAGCCGATCTACAAGCTCACATTGTTTGAGAGACACTAGGGTCCATGTGGTTAATCTTTACTGTTCAAACAGGCTTGATTTAGTAGCAGTGCCATAATAAAGGATAGCCTAAAAAGCCTAATTTATACTGTGTGAGCCAGGCCGCGGCTCATGGCTCATGGCTCATAACTATGGCTATTCAACAATAGCAGAACTACAAGCTCATATTGCGGCACCGAGTGCCACGCTATGAGCTTGTAGATCTGCTTTTAAAAAAAAAAAACTTTTAATACATATTTTCTAAAGCGAACATTTGTAACTCAAATCTTTGCCTCTGGGGATTCAACAAATGTCTTCTAAATCCTAAGAGTTATAGCAACTTATGTTGCTATAATCAGTATAGTTCTCAAACATTTTCACCCCCCAGAAGCAAAGATTTGAGTAAAACATTTTTGCTTTAAATATATATTAAAAGATTTGCACAAATTTTCAAGATTTTTCAAAACAATTGCAGATCTACAAGCTCATAGCGCGGCACTCGGTGCCGCGCTATGAGCTTGTAGATCTGCTATTTTTGAATAGCCAAAGTTTAGAATAATAATTAAAGTGGTTACACAGACGCGTTCCCGGTACACCTTTATCATTTTCCAAATAGCAAAGAGCAGCTCTTGGTGACACGACAAGTCTATAGTGATCTTGGCAGGGAGTTCTCCATAATCAGAAGATATCGGATGGCCTGTCCTGCTTCATGACTTTGTGTCCAACTGAGTGGCCGCAAAGGGTTAGAATTCTGATTTTCATCTTCCGACAGACCTGTTTGTTCATGTGGAAATCACAGGGGGTGTCTCTTTGTCCATCTCTAAAACCTCTGCTCCCTCTCCCTCTCTCCTTTCTCAGACAAATCAAAGATAACGACTCTTTGAGGGATGGTCAAATGAAAGAGAGAGCGAGAGAGAGAGTATAGCTGCTGCTATGGTACGTACAGCACTGTTATGTAGTGAGAAATATGGGATATGTGTAGATGCATTAGGGCAGGATGGAGATAGAATAGTGGCCTATTTTATGTCTATGCTGCTCCTTTGGTTGTTACAGAGGCACATGAAGCTAATGCAATGTGCCTGTGTGTGGGTGTGTGTGTGTGTGTGTGTGTGTGTGTGTGTGTGTGTGTGTGTGTGTGTGTGTGTGTGTGTGTGTGTGTGTGTGTGTGTGTGTGTGTGTGTGTGTGTGTGTGTGTGTGTGTGTGTGTGTGTGTGTGTGTGTGTTTTGGTCTGACTCAGGTGGCCTAATCAGTGGCGCTACAAATGTACAGTAGCACACTCTCTGAATTGCAACCATTGCAACCATTGCCTAATGCATCTACACTGATCGTTAGCGTTAATTTAACTCTGAACTTTATTCCATTTAAACACTCTCACAGTTAAATTAACTCTCAGTTATAGTGTACTGTTTAGTTGACCATTGTACTATAATAGGCCTAACTGGTCTACTACAGTTTTCTAGCCATCAGTGAGCCAGTTTGGTCTTCAATCAGTTATTATAGGGGGTAGTCATAGGCTTACTGTTGCCAACGCGTCGCATCGCGGCACGTTGGCATCAGTAGATCTACTATTTTCAAACATGTTAGTATATTTACTTCTCGTACTTTAAGTACATTTTGATAACAATACTTTTGCACTTTTACTCAAGTACATTTTGAATTCCGGACTTTTACTTGTAACAGACTACTTCTACATTGCAGTATTGATACTTTTACTGTAAGTAAAACATTTGAGTACTTTTCCCACCACTGGTAAATCCAACATCGCATTCTAGAGCTATAACGAGAAAGACCTCCCATTCCTTATGTGCTGCTACTGTAGGTCCGACTACACCATTCAGTCGCAGGACAAGCTGAAACTGTTATTAATTCCCATCATTTATCAGATTTGCGATAGCTAGACTAAATTGTAATTTACTCATTCTCAGACTCAGGTTGCATTTATCCCTGATCATCAATCAGTCAGCTGAGTTATGGCAGGTATTTCATTAGCATTCATGGTCAGCTGTCAGCTCTTGACATTGCCTGGCTTGCAATTACTTGATTATTTACCCACAGTGCAATTACATGTTTCATTCAAAGTGTGGTTCTTGGTATATCCCCATGGCATGTCCAGTGGTGGAAAAAGTACTCAAAATATGTTGTTCCAGGGACCCCCAGAAGCAAAGATTTGAGTTAAAAAATGTTCGCTTTAAAACAATATATATTCCAAGATTTGCACACATTTTCACGATTTCTCAAAAATAGCAGATCTACAAGCTCATAGCGCGGCACTCGGTGCCGCGCTATGAGCTTGTAGATCTGCTATTTTTGAATAGACAAAGTGTAAAATAATGCTTTTTAGCTCAAATCAAAAAGTGACACAGATGCGTTCCAGGTCTTAATGGGTTAATTAAGTGAAAGTATCAATACTGCAGTGTAGAAATACTCTGTTACAAGTAAAAGTCTGGTATTCAGAATTTACTTGAGTAAAAGTACAAAAGTATTGGCATCAAAATATACTTAAAGAACCAAAAGTAAAAGATTCCATTTCAAGTTTTCAAACTGTATAAAAATCATTTGAAAATAGCCGATCCACAAGCTCACAATGCGTCGCATCGCCGAAATGTATATAGGGCTGACAATGGTTAATGTATGTTTTGTAATAATAATCAAAATCTACAAAGTAACCAACAAGTTTTAAAATAATTATAGTGGAGTAAAAGTACAATATTTGCCTCTGAGATGTAGTGGTGTAGAAGTAAAACTAAAAGTACTGAAAATTGGAAATACTCCAGTAAAGTAAAAATACCTCAAACATGTACTGAAGTACAGTACTTGAGTAAATGTACTTGGTCACTAGAGAGCAGTGATTGAATTTGGCCGGACTCATTGATACACAGCCTGTGAATTTTAACCAAAGGCTTACTATGTGTATTGGGGAAGGCACAAAGCTCATTGTAGTTCATGAATGTGGGATTGCTTTTCTGTTGTCTATTTATGTTTGAGTTGACTGTTGAGGAGACTCTAAGTACACGAATTCCACTGTCTTCAGTGTTGTCTTAGCTGTATTGTTAAGTGCATGAAACAAATATAAAATCCTTGAAAGCATTACATCCTCTCAGAGGCATACAGCTGGGGTGAGAAGCATTGTGATACACAGTGGTGGAAAAAGTACTCAAATTCTTTACTACCAATACTGCAATATAGAAATACTTTTCAAATAATTGTAGTGGAGTAAAAGTACAATATTTGCCTCTGAGATGTAGTGGAGTAGAAGTAAAAGTATTGGAAATTGAAAATACTCAAGTAAAGTACAAATACCTCAAACTGTACTTAAGTACAGTACGTGAATGTAAGTAAATGTACTTAGTTACTTTCCACCACTGGTGATACATGTGCGACTGTGTTGCAACACAACAGAGAAGTAACCTTTAGGCCTAATGCTGCTGTCAATGAACAACAAAAGGACACAAAATGTCAGTCAGAATACAATAAATGCCTAAATTAATGTGACATTTGAAGAAGCCAATATCTCTCACTTTAAAACTGTCCCCTACGCTTCCTCTTTATTATTTTTTTACATAATCAGATTTGTGTGGATAGTTTTAAAATCATAAACCCAATGTTGTAAAACATGTTTTTTTGTTGATATAGGCTAATGATCATACTGTATGCTTTGGATAATTACGTCCAAACCTCAACAACCTACAGTACGTATGAGCTGTCCCGGCCGAATATGAGGCTTGCATGTAGATTTACTCATTCTATATGCTGGGAAATTTATATCAGGCATTGGCTAGGACTACCGAAAACAAGGTCATGTCGCTTTTTATATGGGTCTTATAAATCTCCAGCCCGAGTGCAGGCAATCAGAAGGTACACAGTATCTTGACTCCATTCCAAAAAAACTTGGAAAACCTAGGTTTAATTACTTAGCGCCTTTTGTGTGTGTGTGTGTGCGTGCTAGTGTGTTTATGGGCGTGTGCATGTGTACATACCAGCAGCTGTACTCGAGTACTTCAGAGATGGAAAACCTGGGAAAAACAGGACAAGCTGGAGAGAAGGACACGCTCAGAGAAAAAGAACCAACTAAGCAAAAAGCAGGCCGCCCAGCAAAACCACTCATAAGGGCCTACATGTTATTTCCTCAGTGTTGTGATGGAAAATAAGATCGATTCCTGCGTATGTTTTTTGTTTTTACAGATATGGTATATATATATTTTTTGTAATAATTCCCTAATAACTGTAACCTACAATCTTTAAAAAAAAAAGGAACAAAATAAAAATCCTCAAAACAAATCCCCAAATCAACTCCTTGTGAGTTCACATCATATGAGACAAACATTTTATTATATTTAAACCTTAACCCATTAAGACCGGGAACGCATCTGTGTGTCATTTTTAGATTTCTTTGGCTATTCAAAAATAGCAGATCTACAAGCTCATAGCGCGGCACCGAGTGCCGCGTTATGAGCTTGTAGATCTGCTATTTTTGAAAAATCGTGAAAATTTGTGGCAAAATCTTGGATTATATATTTTTTAAAGCGAACATTTGCAAAATATTTAGTTCCAGGAACCCCCAGAAGCAAAGATTTGAGTTACAAATGTCCGCCAAAAAAAAGGAAAACATTCAAATATTTGCACAACTTTTCATGATTTAAAAAAAAATTAGCAGATCTACAAGTATATCTGCTATTTTTGAATAGCCAAAGAAATCTAAAAATGACACACAGATGAGTTCCCAGTCTTAAAGAGTTAAATCTCTCTCTCTCTCTCTCTCTCTCTCTCTCTCTCTCTCTCTCTCTCTCTCTCTCTCTCTCTCTCTCTCTCTCTCTCTCTCTCTCTCTCTCTCTCTCTCTCTCTCTCTCTCTCTCTCTCTCTCTCTCTCTCTCTCTCTCTCGCCCAAAAAGCAACCCTCCTGATGACAGATTTTATTTAGATTTCACTCCCTCCATACGGCTTGTCTAGCGCAGTGTTATGCGGGGTAAGAGTAGTCTGTACTCATTATTTTGAATGACTGCACAGTGCCTGTGAGGGAGCCAAGAGGGGCAGGATGTATTCTCACAACAGAGGAGGCTCCACACACACACATATAGGCGTCAGTGATGGGGAAAACAGGGGAGACAAGCATTTCAGCTTACCAAGCAGCATTTCAGTGTGAGCATACAGATTTCTATATCTGAGCACAATAGCCTTATGCCATCCCAGGGTATACCTTTTCTCCGTCTGTTTGAAGAACACCATTTTACCCTGTGGTGACTCCTATACTCTAAGCGACTGGATACGGATGCAGTTTGCTGCGAACTGTGTGTGACACGTTCACACACACTCTTGGCAGACAACCGCAGTATAGCTATAGTGAAGGGAGGTTGCGACGCGGACACTGCATCATGAGGCTTGCTATGTGTAACGTACTTGCTGAGGGAGCCGCACTGACCTAAAGACTTGAGCAACACAGTCATTGTTGCAGACGGTACGCCAGAAGGCACAACCATGTCTTGCATAAGATGTGCGACAGAGGGTGAGTGTGTGGACATGAGGGGTAACCATGCCAATGAATAAGCCCAGTACTTACTAAGACGGTAAAATAATACAGAGAAGAGAATTGATGGTAGAAAAACAGAACGCAACGTAAGGTAAATGGGTCGTTTGTATGTGGAAGGTAAGGATGGTTGACAAATTTGCTTTACCCATAATGCAACGTGGCTCCGATATATGACCCACGGAAGCAGATGACGACATGGTTGGAATCTGAGATTTGACCTATACAGTACCAGCTTTCTCTTTCTCCCTTTACAGCGATTATTCCTTATTTTCCTGTCCTCTACCAGCTGCGAGGTTGCAGGTTCAAAAAGGATAACAGCCTTCCTCTTAATGCGTTCTGTCAGGGCTTTTTGCCTTGTGGTTCTATTAGTCATTTATAGGCATTCATCTTTAAACAGCTCTATTGGAACTTCACGGTATGAAAGGCTAATAAGGGAAAAGAAAACCTTCGTAGCCTAGAGGCCTCCTTTGCCTCCATACTTTCCTGACCTTCAATCTTTCATTCCATGGTTCTTTTGTTTCATAGCCACGGGGCATCCACTGTTTCTTGGAATTGGTCATACAGACAGAGCACCTCCCAATAAAAGAAACTGGGAAAAAAAAAAAAAAAAAACTGAAACTGAAGCAACAGAAATAGTGCAGATAATTACTTCTATACACCAATGTGGTCTTTGACTAGTATAGCAAGAGAGGTGAGAAGGAAAAACAAAACAAAAAAAACAATAGATAGAATAGCAAAGAACATTGATCTCAACTGAAGGTACAATGACTTCCGTTGATACAAGTGTGATGTGATTTTAACCACTATCAAAAAGTAGTACCAACACACAGAGAGTACAAAACTAGTCCTTATATGCCCAGCTCCACTCAAGCTATAATATGTTACGCACAAAATTGTTTACCATAGCCCCAGCCCAACCATTCCTTTGTGACTGTCCCTCAACGCAACAACGACGATCCACCACCTTGAAGTGCATTTCCCGTTATAGTCCTTTGAGGGGTTTGGTATTTCCTGTAAGCCAATCAGGAATTAGTGTTCCCTCCGAGACTATTCCAATAGCGAGGGGGGGAGGAGGGAGGGGGGGGGGGGGGGGGTTGGGGATGAAAATTATTCTTAATAATGACATAATCAGCAGAGCAGCCATCAAGCAGATAAATTGTCATGCGCATCGTGCTAAAAATATCCAGTTATCCGTTGTCCCCCAGCTCTCTATGTTGACAGCACTTGTGTGATGAAGCTGTTAACTGGCAGAAAGCCGGTAGTTGGATTCCCCTCTTCCCTCGGTTCAGCCCTGCTGGCAAATTTGCAGTATTAGACGCCCCCAGAGAAGAGGGCTTAAACAGCATTGGTGCTTAGTGTACAGATCTAAATATGTAAATAGGTTCTATACAATAAAATTGTTCCCAATCGCCCCAAACCCGAAAAAAAAAAGGATCAAAAGTATCTGTGATTTCTTTTTTTTTCATCAAAAAGTCCTCCTTTGTGCATACAGGTATTCTTTTTTTCTTGAAGTATTTCTGTTCTTTCTTTGCTCCTCTCTTGGCCGTTCTTGTCTTATCTTACATAGCCTCAATTTAAGAAGTTAACCGATGCCTGAATTGGTTTGTTTGGCATCTATGCGCTCTCAGCTCCACAAAAGAGTAATCTATAGCCTGATGCCACAGGAAAACAATATGTTTTCTCTCATTTACAAAGCACTCGTCTCTTCCCCGCGCCTCCGAGGCGTGTCAGCTTCTCCGGGCTGCTTCCAGATAACACTGTCAAGCAGTCATTTGTTCCCAAAGGATCCCAAAGGCCATATCTGTCGCATGAAAGAAGAAGTGGTTTACCTTGTTTTGTTGCAATACCGGAACAAAAAAAATTATATATATATATATATATATTCATATTTTAAAAAATCCTCGTCTTGGTGTGTCAGTTTCTTCAACTCCGTATTTGAAAGGTTTTTTTTTATCATCATTTATTTTTGTTTGCTATTTTTGTAATTTTTTCTATCTTTTTTTCTTACAAAAAGAGTAAAACAAAAACATAATTCTTCTTTTTTTTTTTTTTTCTGTCTGGTCCAAGCCCCCCCCACCCCCCCAACAAAAAAAAATCCTTTTTACTATATTTCCTCTGGTATTGACAAGGTGGAGTAGAATCCCAGGGTTAATTCCACATGTGTCTGGGCAGCTCGAAGGCCGGGGCGGCTTTTCAGCTATCCTGTTGTATCAGCGTCTGTTATAGCCTCAAGTCTCTGCCTTTAGCAAACAGTATCAGCTTAAAGCGACAGCCTTTGTCAAAAGAGTCTTGCCTCGGTATATGGGGGGACGGCCGGGGCGGGTCGCTCGTCCATGTTGGTTTGGCTATACCCGGGTGGTGGAGTGTGAGTGCGGGTGCGGATGGGGCAGGGTGTTGTTCTGTTGCCCGCCGCTGTTGGGGAACGTGTTGAAGGGGTGTAGCGAGGTCAGCCCGCCCATGGAGCTGGGGATCATGGTGATGGTGTTCGGCGTCATGAGCGGGATGTCGTCCGGCGAGCGCCGCATGGCCAGGGTGTAGTCCGGCGGGCAGGCAGTCCTCAGCAGCACGTCGTGAGGGTGCTGCATGGAGGGGTCCCCGACGCCTATGCCGCCCCCCACCATCATCCCCCCGCCGCCCCGGCAGACGTCCCGGTCCAGCTCCGAGTGCTGCTTCATCTGCAGGGACATGATCTCCTCCTCCTGCGTGTGCAGGGCCAGGTCGTTGGCCGCGTTGCGCTGCGGGCTGCAGCGCCGGTGCACGTCGTGGCGACGCTTGTCCTTCTTGTAGTAGAGCGCGGCGAAGGCCAGGATGTTGAGGAAGAGGAGCGAGGCGCCCACGGCGATGGTCACCGAGAGCTCGGTGGAGTAGTCCCGCTGGTCCACCAGGTGGGGCTGGTTGTGGCTGTCGTGGGTCTCCGTGGGGAACGGGGTCGGGCTGCTGGGGCGCTTCGTCACCACCTTGGGGGTCTTGGGGGTGCGGTTGGTCGCCTCCGGTGGCGGCACCTATACGACAAGGTTGATAACGTCAGTGGTGGAAAAATAAGTACTCACTTTAAGTAAAAGTATCGATACTGCAATTTAGAAATACTCTGTTACAAGTAAAAGTCCGGATTTCAAAATGTACTGTAAAAGTACAGACGTACCAAAAGTTAAAGTACTTGTTATGCAGAATGTTCCATTTCAAGTTTTCAAATGCATTAAAATATTTTGTAAATAGCAGATCTACAAGCACATAATGCGTCGCGATGCGACGCATTGTGAGCTTGTAGATCAGCTATTTCAAATGGCTGAAATGTATCGGGCCGAAGTGGTTAAAGTATGTTTTGTAATCACAATCAAAATCTACAAAGTAACTAGTAACTAAAGTTATGGAAAATTACAATATTTGCCTCTGAGATGTAACGGAGTGGAAGAAAATATACTGAAAATTGGAAATACTCAAGTAAAGTACAAATACTGTACCTCAAAATTGTACTTAAGTACAGTACGTGAGTACATGTGCTTAGTTACTTTCCACCACTAAATAACATCATATTAATAGTATTATTATATTGGGCGGCCACTTTTTAAGGCATGACACCGATTAAAGACCTGCTGAAATGTTTAATTAGCAACGTAATCCATTCTGGAAAATGTGGACTCACACCTGCTTTCAGATTACTGAGGTTTTGAAATATGCACAATACAATCCAACAGACAATTAGCTTCCTTTGAGCCATATCTTACCATCTCCAAACATTATGAACCGCTGTTTCATGCTGTGCAAAAACCTTCACCAAGTAATTACCCATTCTTAAGGTTAGTTATGTGATACATTTTTACTGTCACTGTAGCAAATTGAATGTATTATTCTAAAAGTTTATCTGTGATCGTAAAATCAAAGTCATGTAAGTATGAAATTGTCTAAGAACCATTATTGGGGAGGTGAATAATGCATGTTTTTTTTAATGATACACGTACTGTATCTTTGGACTGAAAGTTATCTAAGAACGAGGTGGAACTGGAACAAATGGAATTGTTCCCAAAAATGAATGGGCAGAATAGATATTTAGTTTAAAGTTTATGTAATTAAAATGTATTCATAGCAGTTTAATAAGATAATTGTGAGGCATGTTCAGGATCAGTGAGACTACCGTCAATTTAAATTGCTTTGCTATGTGATTACCAGCAAATCAAGCCATACATTCCAGCATCATCTGACTACTTCTCAGACCAAGAACATCTGATAATACTTTAGAAAAATCTCTTATTAGGTGATTTACAGTATTCTCAACCTTGGGGATCGAGAGTCATACTAGCTGTAAAAAGAAAGAAAAAAAATTGTAATGTGATTCAACTTCAGATGGTTTTGATGCAGTTGAGCAGAAATCTTGTATCTCCATATTTCAACTTTTAATGTATTTTTTTTTCTTCTGTGATTTAATTCCCCACTTTGTCGTACTACAGTACAGTGTCACACAAAATAGCCGGATGTGACACGTTGTGAGCTTGTAGATCGGCTGTTTTTGCTTTTTGTTTTTTAAGTGAAAGTGGTCTGTGTGTCTCTGTGTCTGTTTAAGAATGTGACTAAATAATAAATGCACTAGATGCATTGGCACATTTTCTTTTCTTATTTCTCTTTTTTTACATTTCCTGAAAAGTAATGGTTTTGGACATACAAGGTGTCCATCTGACAGCGACGATGTACTACCAACCTTGGTGGTGGTGGGGATGAGCTGTGTGACCTCATTGAGGCTGTGGAGGTGTGGTACCAGCTCCAACCACAGGTTGACCTGAGAGGAGAGGAGAGGAGAGGAGAGGAGAGGAGAGGAGAGGAGAGGAGAGGAGAGGTACAGTAGAGTAATACAATAGTAGAAACAATATTTAATCTAATGAACTGTTAACCACTTAAGGCCTATTCAAAAACATTTTAAAATGCCATGCAATCACAACATGTCGTATACTTGAATTAAACTATAGTTTATCACCGGACATTTATGTGAAGCAATACAATTATTTGGTGTTCTACTTTGTTTACACAGTGCAGTATTGCTTTAGATATACTAACATTATGAGGTAAAATGCAGCACACTTGTCTTATACAAAACAAATGAAACAATGCTGATGGAAATTGTAAGACAATACTACTACAACTATTCTTAATGCACTTAGGCTAATAATACTAATGTTCCATTTAAGTTTTATCGGAATTAGTGTTCAGTTGGTCACATAATGGGATTTTTTTATACTATAATATGATTATTAATAACATATGACACTACAATAAAAGCAATAATTGTTGATGAAACAAACACCAATCTAACACTCCAAAATATTACTGTGTGAGAAGGTAACGGTGTTACAGCCCAAAATATACCCCCGACCAAACTATACCCAGGGTATATTTGTGGCTTTTACACCGGATTGTACCACGTAGAGGGGGGACACGGAGGGAAAATAGGAAATAGCGTTTACTCTGATAAAAGTTAAGGCTTACATACGGATACATATGGAACATTTTCCATAATACCTGGAAGTGGGGGGACAAAAATGGGTCCCCCATGTGTACAACACACATCTTATAATACAATTGGCATGCGCGGTTTGTCCCAAAAAAAGGGTTTGTCCACAAAAAAAAACTGCGCATGTAGGTTTTGCTTTTGCTTAGCATGTTGCAGTTAGGTTTCGCTTTCGGTTTGCATGCTGCAGTTAGGTTTCGCTTTCGGTTTGTGCGTTGCCAAATCATGTGCGAGAAACAAGCACCGGTGTTGCAATGAACATCTACATGCTCCACTGTCTCTGTCTCCGATGTGCGGGCCAGGCTACTAGATGGGAGGGCCGCGTAGCTGCCCGACCTTCTAGTGTTGTACATTACACAAACATTTTACTGTACCTTGTTGGCACGATAGTGCTCCTTGACCCGGGGTTTCAGGCCTATGTGCAGGTAGAGCTGGTCTTTCTGGTTGTAGCGTGTCCATGCTACTTCCTCAAAGCGGTTTGGCTTGGTGTGAATGAACTTGGTGTCCTGGGGCACAGGCTGGTTGGGGTCTCTATATATGCGTAGGAGGAAGATAATGACAGAAGCTTGATGTTGAATTCATACTGCATGGTACAATGGTGCTGTTTGCCAAAAATAACCGATCTGCAAGCTTACAACGCATCGCATCGTGACACCTTAATTGTCTGTGATAGTCTCCTGAGTCAATGGTCTCGTGAGTCATGAGACAATGACTGTTGAACAGGTCTTTGATACTCCATACCATTTGCCTGTAACTGTCTTCACAAATATGTGGGCGGGGCCTATAATATATCATGAATGCAACATCCAATCATAATCAAATTGAAATCGCATGAGGGGCCTCTATTCGAGCACACCTCCAAAACCACTTTCACTTCTGCCCATAGGGGGGGTGCTACAAACGCGAACAGCTGTCGTGCAAACTGTTTCTCCCACAACTTCCTGACGGCCACACCCCACAACTGACTGACACAGCCCTGGGTGGGCAACCCGGCCTGGCGGAGATCTGTGCTCCGAGGAGTGCACTTTCCTAGATTAACTCCGGTGTCACCAGGGTCCTCCAGGGGTCTGTATTTGGCCCCTTCCTTTTTCCCATCTACCCCAAATCTCTTTGCAAAATTTGTCAATCTACAAGCTCAAAAGAAATCGTCCCTGAATATTCGCCTATTTTGGCCTAATGTTCGCCCAGAATCAGTGGTGGAAAAAGTACTCAAATATTTTATTTAAGTAAAAGTATCAATACTGCAATATAGAAATACTCTGTTACAAGTAAAAGTCCGGAATTCAAAATTTACTTGAGTGAAAGTACAAAAGTATTGGTATCAAAATTGACTTAAAGTACCAAAAGTAAAAGTACAAACATATTTGAAAATAGCAGATCTACAAGCCCACAATGCGTCGCGATGCGACGCATTGTGAGCTTGTAGATCGGCTATTTTCAAACAGCCTAGGTATAAAATAGGGCTAAAGTGGTTAATGTATGTTTTATAATATAAACATGTATATCAGAAAAGTAACTAGGAACTAAAAGTTTTCAAATAATTGCAGTGGAGTAAAAGTGCAATATTTGCCTCTGAGATGTAGTGGAGTAGAAGTAAAAGTATTGGAAAAAATGTACTTAAGTACAGTACTAAGTAAATGTAAGTAAATGTACTTTGTTACTTTCCACCACTGCCCAGAATGACATGCCCAGAATAGGGATGCTCGGGTTCATGCGGCTAAAGGGAGCAGATAAAGGTTACTTGTATCATAGAAATGGGAAGCCCAAAACATTACTTTGCATCCCAGACCAGCACAGAGCACATTGGACTCTCTGGGGTTCAGCCTCTTACGCGTAATATACGTGCACAGCAGCAGGAGCTATAGGAGTTATTGAGGCCCATTGAGACCCAGCGAGCGCCACATTGTCTGGAAATCGGCATATGGAGCCAGCCAGACCTCATCAGGAACACGCTTAACCATTCAAAATGGTGGCATAAATCTCCCAGGTGCCCTGCATTCCATGTCAATTTAGGGTTATATATCTGGATCATTAGTGTCTCTCTGTTCCCCTCAGGGCTACTGGGCAGTGCATAGAGAGCCGATGTCCCCCCATTATGCTCGGTAAAAAACAATTACCGCCGTGGCTATATGCTAAAAGGCAACGTGAGGCGGCGAGGGAGGGGGGGATTTTAATTTTGGCAGATCGCGAATGTAACTCTTCATGGCTAATGCCATTAACTGCCACAAAAAAGACCTGAAGCCGATTCTACGAATGTCTTCTAAATCCCGACCCCTGAAAAAACGTATGTTTCTATATCAGTGGTGCTCAAACTTTTTCATGTCAAGGACCCCCAATATTATATCTATTTGGCCACCGAACCCCATCACAAAATATGTTGTTCCAGGGACCCCCAGAAGCAAAGATTTGAGTTACAAATGTTCGCTTTAAAAATATATATTCCAAGATGTGCACACATTTTTGCGATTTTTCAAAAATAGCAGATCTACAAGCTCATAGCGCGGCACTCGGTGCCGCGCTATGAGCTTGTATATCTGCTATTTTTGAATAGCCAAAGTGTAAAATAAATAATGCTTTTCAGCTCAAATAAAAAAGATGCGTCCCAGGTCTTAATGGGTTAATTAAAACATTTCTTTCATGACAGGTGAAGTGTATCTGCATTGACTAGCAGTCATGCTGTGTAAGGCCCCACCAAACACACTGTACAACCACTATGGGTAAAATTCACCACTCTTGGTTATTAAATGCAGATTAATTCTGAGCAACCACCATTGCAAGTGCAATTACCAAATGGTACACTGTACAGTGCGTGAGTAATCGACTGGTGATAAATTACCGCTAATATAGTAATTGCGGAGCAGTTACTCACGGAATCGGTTATAATAATCCAGCCGTCTCGTCATTCACAGCCACTGTATTATGCATATTATGTATATGAGTGCATTTTGACAATAGAAGTGCTCCATAGCAAAATCTATGGGAGGGTGTGGGGGGTGCGGGGGGGTTTGCGCCTAACCCTAGATAATGATAGAATTTTCAAACCAAACCAACTATATTCTGTGGCATTATTATTTCCTAACCAGAAAGGTGCTTATTTTTCCACAAAATCTCACTGCACGTTGTCATCACCAACTTTTCCGTTTTAAAGATTTTGTGTCTGTCGAGATGTTTTATCTGTCGAGATGGCATGACAGGCTTGAGTACTCCTGCTCTGGTTATTAGCAAATAGTAGAGAATTGTTGGATGGATACACAGTCAAAATATATAGTTTTTCATATCATATTGTTTGTACACACTGGAGATGTGACTGTGTGAATGAATGTGTTCTGGTCGTTCCATCTCACCCCGTCTTGGCGAAGTTGGTCCAGTACGTCATGACCACGGCGCTGAGCATCACGTCGTTCTTGGAGAAGTTACAGGGAAACAACTCGGTGGGGCCGATCATCGGCAGGCCGAACACGTACGGGATCTCATCCCCATGCGCTGCATCCGCCCACGGCGGCACCTATAACGATCAGCAACAGGAATCAAATCACAATCACCTTGTTTTGACGATACGGGTAAAAAAGAACAGGGGGCTGTTTCTGCCACGACTTTTATCATGTCAAAGACACACAAACACAAACACAGGGACATGAAAGAAACAACGTCTTGTATTTTTCAAGAATGTGAAGCGGAACGGATGTATATGCCGTATATATCTTTTATTGTTTCATGACATTTCTGCTTCGTTATATGGTGTATTAACCCATTCAATCCGGTGATGCATCTCTGTCATTTTAGATTTCTTTGGCTATTCAAAAATAGCAGATATACAAGCTCATAGCGCGGCACTTGGTGCCGTGCTATGAGCTTGTATATCTGCTATTCTTTAGAAATTGTGAACATTTGTGCAAATCTTTATTATTTGTTTTTTAAAGCGAACATTTTTTAACTCAAATCTTTGTTTTCTGGGGGATTCTTCTAAATGGACCCCCAAAATGATATGTATTTGGTCGCGGACCCCCATCTCAAAATATGTTGTTCCAAGGACCCCCCAGAGGCAAAGATTTTAGTTTGAATATATATTATATTCAAAGCTTTGCACACGTTTTCACGATTTTTCAAAAATAGCAGATCTACAAGCTCATAGCGCGGCACTCGGTGCCGCGCTATGAGCTTGTAGATCTGCGATTTTTGAATAGCCAAAGAAATCTTACAATGACAGAGATGCGTTCCTGGTCTTAATGGGTTAAGGGAAGAGGTATAGAGAAAATAGGACAGGAAGATAAGGGGATGACATGCGATTAAGGCTGTGAACTTGATGTGAAGTTCACAGTATGCGATTTGAAGTTCACAGTATGCACCGCACCCTGTTGCTAATGCCCCAAAGCAAAGACTTCAGAATGTCACATGCAACATGTCATTAGAGGTTAAAATGATGTATTGTTGCTTCAACTAATTATACTGAGAGAAAGTGGGCGCCCAGACTTTGAATTTCTCTCCAGTCGCAGGTGCTAGTTTTATAGTCTGTAATTACATTAACTGCACTTTAATTACATGTACGAGACAAGTATGAACAATACAATCAATTAACATAATTTCCTGATATTAATACTGAGATGTGCTTTACAAGTAGAGCCTCATCTAGGCGGCTCTACTGCGTAGCAGCACTGTGTCTCTATTTAAAACAAAGAGGCAGCTGTCATCACAAAGCATTACTCAGAGGGCCAATCCATTAAGCTGCAAGTGGAACGCAGGTCAGCGATTTTCTTTTCTGTCTAATCAAACTCTACTCATCATAAAAGGCAGCTTGCAATCTAATGCATTATATAGAGAGCGTGTCCCACCCACCTGTGTTGTTTTCGTCGACTAAAACTATGACGAAGAATGTTCGTCGACTACCTTTTTTCACTGATGAAAATGAAATAAAAACAAAAAAAAACTAAGCTATGATGACTAAAACTAGACTAAATATATTGACAATTTCGTCAACAAATAAAAACTAGACTAAAATGTTAGTGAGAGACGAGTGGAGAAGAGATCCAGTAGAACTAAAAGACAAGTCATTTCATGTTTGGTTGCGCTCGGGTGTTGCATTCTGACAAGAGCAGATCTACAAGCTCACAACGCGTCGCAGTTGTGAGCTTGTAGATCTGCTATTTTCAGCATGTGTTAAAGTGTAAAATCAGCCATTACGACGCCATGAAGGCACCGCCAAAATACATTTTAATCGACTAAATCAACTGTAGATTTAGTCGACTAGAATCTTATGATATTTAGTCGCCTAAAACTAGACAAAAACTAAAAACATTTCAGATGACTAAAATATGACTAAAACTAAACAGATTTTTATTCAAAAGGCTTTGACTAAAACTAAATAAAAATGTGCTGTCAAAATCAACACTGCCACCCACCTGTTCCGTCTGACAGTGGTGGTAGAAGGCGTAGAAGTACGTCGGAGACCCGAAGCTGGAGTGCAGGTCCGCCGTGGCGACCGCCGGCGCCACCCACTGGTGGTCGGTGAACAGCGCCAGCAGGGTCTTCCGGCGAGTCTCCGGGTTGTGCCGGTCCGCCCAGTCGGTGTACATGAACTTGATGGTCTCCCGGAGGATGTCCTTGCCCTCCGGGTAGCCGTACAGGTCGTCCACGAAGCTGGACACGGCGTAGTCGAAGTCGTTGGCCTGCACGCCGTTCTCGTTGTCCACGATCAGCTCCACGAACTTCAGGCCCTCGCCCTGGTTCACGCCCAGCATGATGTCGTAGTTGAGGAACTCGCCTGTGAGAAGGTGTAAGCGTGAAGACAGACAGATGTGTGAGTGAGGGAGACAGAGCAGGGCAGAGCAAGGGAGAGGAATTAGATACAAAAAAGAGTTACAGAGGAAGATATATACTTTTTTTAACAGTTCACAAAATAAACACTTTGAATAAGGACTGAGCTGGTGTATGAAAGATGAATAGGGAAGCAAAACCTGAGTTACATATTCCAAACTTACTTACAACTTACAACCATACACCAAACAGCGCCACAGATCTAACGATCAAACATAATGTGTTATCACCCTTACCGAGGCTACTTAGTTATCATTATCATTTTGATATGGCACACTTTTTGATTGTCTTCTTGCTTTAATCTATACCCATTGTGTCCTATGTGCACCACTGCTTCTTTTTTTTAAAGATATTTTTGGGAGCTTTCTCTGCATTGATAGAGATAGTAGACTGACAGGAAATGGGGAGAGAGAGATGGGGAGTGAGTCCAAGTGACACGCAGCAAAGGTCGTCGGGATAGGGACTCGAACCCACGACACGCTGTCAGGCTGGCATTGCAGCCTAGGGTGCCTGGACCGCCACGCTACGGCCCAGGCGTGCACCTCCGCTTTGACCACAATATAAATGTCCTGGGGGCAAACAAATTCTAGGCTTGTCTTCTAAGAGTCCATGAATCTATACCGTATTTTCCAATCATTAGATTAAAAAATATATAAATTAGTCAACCCAAATACTGTAGTAATTTAAGTAACTGAATTAGAAAAGTAATTTGTATTGCACCTTGCTCCATAAGAATCTGAGGGTCATCTGGTATGACGTCCCCATCGATGACGGGTCCAAAGGCGATGTGGTAGCGCGCCGGCTGGATGTCCTGGTCCACCAGCTCCTTGTAGTGTTTCTTTTGAAGACACTCCACCAGCTCCACCGTGTCCTGCAGGTTACAGCCCACTTTGAGGGCCAACATGCGCGCGTACTTTGCCGGCTGGAAACTGACCGCCCAGCTCGATAAGGCTGAGCCGCTCTGGGCTATGGCCCGTTGGAATAGACCTATAGAGTTAAGAGAAAGAGAGGAAGGCGGATCACGGAAGAGTCGCAGAGTTGATTGAAAAGAGTGGGATAGATTCATTATTAATCCGGGAACGCATACTGTGTCATTTTAGATTTCTTTGGCTATTCAAAAATAGCAGATATACAAGCTCATAGCATCGCACAGAGTGCCGTGCTATCAAAAAATCATGAAAATGTGTGTGAATCTTTGAATATATATACACTTTTAACTCAAATCTTTGCTTCTGGGGGTCCCTGGAACAAAATATTTTGAGATGGGGGGCTAAATACATATCATTTAGGGGGTCGTTGACATGAAAAAGTTGCGTTTTAATATAAAATACCGATGTTTTACCGGTGTTGCACTGAATGGCATTTTGTTACTCTGAATGACTCTGACTCTGACACTACAGCCCACAAATATTGATTAAATGTGATGTATTCAACAAGAACGATAATGATTCCATGAACTATTATTACTAGCAGCAATAATATTTCCCTTTAGCTATTTTAAGCAATACCTCTGTGTAAATTAAGCATGCATATTTCGAACATCTTATCCTGTTATTATGCATAGTTTTTACAACTGAAAAATAGGTAAAATAAAAAGAATAGTGTTGTTAGTAAAACATAGTTCATAGGGCCATAATTGTTATGGCTGAAGGAATCACATTAAATCAGTATTTATGGGCTGTAGTGATATGTGTCATCATAATGGATAGTGGTTTTGCAAAGAAAATAAAACTTTGAAAGTTTGACATCACTGGACATTGAGCTTTCACCTCATGTCTCACACACGCACGCACGCACGCACGCACGCACGCACGCACGCACGCACACACACACACACACACACACACACACACACACACACACACACACACACACACACACACACACACACACACACACACACACACACACACACACACACACACACACACACACAAAATGAGACAGGGAAAGTGGAGATGAACGAGAAGAATGTAAGTGAAGAACGGTTCTCTGTTACCAAGGCAACCCAGGACCTGCCTTGCTTATGGCGTCTTACAATAGTGTGTGATACCATGCCATTTCAGTTTGAAGGATTCCATCTGATGAAATTAGCTCTTCAAGTCACCGTCAGGTCAGTGGGTTTGGATCAAAAACTTTTTAATTTTAAACTTCAAAATGCCCAGAGACTGTCTTTTCTTTATCAGACACTTTGTCTTTGATCATCTTGATGCCGTTTTAATATATTTAATTGGCTACATTGTAAGCAGATTATTTAACACAGTGTTTAGTGCAGTGGTTCTCAATCTTTTTCACGTCGAGGACCCTCAAATGAATATGAATTTGGCCGCAGACCCCCATCTGAAAATATTTCGTGCCAGGGACCCCCATATAAGATTTGTGTTAAGTTTTCAAAAAGTATATGCTTTTTCAAGCTCACAGCGCTCTGTTATTGCTACTATTTTCAAATAGTCTAGTACAGTATAAAAGGGTATAAATGGTTAAACCAATGTTGATGCTATATCAACTAATTTAGCTGGGGACACCTTGGAACCCCCTCAAGGACCCGTGGTGGTCCCCAGACCCCACTTTGAGAACCACTGGTTTAGTGTACATACCGTAGAATAGAATCTGGAGTTGTTTAATTTCAAAAGTAACACAGCGACCTAAATCAGTTTTTCTCAAACTATTCCATGTCAAGGACCCCCAAATTGATATATATATTTGACCGCGGACCACCCCATCTGAAAATATTTTGTGCCAGCGACCCCAAGAAGAGAAGAGTTGTGTTACAAACATTTCAACAATATTCAATAATTAAACAAATAGAAAAAAAACAGATATAATAGCAGATATACTGAACAACATCTTGTACATCAGCAATTTTTGAATAGCCAAAGTATATCATATTACTATATTAAAGGACACCACCAAAGGACACCTGGGACCCCACTTTTAAGAACCACTGCTCTAAATGCCAAAATGTACTAATAACGTGCTTACTTATATATTATTTATATTTATACATTGCACACCTTTATTCCCCCCTAAACACAGTGAGATGCACACAAATACATAGCCAATGCTTCAACTTTGCATTTCATTTCCTCGCGCACTGTACCTTTAGTGGAATTGCTCCAGCGGTTGCCCTCGGAGTAGTGGGAGAGAGTGAGGAGGTTGACGCAGGACGCTCCGGCCCCCGAGCCAAACACGGTGATGCGTAGCGGGTCGCCGCCGAAGGCAGCGATGTTCTCGCTGGTCCAACGCAGGGCCTGGATCAGGTCCAGCAGGCCGTAGTTCCCCTTGGCTGCCTGGTCGCCCGTACTCAGGAACCCTGCAGGAGAAAAGACATGACAGTGTGCTGTTATTATACTGTATGTTATGCAGGTTCCCTGGAAAACAGAGTCAAAACATTCAGAGACGATAAGGACGCACTGACAGGGATTCCTAGAAAACTGACAGGGTACCTGGTTGTACGATAAAAAGCCACTACAGTCACAACAGAAGAGATTATAAATAAAGACGAGAAGAAGGGCAGACGAACCAGTGGTGGTTTTTACTTAAGTAAAAGTATCAATACTGCAATGTAGAGATACTCTGTTACAAGTAAAAGTCCTGAATTAAAAAATGCACTCAAGTAAAAGTACAAAAGTATTGCTATCAAAATATACTTAAAGTACAAAAGTAAAAGTACTCATTATGCAGTGTGTCCACATTTTCAAACGTATAAAATGTCTAAAAGTCTTTTGAAAATAGCAGAAAATAGCCGATCTTGTAGATCGGCTATTTTCAAATGGCCAAAATGTATATACGGTTGAAGTGGTTAATGTATGTTTTGTAATAATAATCAAATTAATTAGTAACTAAAGTCTTCAAATAATTGTAGTGGAGTAAAAGTGCAACATTTGCCTCTGAGATGTAGTGGAGTAGAAGTAAGAGTAGTGAACATTGGAAATCCTCCAGTAAAGTAAAAAATACCTCAAAATTGAGGTATACCACTGAGACGAACAGGTGGGACTTGGTTAGCCATTCCGCGGTATAAACCAGAGTGTTTATTTAAAACTCAGGGACCCGACGGGCCATTACACTCTCTACAGCGTTTAGAATTGACACTCAGGATTTCGCCGTGTGGGCAGCAGCAGGTAAATTGAATGAGTGGCGTACCGTTCCATCCCTTTTCTTAACAAGTTCCAACGAGGTGCCCTTCTGCGAGGCACTTAACCCTCTAACTGCTCTGTGAAGCCGCTCTGCCGGGCCAACAAACAGCACATAGATGGCCGGCTTCCAGGTGAGAATAGTGTTTAACTATGAATATTATGTAGCTGGGCAAAAAAAAAACCTGTTCACTGTACAGACGGGAAAAAAAAGAGCCCAGTGTGCTTGGTCAGCATATTAAGGCTAGACAACAGAAGAGAGTAGTAGGACACGAAAAAAAAAAAAAAAAGATTTAATGAGAGGGAAAAAGTAATAAAGAATACATGTAAGAAAATGTGGGGGTTGAAGATAGGAGAGGACAGAGAAGAGACAAAGGCGGCGATGTAATTATGCAAAGAGGGGGTAAACACCAAGTCATCAATTATGCTCTGTTCCAGATTAATTCATTTAGGGCTGGAGCCACGGTTAAGCAACGCTAACTCCTTCTTCTTGAAGGGTAGTTCAGAATGTTGACCAATGTTGTCATTGCGCTGGCACTAAAAAAGCACAAGGGTAATTACATCTAATTTATGTCTTTCTGCGTTTGCCCTGCTTTGGATAGGGAGTTTGACATGATCATTTTTTTCTCTCTTCCGTGCTGCGTGTGTGCGCACTGCAGACCTATACGTCTGTGTAGGACAATGTGTCACCGTGGGGTAACTCTTTCCTTAATTACACTTTAATTACAGGTACCATCTGTAATTATGGGGTGCAGGTGACGCTGTGTTAACCCACGTGAACCCCAGCGTCCCTATTATGGGCATGTCATAATAGGCGAATATTCAGTGAAGACACAGAATTAAGTGCACATTCGGCAAAAAAATAAGCTCATAACACGTTTTTGCTATTTGAAGCGCAACAAAGTTTTAAGTGGCAAAACAAATTTGCTTATTTTGCCTTGATTTGATTTGATTAGATTGTATTAAGGATCCCCATTAACTGGTGCCATAGCAACCAGCTAGTCTTCCTGTGGTCCACAAAAACATACAAAAAAATATGCACAGTTGCAATTACAAAATCATTAAATGTCAGTACTCAACACACAATACATAATGAAAACTAACAAATAAGATAGCTGAAATTACATGTGAGCAAAGAAACAGAAAACAACAAGAACAAACAAAGATACTTTACAGTGTTAAATACAATTTAAGATTATTTAAACAAGTTAATTCACTGTAAATGCAGCAGAGGTTTCGAGGCATGTTTATTCCAAAGAGTCAATGACCTAAAAAATAAAATATCTCCTTAATTAAAGCGTTGTTTTTTTGGACCAGGTAATTTAAGCTGCCCATTACTGTGTCTGGAACCTCTAGTGGCACCTAGATAAGGTAGCCTTGAACCCTAAAACTAACCCAACCAATAAATAACTACAACCAACATGAAGGTCAGATTAATGATGGGCCTCATGTCGACAACAAAACAAATGTGACACAATCACAATTTGAAGCATCGCTCTCAGCGGCAATATTTAAAATGTCACCACAAGCTCATTGATCAAAATGTTCCCACTGCGCTCTACTACTTGGCCATGACAAGACAGAAACAATAATGAATTGCATTTTTATAGCGCCACAGACAGAGGGCGCTGTGGTTACCAACATGCTTTGAAGCATCTTTCGATGGAGAAGGTATACTGTATGAGTCTTTCTGATACAGCACATACAATATACATCATGATTATGTGCTTTGTTTTAGGGACCAGCACTGATTGGTGGCTGGTCTGAGGTGCACAGCAGCCATAATATCACTTCATTCACAGATGTCACCAATGATACTAATGAAGGCTCTGTTCCATTTAGTGTAGAACAGTGGTTCCCAGGTCTATCAATTTCCACGACTCCCATAACTCTGAGAGTGTACAAATGGAACCGGGTCCATTTGGTTCCATTTGTACACTCTCAGATTTACACACCCGTAAGGGCCCATTTGGAACCCTGGCCTTAAGGAACCATGATTTGACCCACATTTTAGTCCCACTGGTGTAGCAGTGTTTCCAGTGAGCCAACATGCATAATATCAGCACCCTGACTCTGTTTGACCAGAATGGAACAGAGCCTTCATTAGTATCATTGGTAACACCTGTGAATGTCTTTACAATATGGCTACTGTGTGCATAGAGCCTATCTAACTATATAAATGGCGAGCGACTTCCGCACCCTAGGTGCGACACCCCACAGCTCTGTTATCGAATAAACAACGCACCGCCAGACCACATGTCGCCAACTGACTCGCCACCGCGGCCGCGCTGAATTTACGCGTCGCGTAGGGGACCTCTCATTGCTCACTACACCTTTTCCACCGCGCAACATAATTAATTCTACTCACCAAATGTCGGACAAAACGGAAGGGGAGGCAGCTTCGTACCGTTTACCGTGCACACCACCGACACCGCACGGCGACGGGTTTCGCCGAAACAACACGAGCGGCCGCCATTGCACTCTGCCCATGTCCTCCACAACAGCACACACACAGCTCCTTTGCTTCAACCCCCCCCCCCCCCCTTCTTACGTACCTCCTTTGTTCCACCCAGGCCGTTACTTTCACTTCACTCATGTCTCGATCACAATATGTCCGTCCTTCACGTGCCATGTTCATCCCAAACACAAAAACAAACAGCCACAGCACAGCACGCTGCCCACGGTAATCTGGTAAACAAACCTGGCTAGGTTCATGACACCACAGGACTCGACAGTGATGTCATCATTATGCAACCCGGAAGTACAAATACCAAGGATAGGTCAGTGATGTCAGTCGGGTTGCCAAGTTTGCTGCCAGGTTTTAAAAAACAAGCGACAGAAACAAGCAAACCGTGCATGAAAAAAAAAAAAACTGCCGAAGGGGTCCGCCATGTTCCAGGGGGGTCCCCGGGGGTCCCAACACTCACAGGGGTCGGCGGACCACCAGGGGGTCCGCGGACCACCAAAGTAACAATCACTATTAACATTTTTTCCAAATTTTTTTTTTTTTTTTCTTTTCCTTTTTGGACACTTTTACTCCGGCGATTTGGGTACCCCAATATACACGCACCCACGCTGGGCCCCGTGCGCGGCTGGGGTTGAGGGGGGCGTAGCCCCCCGAAACTCTAGTTGCTTATAAGGAGTATTGTGTTTGTCCTATGCCTCATTCTGAAGAAGACCTTGTGTCGAAATGTCAATCTACAAATAAAGCCTTGACTGGGAGCTTTTTGCAAAGTTACAATGTCCAGACTTCTTTAAAAAAAAAAAAATCTTAATCCACAGGGAAGCCATCCAAGGGAAGTGCCAGTTTTATTGTTTTCTATTATTTTAGGGACCACCCATGTTGTGGCTCAAGGTGCAAATATTTCCCAGTATTTAGCTAGAAATGTCCTATTATGTTGAGTGTACTGTAGTGTAGATAATTATGTCTGGGAAATATATCTGAAAAGTGAAGATCGGTGGGTACACAACTACTTCATATTTCACTTTTTGGCTTTTGATCTTCCTGTCTGATGAATCTACTTTTCAGCCCCGTCTTGTGCATAAAGTTGGCAGTAGCTAACGAGGCATATTTATCCATTTTACAAGCAAAAACCAACCAGCCTGGTTGTTTAATAATTTGCTGCAATAAAACAGGAGTTATTACCCCATAGAGCCACTTAAAGAAACGGATATGCTAAATATAATATGGAGAGCAGCATTTTTTGGAGACATATCTTAATCTACAGCTCACATAATGCATAATGGCAGAGTGATGAAAGGCGAGAGCAGAGATAGAGAACATGGTCTGTCGAGGCAGAGCTTAAAAAGCACAGCTGCTATAATTTATTCAGGGCACAACGTTTGTTATTTTAACCCATGTTAGTTTCAGATGAATTCAGTACAGACGATTCTTTAGACCTTGATCTCTCGATTTATATAACATGATATCTATTATAGAAACCAGTAACGATCAAACCAAGTCAGTCATTTCATGGTTCATCAAAAACGTCACCTCCGAAGCAGTGACCATTTTCCGCTACATCACGTAAAAGCTGCAATCCTCCACTCGCATTCAAACATCCATCAGTGACCTAAATGTGTACCCCTCTCAACTAGGAGAAATCCCCACTTGTGCCAGTGGAGATATTGCACTTATGTGCTTCAGGCATTACTAATTAAGTGTAACCAGTAAGATGAGGGTGGCCTACCCAACTGTATTAACATTTAATCTACCATACTGGTTGGTAAAAATAAAGTTTTATTCATTTATTCACTTCATTCTCTCACACTTCTGTCTTTCTGTCACTCTCTCTCTCTACCTCGCACGCACGCACGCACGCACGCACGCACGCACGCACGCACGCACGCACGCACACACACACACACACACACACACACACACACACACACACACACACACACACACACACACACACACACACACACACACACACACACACACACACACACACACACACACACCTAACAGTCAATTGAAATAGGATAACAGGTTCATATAGCATGGCATAATACTTCCACTCCTCGATGACACACACTTTAATTCACATGAAGAGTATACAAAACCTATAGACCATTTAAAGTAAATAGAGAGGGTCAGTATATATATATATATATATATATATATGCCCATGGCACACTGCTGCTAACTGCCTCTCTTTTCCCTTTACCTTCATCCAAGTGTTCCCTCCTATACCCCATCTTCATTTATTACCCTCTCTCTCTCCCTCCTTCCCTCTTATCCTCTCTCCATCCCTCTGTGCCTTTGTCCAATTAGACCTCTCTGGTACAGAAGATCAATGCCGTTGCTACTGTATAAGGAGCCCGGTACCACTGAGATATAAACGTATTTCTGACAAGGGGTCCAACTATACCCACAGGACAAGTCTGTTCTGTGGAGCAATTTCTTAGTCCCCGTCGCCTTCTCTCTCTCTCTCCCTCTCTCTGATTTCCATGCTAAAAGCTCCATTACCTGCAGCAATCATCCAGGGAGTGCTACCCACGCCCCCTTATTGCCCCCCCCCCCCTCACATTTCCTTCTCTTCTGTCCTCTTTTATGTTCTTATTCCCTCTGTCCCCACACTTTCTCTAAATGGAAGTGCTCATTACAGGGCCCAGCATTGTCACTCAACATGGGGGCCCATTTCCACAGGGATGCTCTGAACGCTAACGTACAAAGAAGAGAGAGGCCCTGCATTAAGGCAAAAGGCTGTGTGTGTAATGCATTTTTACTCAATGCACCACGACCCATCTGTGTAATGATTTAACAGATATGGAAGTTTAACCACTTAAAACCCATTAGGACCTGAGGCCGATTCTCAGGTCCTAATGGGACCTGAGAAGTAACTGGAGAAGTGTTGAGAGAACGGCTAATTTTGAAAAAGAAAAAATCATGCATAATGGCTGTCACAAGCCCAAAATAGGAACGCCAGGTTGAAAGTCGTTAAGCAGTGTTTTCAGC
>NC_139946.1:40995378-41005378 GCF_963454915.1 Gymnoscopelus microlampas
TGTGTGTGTGTTTGTTTGTTTGTTTGTTTGTTTGTTTGTGTGTGTGTGTGTTTGTTTGTTTGTGTGTGTGTGTGTGTGTGTTTTTTTTTCAGAATACTGAATTAGATGTTAGAAAGTGGTTGAATACAGCTTCAATACTTACAATTCACGCACACACACACACACACACACACACACACACACACACACACACACACACACACACACACACACACACACACACACACACACACACACACACACGCACGCACACGCACACACACGCACACACACGCGCGCACACCAAGTCGTGGTTAACATAGCATGTGACAGGCAATAAGTCGTGTTCCACCTTCCTGTGTAAAGATATTTTTCTATTACTGTAAATATTTGATGGTAAGCGCGGTGCGTTCCCCCTGCCAGACCACGCCTAATATTTCAAACGCCAATATTCCTTCTGACGGGTATTTATACCGAGTAGCAAAACACCTCCAGCTAGAGGACAGGAATCTACCCACAACCTGGCTGTTTAAACAACACCTTGCTGCATAAATAATATATGTCTGTCTATCAACCTCCCCATTCCATGCACCCATCCATCACTCTCTCTCTCTCTCTCTCTCTCTCTCTGACTCTCTATATCTCTCTCTCTCATTCTATTAGTCTATCACTCTTTTTCTCCATCCGCTCACTCACTCTCTCTCTCTCTCTCTCTCTCTCACGTCCTCTCCCCATCTCTCTCCTATCTCTCTCTCTCTCTCTCTCTCACGTCCTCTCCCCATCTCTCTCCTATCTCTCTCGCTCTCCCTCTCTCTTGCTTCCTTCCTTTGCATTGCATCTACTTCATCCTCTCTCTCTCTGCCTCTCTCCCTCGCTCGGAGTCGGTCGTCTATATTTCTTGCTCAGATTTCTCTTCTCTTCCTCCTCTGCTTTTCCTCTCTCTCTCCCTTTCCCTCTTCCTTTCTCTCGCTCCATCTTCCCTTTCCCCTCTTGAACCTTCCTTGCCCGCTCTTTTGCTTCCCACTCCCTCCCTCCCTCCCTCCCTCCCTCTCTCCCCTGGTGCAAATCAAATGATGCTGTCAACAACAAAATGAAATAAGCTAGCGTTCATATTTCTTGTTCTGCACAAACACAAACATGTGTTAATTTGTGTTGCTGCCCTCCCAGATTTGCCTGCAGGACAAGCCAGTATAGATTACCTCCGCTTGCTGGGTTGAAGGCAAACGACATAGAGGGGTGTGTGTGTGTGTGTGTGTGTGTGTGTGTGTGTGTGTGTGTGTGTGTGTGTGTGTGTGTGTGTGTGTGTGCGTGCGTGCGTGCGTGCGTGCGTGCGTGCGTGCGTGCGTGCGTGTGCGTGCGTGCGTGCGTGCGTGCGTGCGTGCGTGCGTGCGTGCGTGCGTGCGTGCGTGCGTGCGTGCGTGCGTGCGTGTGTGGCATGCGCGTGGGTGGATGTGTGCACTGGCTTTACCTAAGCCAGTGCATTCTTGTTGAGTAAATATCTAATATTACATGATTAAGGAATAATATCAGACGCTGTTATTATTAATTAGCCTATTATCCAGACTGCCATCTCATATTCAAGCACTCTCCTCTTAACAGGCAGAAACCAAAGCAACAGAAATAACTCAAACTAAAATGTAAAATAAGCAGATCGAAGTGGCTGCTTCAAAAAGATTTCATGATGTGAGGCCCTGTTGCATGGCTTTGCATATACAACACTTTCTCACACCGTTATTGTGTGTGTGTGTGTGTGTTGTGTCACTTTCTTCCCCGTTTCGACGCAACAGGCCCCTGCGTCAGACGACGCGTCAGGCCTGTTGCGTCAGACAATGCGATACGATGATATAAATCATCAGGAGTAGGCAGCATTTTCGTTTTCCAGAGGGCCATACAGACTTTGATCGAGTAAACAAGAGCCACACAACTGAACTGAAACCTGAAACGCATACTGGAGTGCTTAATTATGAACTGAACCGAGACCCTGTTGGCTTTGCACATGCAACACTTTATCACACCGTTGTGTGTGTGTGTGTTGTGTCACTTTCTCACCCGTTTTGAACGGGTGAGACGACAGGCCTGTTGCGTCAGGCGATGCGTCAGGCCTGTTGCGTCAGGCGATGAGTCAGACGTTGCGTCAGACGTTGCGTCAGGCGATGCGTCAGACGTTGCGTCAGACGTTGCGTAAGGCGATGCGTAAGGCGAAGCGTAAGGCGATGCGTCAGAGGTTGACGCAAACCCGACGGCCCTGCCGTGTCGCATGTGGACAAGGAAGGACGGGTGATTCACCATTCTCTGCCTAGTGGCATGTACAGTAACAGTAAATAAAGTAATAATAAATAAAGTAATAATACAACTCCGAAGGCGCAGAGTCGGCGGAAGCAGACTTCAAAGCGCTCGGCCCAGCCAGTTGCTGGCCTTACACTACTATACAGCTAGCTCGGGGGTGTGTGTGTGTGTCTCACAAGGCCTTGTTCTAACCACTTAAACCACATATGGTTGAGCGGAGTGCCTCAGGGCCCTCTAGTGTCATTTCAGTTTTTCTGTTATTGTGGGGAAGGCTTTCGCTGAAAATAGCCAATTGACAAGCTCACAACGCGGCGCGTTGTGAGCTTGTCAATTGGCTATTTTCAGCGAAAAATAAAGATGCTGGGGTTCAAATGTTTTTAGTAGACACATCGTACGAGTTGGGAGTGAGAACGGCACTTGCAGTATTCCAGTGACAGGAGATTCCCATTGCGTCAAACGGGTGACTCTACAGTATAGGTCGGATTTTTGTACCGACTCACAGTGCGACTTGAGAGTTGTTTAAGAAATATGGTACAACATCATGTAACATTGCACTGTGTGAGCCCCCACCAACCAGCCGCGTCCTGTCCATTTACAGTCCTAATATAATGTTTGACAGCTGTATAGTGTACAGTGTGTGTGTGTGTACAGTGTGTGTATGTTCATGTTCTGTTTGACACACAGGGAGGGCCGTGCTATATAAGCTTGCTGGCAGACAAAAAAGCAGAGAGAACGGGCTAAGGATCTGCTCTTTCACAGTGTGTGAGAGTGTGCGTGTGTGCGTGTGTGCGTGTGCGTGTGTGTGTGTGTGTGTGTGTGTGCGCGCGCACGCGTGTGTACATTCGGGTTCAGTTTGGATGCGGACCTGATGTGAATTGTTAACCAGCTTCCAATAGCACAGGAACATTATTAGCATACAGGGAGCAATGAACCCCAGAGAAAATGAGAGCGATAGAGAGAGAGAGGCGGTGCATGGAGAGAGAGAGAGAGAGAGAGAGAGAGAGAGAGAGAGAGAGAGAGAGAGAGAGAGAGAGAGAGAGAGAGAGAGAGAGAGAAGGGAGGAAGCAGTGGATAGAGGAATAAAAACCGTGGCAAGGGAGAGACAGTGTTGTGAGAGAGAGAGAGAGAGAGAGAGAGAGAGAGAGAGAGAGAGAGAGAGAGAGAGAGAGAGAGAGAGAGAGATTGGTGTATCAGAGGTTGATGACAACGTGAGAAAAGGAAAAAGTGTGGGTGGTGGTGAGAGAGAGAGAGAGAAAAAGGGTAGAAAGGAACATGGCATGCGGGGGGGGGGGGGGGGGGGGGTGAGAGGAACGGAGGAGAACAGCGTTCAGCATACATGAGACCTGCATGCAAAGTGGAGTCAAAGATAGCTCTGGCACATTTACTCCTCTAGGTGGCTAATAAAATAAAGATGGAGGCCGGGGGGACAAAGAGACAAGGGAGAAAGGAGGGAGAGAGAGAGAGAGGAAGCCATCAGAACACTCTCTCTCTCTACAAGGAGGGACAGCGCTCTTGTAAATTGTCACCGTCTGGTTTGAAACCTTGTATGTCCACAATAATTCACGGAAACACATGAACATTTGCAATATGGAGATACGAGGTGTCTCTGCCAGATAGCCAACCAAATGCAAAGCTTTTATCCTGCACAGATATAGTACATTATAGACCTGATTTATACTTTGCTGTATGCCGGTAGCGCACACCATGAAAAACAGCAGATCTACAAGCTGACAATGCGTTGTGCTGCGTGTGACACTATAGCACGCGACTACAGCTTATAGATCGGCTTATTCCTGTGGTTTTCAACAAGTGGTCCGGGGACCACCAGTGGTCCTTGGGGGGGGTTCCAGGTGGTCCCCTGATAAATGATGGAGAGTTGGTAACCAAATGGACCCTTATAGAACTTTAACTCTTGAGAGCGTAAAATGAAACCAAATGGACCCGTAAGGGTCCATTTGGTTTCATTTTACGCTCTCAAGAGTTAAATTATTGTTAAACATCTGCATTTCCTTAATTAAAGAATTGTTATTTTGATCAACATGTGCCTGTCATCTCTCCTATGGTACCACATTCAATACAGCATGGAATTGTGGACAAATTCTCATCCAACGATAACAAAATATTCAAAGTTTTGGGTCTGAGAGGCTGAATCTCATTAAACGGTGGTTCTGTGGCTCAAATGCCCAATGAATAATAGACCTTGATATGAAAAGGGTTTGAAAACCACTGTCTTATTCTATTTAAGTATAAATCAGGCTTTAAGTCACACTTGCATCTGGAGTGGAGTTTTGCAGAGAGAGGCCACCCCCCCTTCACATCATGGTACTGTATAGGCCCACAGGACCAAAGACAAGAGGTGGAGAGAAACACTGAATCTGGCCTCATAGGAACCCTAATAATAAAGACACTGTGACAAGGCGAGAAAGACAGGGAGGCAGATCAAAGGCAGAATGGGAAAATAATAGAGAGATGGGGAGATATAGCGAGATAATGACTGACTATATTGAGACTAAAGTCGTTCTGCCGCTGCTGCTGCTGCCGCCCACTTGCTGTGGCCTTCCTTCTCTCTCTCCTTTTTCTCTCTCTCTCTCTCTCTCTCTCTCTCTCCTTCTTCCTCTCTTTTTCTCCTCTTTCTCCCTCCATCTTCTCTCTCCTCCTCCCCCACCATTCCCCAATCTGTCAGCCTCTTTTCCCCTTAATGAGGTCTTGGACACCCAAGAAGTTGATGTCGCTGCGCGGTCGCCCGCTGCCTCCAGTCACAAACAGGCTGGTTGGAAATGTCAGCCCGCCTCTTCCCTCTATATCGCACCGAACACACGCACGCACGCACGCACGCACGCACGCACGCACGCACACACACACACACACACACACACACACACACACACACACACACACACACACACACACACACACACACACACACACACACACACACACACACACACACACACACACACACACACATACATGCACACACACACACACACACACACACACACACACACACACACACACACACACACACACACACACACACACACACACACACACACACATACATACATGCACATGTACACATCACACGCATGCATGCACGCACGCACCCCCACACCCACCCACCCACACACATACATACATGCATGCATGCACAGATGTACGCAGTTTTCCACTCCACAAACCTTTCATCACACACGCCCACACACACCAAGACATCATCGCACCTTACAGTGGTGGAAAAAGTACTCAAAATGTAATGTTTTACTTATCTAAAAGTATCAATACTGCAATGTAGAAGTACTCTGTTACAAGTAAGAGACCGGAATTCAAAATTTACTTGAGTAAAAGTACAAAAGTATTGGTATCAAAATGTACTTAACGTACCAAAAGTAAAAGTACTAAAATGTTTGAAAATAGCAGATCTACAAGCTCACAACGCGTCGCGTCGCGATGCGACGCGTTGTGAGCTTGTAGATCGGCTATTTTCATATAGTCTAGGTATAAAATAGGGCTAAAGTGTTTACTGTATGTTACATAATGTAATAATAAACAAATAATTGTAGTGGAGTAAAAGTACAATATTTGCCTCTGAGATGTAGTGGAGCTGAAGTAAAAGTATAGACAATTGGAAATGCTCCGGTAAAGTAAAAGTACCTCAAAATTGTACTTAAGTACAGTACTTGAGTAAATGTACTTAGTTACTTTACACTACTTGCACCTTGCGATCGAGAGATCCTGCCACACTCCCGCGCATTCAAGCGCGCGCGCACACACACACACACACACACACACACACACACACACACACACACACACACACACACACACACACACACACACACACACACACACACACACACACACACACACACACACACACACACACACACTCGTGTGGGCCCTTCGCTCAGCTGATTGGTGGCTGAAGAAAAGGTTAGGTTCAGATGGAGCTCTCTGCTCTTTTCTCCCATGTCCTCTTTCTCTACTTTTGTTGGACCTAAATAAAAGGTTAACATCACCACATCATTTCTCCACATGACCTTTTGTAACTTCTGACTCGCGAGTGGTTGGAAAAGCCTCACTACTTAGAGGATATATATACAGTTCTGACTTTATACCTCTGGGGTGGACAGCGAGCGCACATCCCCAAAGGTTCAGGACAAAAAGTTAGAAAAACCTTTCTTCAATCGCTTTACTGAGAAAAGTCCACTGGAAATCTTGTTAGCATTTTGTAGCAATGTTAATGGGAATGTAGGGGGTCAGCTGGCCAGAATATCTACACAGTCAAATCCTCAGTGTTCATGTTACAAATGGATCCTTATACAGGCTACATTTGTTCACTCCATACCCCTAAAGGTTGGACAAAAAGTTAGAAAAACATTTTTTCATTCACTTTACTGAGAAATGTCCACTGGAAATCTTGTTAGCATTTTGTAGCAATGCTAATGGCAATTACAAATGGATCCTTAGACAGGCTACGTTTGTTCACTCTATACTGTCTTGCCGAACTCCATGGACTTTGCGTGGGCTCTACATGTGCTATTTTCGCGATTGGTATAGCGCAGTGGTTCTTAAAGTGGGGTCCGTGGACCCCCAGGTGTTCCTTGAGGGCGTTCCAGGGGGTCCCCTGCTAAATGTATAAGTTGGCTATTCAAAAATAGCATTTGTGCAAGGCAAGCTCATAGCGCTTCACTTTGTGCCACGCCTCGAGCTTCATGTGCATCTGCTATTTTAAAAGTTTTAACAATATTGAAAATGTTGAATCATTTTGATAATGTTTTAACATAATCCTCTCTTCTGGGGGTCCCTGGCACAAAATATATTAAACAAATACATATCAATTTTTGGGGGCCGTGACTTGAAAGGTTTTGAGAAACACTGGTGTAGCGGGTTCCATTGATTGATTATAGTGGCAGGCAGCGTATGCTCGCGGCAGCCATTACTTGTAGGCTGGGGGTCAGAGTTACAAATGGATGCATTAACAATGAAGATTTTACTGTCTGCTGTGGCTGGCTGACCCTAAGAGGAGTAATATTGTATGTGGGATGACAATATATTATCCACTGTCACCTCTCAGCTTCACCTCCGACTCTCACATTGTATATCTAGCTGTTATGTTGGGTAATGAAGGGTTAGTGAAAAGCAAGAAGGTAAACAAGGCAAGACATATCTTTCCTCAGGCTTATAGGGGAGATTAGGTTGACTTATATCACTGTTTATCCCTATCGCCCTTAAGTAGTTTACTGAGATGTTTGGTACATAATCCAAACATACTCCATGTTGTGTGAAGTTACATTTGGTAGTGTGTGCGTGCACACGTGTGTGTGTGTGTGTGTGTGTGTGTGTGTGTGTGTGTGTGTGTGTGTGTGTGTGTGTGTGTGTGTGTGTGTGTGTGTGTGTGTGTGTGTGTGTGTGTGTGAGAGACAGAGATTTGGAGACAGCATGCAGGTCCACAATGCAGAAACCCTCAGTCTTACAGGGCTGTTTGTACACTGCTGAGCTTCTTCACAAGACGAGGAAACATAGAGAGGAGTATTGAACTCACTTTTTGATCTTCAAAAGTTGTTATTAAGAAAATAGCCCGATTCCATTATGTTCTTGTTGTTACAATGTATGAAGCTGAAACTATGTCAACTCCTACCGTGAATGTGATGATAACCACACAGACAGCTAGCTTACATTATCTTGCATTATTGCGTGCAAAAAAAAACCTAGGTATTTAAACATAATCCATGTAATTTGACCGTATTTTGAGAATATCATCATCATAGTCAACTTTTTTATTTATTTATTTGAATTTGAAACAAATCGGGTCACGATGAGTCCTCCATTTTGAATATATATAGAGAACAAAAGGCATCATGTGGTGTCAACAAGAAGCACTAGAGTGTTATCTTATAACGCTGCAAGTAAACACAACAACATTCGGTTTCACACAAGAAAAAAGGCAAAAGTCTTGACTCTGAGAAATGTCTAAGCGTATAAACACTTTGTAGGGGTCAAATTCTACGCTTGCCAACCACAATCTCTCTGCCAGCATGGCATCCCGATCCGTAGCCTCGTTCATCTGTGTCTTTAATGTTTTCCAAGAAAAAAAAAGTTATTTTTTCATGACATTTCCACAATAATCCACCTGAACCCCCCCCCCCCCCCCCCCCACCCCCACCAGTTTTATCACTGATTCTCACACATGCTGCCAACAAACACACCACCAATTCCTAATAAATACAAGACCCAAAATAAACCATGGTGCACCGTGTCAAACCTTCAACAAACAAGTTTGAAGCCTAGACGGAACAAACAGACTTGCGATCAATAGGAATTAAATCGCCTGACTGCATTCTGAGTACAGCCCCCCCTACCCTCCATCCATTTACCCAAGATCCCCTCCTTTCCTAAATTTGACCTCTATGCCAGGGGTCTTCAACAGGGGGTCCGGGACCCCTAGGGGGTCCTCAGAGTTACTACAAGGGGTCCACCAAATCTTTGTGTGATATGATTATTTTTTTTACCTTAACCACTTGAACCCTAGCATCCCTTTTCTGAGGAGAACTTTAGCCAAAAATAGCAGATCTACAAGCTCACAGCGCCTCGCGCTGCGAGGCGTTGTGAGCTTGTAGTTTTTTTTGTGCTTTGGCTATGGAGATTTCATATGTAATTTCATAATCTAGGACAGTGGTTCTCAACCAGTGGTCCGGGGACCACCAGTGGTCCTTGAGTGGTCCCCAGCTAAATGTTGGAGAGTTGGTAACCAAATGGACCCTTATACTGTAGATCTTTAACTCTTGAGAGCGTAAAATTAAACCAAATGGACCCCATTTCGTTTCAGTCTAAATCTCATCAAATGGTGTCTAAGGTGTCTAATGGTGTCTAAATCTCATATATATGGGTATCAAATAGGTGTCTACTGTAAATCTCATCAAAGCCGCGGCTCAATTGTCGAATACATAATGGACCTTGCTATGAAAAGGGTTGAAAACCACTGATCTTGGACATTACGATCGTCATGTGTGCCATTCAACTCAACTGTTGACCATGGGCCTGACGCAACTTCCGCACGTCATCTGGTACTTTAAAGCACTTCAACATGCTCCATCTTTCTAGTGCTAGTCTGTCAACGTCCTTGTCACTCACTCCACAGACCAGCCTGTCTGCCACTCGGCTCAGTCCTTTCTGCCTCTCACAGCATATACAATCCTCAGTGTTCCATGAAAGAGACCAGGGACGTCACGGGCTTTCGGACTTTCGGTGGACTATACCGCTTACTTTACACTTTGGCTATTCAAAAATAGCAGATATAATAGATCTGCTATTTTTGAAAAAGCGTGAAAAACATTTGTAACTGTCAAATGTAAAAAAAATCTGTATTTTCAAAATACTACGTGCTACGTTTTTTGGGCGGATTTTGTCAGTTTCTTTCGTGTTTTGGTACTTTATTTCGGTTTTAGGGTTAGGTTTAGGTTATTTATTTCATATTTTTGCCTGATTTTACGGATTTATTATCAAAAATAAATATATTTTTTACTTTTTCAAAAAGTGGGGGGTATGAAATCACAGATCTGTGAGAGTGAGGGTGTCGCGTCGTACGCACAGTGAATGGGTGTGACGCCCCTGAAAGAGACCACATTCTGGGTCCACTTTCACACTCTCAGAGTAAAATGAACACAAAGGACTTTTTATACTGTGTTCTATCTATGATGCCCTCTCTCTCTCTGCATCTGTTCTCGTCCTCCGC
>NC_139946.1:41010378-41037878 GCF_963454915.1 Gymnoscopelus microlampas
AAAGATAATGTCATGAAATGAAAAATATGTTTTTTCACACTTTTAGAGCAGTGATTTTCAACCCTTTTCAAATCAAGGACCTACTTCGCCCATTCAATGGTCTGATAAAACGTGATAATGTCCCATTCAATGCATTGATAGCATCCGAATCAGGAGAATTTGGAGCTAGTCCAAACAGGAAAGGCCTCATTGGCCACGGTTACATGGACACTCATGTATTCATTCAGAATGAATTCATTCCGAATGAACTCATTCTGAATAGAAGAATCTGATCCACTCACCTGTTTACATGGGACCTGAATAAAAGTATTCCTCGTTTACATGACCAAAGCATTCATTCAGAATATAACTTTTGACATGCGCAAAGTGGTTCCCGCCTGGGCATGGGAGGAGGCAATAGCCCCCTTGTGCCTCCGCGGCGGAGGTCTATCGGTCGTAGGCAGGCCGGTGTCGGAACAGATAGTGCAGGCCGAGCGTATCGTGTACTCACACCTGTCAGCAACGCATCGACTCCTGGCCAGGCAGCGTTGTATGCAGTGCGAGCCTGTGTTCCTTTGTCATCGCCGTTTTAATGCAAAAGTAGCAGATCTACAAGTTCAGACCAGGTTCTTTTTTTGTATTGGTACCAGACACGGTAAAACGTAGGCTAGCCTATAGTATTTGTCACATTTCTCATGTAGGTACCGTACGATGATGTCATCGCGCATTCGCACATGGTCATTATAATAATAAATAATAATACTTAAACACCGGACCGCTCATGGTCATTATAATAAATAGAGAGAGAGAGAGAGAGAGAGAGAGAGAGAGAGAGAGAGAGCAACACTACAGTCTATGAAACAAGGCACGCTCATTTATGGCAAAAGTAGCCTACAAAAGTATTGGCATCAAAATATACTTAAGTAGAAAGTATAAGCTACTCATTATGCCGAGTGTCACGTTTTCTTGTATTATTATGAAAAAGCTTGTGATGAAAAGCCTCTTTCTGCGCCGAGTAGCGCGCGGTGCGCACACGGGGTCTGTCCATAGAGGTATAATATTACGGGTCTGTCGCCCTAAAACACAATCGCCCTGGGTCAAAATCCAGCCGTCACCGAGCAGCCGTGGATGGCCCGCTCAAAAGGTGCGTGGGGCCGGGTGTTTTGGGACCACCGTTCTGGCTGCCCATGTAATGAATTGATGAAGTAAAACTCATCTGTTTTCGCTGCAGTTGCGCCCTAATAATGTTGTTTTCATTTATTTTTGTTCACGTATGCTATTAAAATAATGCAGCTATTGCAGTATTGGGCCTTAACATGCGATTAAAAATGTATATGTATTTGGCCCCTCATATATAAAATAAATGAAAATAATAAAATAAAATCTGATTTAAAATTGAAACTTGCACGCTGATCAATGCGTTTCTGCGTTTACGTGTGGACAGGGATTTAAAAAAAAAAAATCTTTGTCATGTGGCCAGGGATTCTTTTTAAAAACTGAGGACTAAAATACCTGTTTAGAAAAAGATCCCAGCAATCCTCGGAGCGTCCGTTCTCCTGGACAAGTCTGGGCTTAACCATTATAGGCTTATTAAATGACGCTATTAGAATCATTAATTTTATCCCGCAGGAGCGAGTGCTTCTCAGCACCAACCGTGGCCGAATTAGAGATTTGATAGGTCATTTTTGGACAATTCTGACAGCCCTACTAAGCACAGACATGCGCAAAGGAATGCATGTATTCCAAACAGACAGGAGCGTTTGGAATAAAGTGTTTACATGGTCAATTCCGATTGATTTAACCCGATTCAAACGGTCTATACCACCCCTCCTATTCCGAATGAAAATTCATTCGGGTCAGACTGGAATGGAATATTCTATTCCAATTGGGGTGTTTACATGAGCAAATCTATTCGGAATGAATTCATCCATTCATTCATTCCGAATAGAAGTGTATTCATTCCGAATACAACTGTCCATGTAACCGTGGCCACTGTGAACTTGAGCCCCCCCTTCCCCCTTCTGGGCCTTAGGGCCTTCTGGATTTCTGTGGTGCGGAATGGGTTTTGTGAGTCACAAATCCAATGGCAAATAAACACCTAGTGTATGACAATACTAAACAATATCATGAGCCCACAGTCAAATCCTCGGTGTTAACTTGACTCTCAGATTCTATTTTATACGGGTCCTTTTGTACACTCTCGAGGTTTCAACTAACACCGAGCCTTTTTTACTACGCAGATTCCTTCCAAAGTGTTAAAAATAGCGAAAGCAGGGATAAAACGCAACACCACACAAGAAGTGGTTAATCGGTGAACTCACAGTCAGGATGCTTCTCTGAGTAGTTTTTATGCTTGTTTTACTACACAGAATTGCTTAAGGTTCAGCGGTGAAACAGGAAAAATAACCCTTTTCTCCCTCAGAAGATCCCCCTCTGTGCTCTCATAAACCACCTTTACTATGTTTCACAACTCACAGAAATGTTACAGTGCACTGCACTATGCAATAACACACACACACACACACACACACACACACACACACACACACACACACACACACACACACACACACACACACACACACACACACACACACACACACACACACACACACACACACACACACACACACACGCGCGCGCCCGCCCACAGTGCCACAGTGCCAGTTGCTATTAGCAGGGAGGGTGGCAGAAGACCATTAGCCTGACAGTTAGACACACACCACAGCTTTCATTGGCCATGAATGACTGACAGCATTGCTTAGTGTGTGCGTGTGTGTGTGTGTGTGTGTGTGTGTGTGTGTGTGTGTGTGTGTGTGTGTGTGTGTGTGTGTGTGTGTGTGTGTGTGTGTGTGTGTGTGTGTGTGTGTGTGTGTGTGGTCATTCGTGCAGGGGCCAACAGCCATCATAAAGCCTTTGTTTCAATGACACATTCTTCCTCAAAGAACCCACCGGGGCCTCTTCAGCAAACTACAGACGCCATGAGTGTGTGTGGGGAGGTGTGTTTGTTGCTTATAGGCACTGAGGGGGCCATAACCGTCTCAGTGCCCTCGCACGGTGAGTAAACACCCTGCAAGTGTAGCCAAACAAACCTTACAGCACACGCAGACACATGCACACACACACAAGCACACGCACGCACACACACACACACACACACACACACACACACACACACACACACACACACACACACACACACACACACACACACACACACACACACACACACACACACACACACACACACACACACACACACACACACACACACACACACACACGTGCACACGCACACAAACACGTGCACACACAGAATAAGGTGGCAGTTAAACACACACACACACACACACACACACACACACACACACACACACACACACACACACACACACACACACACACACACACACACACACACACACACACACACACACACACACACACACACACACCAAGATGTATGACCTCGGGGTTGAGCCTGAAGGGTTAGCTTCGGTGATGTATAGGCCAAGGCCTTGCTCATAGATCTAAAGCACACAATGGACTGGAGCGACACACACACACACACACACACACCACACCCAGACACGCACACACGCACGCAGGCACACGCACGCACACACAAGCACACGCAAACCCATTTGCCTGGCTGCACACAAACAAACTTGAGGCACTTTCTGGGCAAGGCAGAGGGGTAATCTAGCTCTGAGAAGCCGCGCACTTGGCAGACAGCGTCTCGGCTATTCAAAATGTAACACTAACCCCTTTATATTTAAGCATGCATGTGATTAAACCCGGTAACACAGCTAGAATGGATTGCTGCTGTTAACCCGTTTTCCACCAGAGGGCTAAATGGGGATTGCCTCAGCCTACTCACAGAATCAGTGATATTGTCGCTAGTCAGGCAGAAACCTTGTATCTCCATTAGTTCAACTTTATTGCTTTATTATAAGATCTACAAGCTCATAGCGCGCGCTACGAGCTTGTAGATCTGCTATTTTTGAATTGCCGAAGTGTAAAATAATGAAAAATAATAATGAAATGAGTTTCCGTGCATAGTTCCCATCGTATCGTTATTTCCATAGAAAAAAAGAAAGGGAAGAAGAAGAAGGGGAGATCAAACAAGAGAACAACAAAGAAAAAACAACAACAGCTCACAACGCATCACGATGAGCCACATTTTGAGCTTCTAGATCTGCTATTTATTTGTTTTTAAGTGAAAGTAAAAGTGGTTAAGCGTGTCTGTGGGTTTTCTAAATATGAAAAGTATTAACAAGAGCGTGTGACAAAGGGTGCGTTCGGAAATTGCGCACTGGAGCGCACTCGCCTATTAGTTTGTACTGGCCAGTGCGCTCAGTGCTGTATTTCCGAACGCACCCTTACAATTATAACTACATTGGTTCCATTCTAAAACAGGTTATTTTTTTCCATTTCCTTAAAGGTAAAGGTTTTGGTCAAAATATGACCAAAACCGTTACCTTTCAGGTAACCTTATATTATAACTAGGTTTCCACCCGACAGCAATATGTTTCTTTATCTACGACTTTATCTGAAATGAACTGATAAAAGTACTTACAGAAGTGTTATAGGTTTATGAAACGTGGACAATCTCTAGTTCACCTTACGTGAAATTCTCTAATGCTAGTAATGATGAATAAAGCATGATTTATACTTAAAAATAAACTAAAATAGCCCCATCTAGCTCATAACACCATCGTACCACAATGTGTTTTGCGTTTGCAATTTGTGCCGCTGCACACACGCACACACACACACACACACACACACACACACACACACACACACACACACACACACACACACACACACACACACACACACACACACACACACACACACACACACACACACACACACACACACACACACACACACACTAGAATACCTTAGTGAAAAGGGCATTGTGTCCATTTAAGAGCGCAGTCATTAAACATCCCTATACATTTTGCTGATGTTCTGCATGGCTTGATGTTATGCTATTGGTGTGACTGGCTGATTGAACTTATTACAGTATAGCATGCATGGACTAGGTCCACCGAAGCAATCTGGTGGCTGTAATGGGTATCCCACCTCTGCTTTATGGTGTGGAAAAATATACTGTACCTAGATATGCGGCATGAAAAGAAAAAAAAAACATTCGGGAAGTAATTTGCGGAGATAGCGAGTGGTAATGAGAGAGCCAATTAACCATGTTCCTTGTTAAAAGCCTGCTGTAAACATGTGATTCATGTCTGTTGATTTGCAGAAAACGCTGCGGATAGATGGAGCCTGTTGGTAATTGTTAAAGGGCGTCGTGCTCTCCACTGCAAAAATATTGAGTGTTAATTCAACACTCAAAATGTACAAATGTACCTATTATACAATAGGGTCAGGCAGCCGGTACACTGTACAATCTTTGCAACTCTGAGAGTGTATAAATGTACCAAATGGACCCCCACAGGACCATTTGGTCAGATTTAACACACCCCGGTTGAAAGTGGCTAACACAATAACGTTTGTTACACGGATGGGCGAGTGTGAATCTGAATTAGATCAAAAGCCAAGCGCATCTCGCTTGGCTTTTGATCTAATTCAGATTAATCTGAAAGCAATGTTAGGAGGTGGCCATTGCCGTCCCCTCACACCCCGAACGACACCACCTGGTTCTTATCAAACGCTCTCATTGCATAGCATGCAGTGCACGGAGCATCCCAGTAACAAACATGCCTTATAGAACAATTACCTTGGATTCCCACCCCATCCCTTCTTTCCCTCTCATCTCTCGCTCTACCCCCCCCCTGTCCCCCCACCCCTCCATCTCATCTCATTTGTGTTCAACCTCACAGTTTACACTGAAAGCTGAATCTCAGCAGGTGGAATGCAATCTTCACTTAATGATCTGCTGGATAATGCAATTAGGAGTGTCTCTTGATGTTTCTAACTCTTACGACTGATCACACAAAGGTGATTGCTTGTGTGTGTGTGTGTGTGTGCGTGTGTGTGTATGTGTGTGTGTGAGTGTGCGTGCGTGCGTGCGTGCGTGCGTGCGTGCGAACTAGGAAGCTATCCAGTCTTGGGCTCAGAAATATTACAGATGAATCCTAATTGTCTCCGGCAGGCTCCCAGCCATTCTAATGAGCCTGCAGCCAATCATAGACCATGATCTTGAAGGACACCACAATAGCAGGATTTCAGAAACAGCAGGACCCAGTTGTCTCAAACGCATTGACTCGTGCGAGCGTATGCGTGTGTGTGTGTGTGTGTGTGTGTGTGTGTGTGTGTGTGTGCACGCGCGCGCGTGCGTGTGCATGCGCGCATGTTCATTACAGTGCACACCAACTGTGTCTCTCATATCCTCGCCAGCTGTGGACTCATCAGATAAAAACCAAAGTGTCATAACCCGCCCCAAGACAAATCATGTTCAAACGCACCTCATGATGCATTCAGCTACAAACGAGTCCGAGACCACCTGGACTCCATTGACCACTAGCACGGAAGCATTCTATCGGAACTGCTGTGTCTCTGCCCACTGTTCATTTAACTCGGAGAGAATACACCTTACGGGTCCATTTGGCTACATTTGTATGGTCTCTGAGTTACAAATGGATAACTTAACGCTGAAGATTTTACCGTGCTCTTTCTTATCTAAGCTCGCTCTCCTCCTGTCCTCCTAATTGCTCCTCTTTTCTCTCAAAACGCCCCCCTTTTTCTCTTTGTTTTGCTCCTGAACTGCCTGCCCTCTATCTGCATTAGCCGTGGATAGCCGTGTGAGTGTGACTCAAGAGCTGGCTTCACTCCTGCAGGCCAGGGTGACATACAGCTGATTCGGTCAGAAAGGCCTGAACCCATTCAATCCCAACCCAACCCACAAACGCCGTAGTCTGTTGAAAACGGACTGTAACTGGAGCTGCGATGGTGAAGGGTTACAGCAGATGGCGCTAGTTATAATAAAGAGGGACGGTGTCCGCAGAACTCTCGGGTTGGGGGATACTCAAGAGAACGGTTTCAAATAGAAAAGGCTTTTGGTCGTTATTACAGATCTTAATGTAGTCTAGTAACCAGAACATGACATAAAAACTGTGGCCTCTGAGATAGTTTATAGGTCTAGATATCGCCTTCTTTCACAGTATATGATATGACAGGTTTATTTAACAAACATGGGCGGTTTGCGAGAAACAATTCAGTTCTGAATTTCTCAGTTGCATAAACCATGCATAATTATTTATGTGAATAGGGATTGTTCTCTTTTATCCCGTTTTAATTGTCCCTATGTCCTCTGGTGTTAGGGTTACTGTTTGTAATATGTATGTTATCTTCAATAACACACATTTTCTTCCTGTTTTCTTAGCTTTTTCTCAATAAATTAAACCCCGCTTTTGAATGTAATGGTGCTCAGAATTATACCCAAAGTACCCTACTGTATATTTTGCTGTAGAGCAAGAGGTGGTAGGGGAAACAATTTGTTATAGTCATAATTTATCATCTGCCATATCTAGCCTATCCACTAGTCGAAGTAACGTTTTAAGTGTGCATGGACATACCCTCATTTTTGCCATCTGTGAGTGAGTGTTTACATTAAGATCTTATTTATTATTTACTTCATTTATTGTTGTTTTTATTAAGATCTTATTTATTATTTACTTCAATTATAGTTGTTTTATTAAGATATCATTCATTGTTTACTTCATTATTCGTTACGATCATATTCATTATTTACTTAGTTTATTGTTGTTTTTATTAAGATAGCGTACATTATTGACTTCATTTATAGTTGTTTTATTAAGATCTTATTTATTATTTACTGCATTTATCGTTGCTTTATTAAGATATCATTCATTGTTTACTTCATTTATTGTTACGATCGTATTCATTATTTACTCCGTTTATTGCTGTTTTTAATAAGATAGCGTACATTATTGACTTCATTTATTGTTGTTTAAAAAAATTGCTGATGAATATCTGAACAGTGGAACATTATTTTATTTCATTATAGAACATTGCATCCTCCTTTTCACAGCATACCAGTTCATCCTCCCTTCAAGCTACAACCCTATGTATTATTAATTACTAATTATTATTATCTATTATTTGTATGGATGGATGGATGGGTGGGTGGGTGGGTAGATGGATGCTTGGATAGATGGATGCAGGCACAGCACTGCTACCGATCCTTTCTCTACTCAATACCGTATGTTGATCAAAGAGCTCCTTGGCGTCGAAAGCCTTTGTAATCCTTAAAGTGGATGAAAGACTTTCACAGTGCTTCTCGTTCCCTTCACCTATGAATAATTGCATACATGACACTAAAGACGCTCCCTTTTTTTACTCCTTTTTATTGAGAAACAGAGGAGAGGAGAGGGAGAGTTTCTACTGTACTTATACAGCAGATGGAAAACAAGCAAGGGATTCATGGGAAAGTTACTTTCTGGAGTAATGTTGGTATACATAGAGAAAGCTAACAGATGTGTGAGAGAGAGATAAAGAGAGATAGAGAGAGACAGAGACAGAGAGAGACGGACAGACAGACAGAGACAAACAGAGTGAGGGCGAGAGCGAGAGACAGTCAGACAGACAGAGAGAGAGAGGAAACAGTAGTCTTCAGTGAAAAGGTTAATTGGATAGCTCTTCCAAACCCAGAGATAGAGAAGACAAGATTTTAATGGCTGTGACATTCCTGCTTTCAGTCAATGCTGTGCATGTGTACGCGTGTGCACGTGTGTGTGCATGCATGCACGCGTGCGTTAGCGCGCGTGTGCGTGTGCGCGCACCGATCGTCTGCGAGTCTGATTTGCACTTAGAAAGACTACGTCAGAAAGGGAATGACAGAAAATAGAGTGAAAGTGTGGCTGAGAATCAGTGGTGGAAAGTAACTATGTACATTTACTTAAGTACTGTACTTAAGTACAATTTTGAGGTATTTGTAATTTACTTGAGTATTTCCAATTTCCAATACTTTTACGTCTACTCCACTACATCTTAGAGGCAAATATTGTACTTTTACTCCACTACAATTATTTGAAAACTATAGTCACTAGTTACTTTGCAGATATAAATTATTACATTATAAAACATACATTAACCACTTTAGCCTTATTTTATTCCTAGGCTATTTTTAGTTATTTTACTTTACTAGTACTTTTGGTACATTAAGTACATTTTGATACCAATACTTTTGTACTTTTACTCAAGTACATTTTAAATTCTGGACGTAACAGAGTAGCCTACTTCTACATTAATAATAATAATAATAATGCATTTTATTTATAACGCACTTACATTTTTTCAAATCTCAAAGTGCTACAGAATTAAGATCAAGGCATAGCGGAAAAAAACAATCAAAGAGAAAGTGATAATAATAATAATGAAAAAACAAGTACAAGAGACATTTCTAGACTAAAAATGGGTATACAATCAACCACAACTAGGGCACTGACAAAAGGACAAAATGTCCATTGCAGTATTGATACTTTTACTTAAGTAAAAATACCTTAGTACTTTCCACCACTGTTAGAAAGACTACGTCAGAAAGGGAAAGACAGATAATAGAGAGAAAGTGTGGCTGAGAATAACGAGACTAGAGAGAGAACAGAATAGAAAACAAAGCGTCATTGAGGATGAAGAGAGGTCTGTTTCTCTGTGGGCAGGGCCAGCGGGGGTTTGGCTTCTCACAAAATGTGTTCACAACAACAGTGCCACCGTTGCACACAGTTGACAAATGGAGCTTTAACTGCAGTTGGCAACACATTTTCTGATGATATACAGTAATACAAAAAAAGAGAGAAATTGGAAATTGCAACACAGTGTTTGCTTATCCACATTTTGCTGTTTGCGACGCAATTAATCACACACAACAGCTGACCGAATGAGTGTGGACCATCAAAACGGCAACGCCCCCTCTATGTAAAATAATGGGGTGTCATACATTGTGTTAAATGCATTTGACCCATCAGTTTTAATGAAGTATTTACGTGTTCAAGAGTAATTATGCTTTGTTTTGCAACACATAACCGAAATGCAATGGTTGGAGCCACAACAACTGCACTATATACAGTAGGAGAAAAGCGTGTAAATACAAATGTACTCTCGCTCTCCTAAATCTCATGCAGGAGAAAACCTGCAGAGATGTTTAATATTTCAACACATTCTGGAACACGCGTGCACGCACAGGGCTCAGGTGAAATGAGTGCAGGTGTCGTCAGATAGACGTCAGCCAGATATATAGAGACTGGCCGAATATAGCTTGGTGCGCGCGCACGCACACATGCACGCACGCACACGCACGCACGCACGCACGCACGCACGCACGCACGCACGCACGCACGCACGCACGCACGCACACCTGAATGTTGTATTGGTGTGAACAGAGAAGAGAATGCTCCTATACAGTAGCCGGTGTAGCAGGTCTGTGCTCATCTAATAATGATGATTAGGCTATGATAGAAGCTTTCAACACACTCAGACAGACAACCAGAAGGAAAAACTGTGCATGAGAGAGAGAGAGAGAGAGAGAGAGAGAGAGAGAGAGAGAGAGAGAGAGAGAGAGGACATAATGTACGTGCTTGTGGTTTTTAGTTTGCAATCTTTTTATTTACTTCCTTGCAATGTGTAAAGCCTTTTATTATACTGAAGATAGTCTAAGGAACCATACAACTCCCCTGAATTTTTTTTTGAAAAATCCAACTCAGTAAACAGCAGAGGATAGGGCCCTGTTTTGGGGGAAATTCTGTAGACAAACCGCCATGACGGTGTGGTGTGTGTGTGGCGACTGACTTTTGATATTTTCCAGCCTGGAGAAGGTCAGAGTACAAAGTGGGGGAGGGGGTGGGGTTGGCTTTGGCTTGAATATTATTATCAGAGGTTGTGCCGCAGGTGGATTCAATCATGACCAATCAGATGATCGCTTTTCATTACCTTCAAGAGCAGCGTGCTGCTGCGCTTAGCGCAAGGGTGTTCTGGCCATTTTCACAGCGTCGGAAACATAATTTCTCCCAAGAGCAAACTGATGTCCTTGTGCCGGGACGTGCAGTCGTCGCCAAAGAACAAATCTAGAGCACCTCAAACAGCACGACCACGAGCGGAATTATGTAAAAAATTACCGGGGGACGGCGCTGACACTGGACACTATGAGAAACGTTTCTCGGTTAAGCCCAGTTCATAAGACCAATTCATTATTTGTCAAATAAACTGCAACAGACTGACACAAAAAAGGAATTACTGTTGCCTCCTACCTAGACGGATGTCTGCTCAGGGTGCACTTTGGGTCCAAATGGACATGATAGCAGACCCTGAGCAGATGTCTGCCTTAGGTGATCCATGCAGCAGTCATCTTCTGTGTCTGTGTGTTACCGTCCATCACTACATACAGTAAGCACAGTTAAGAAATGGTTCAATGGTGAGCTAAATGGAACCTGGCAGTATGTTTTTAATAATCCATCTAGTTGACTAAGCAGCAAGCCTTTTTATGAAAGAGAAATGGATATGGGTATTTTGCCTTCAGTATTCTCAGGTAACAGGTTAAAATCACGAATCTCTTGACCCCCAAATTGCAGTGCACTTCTGATTTGATGTAAAACACCCTGCTACACCAAGCCCCACAATGCCACACACACGCAGGCGAGGGAAAAACACGCCAATTCACCCATTTGCATGCCCCACATCAAACCACCTGCCCCATAAATAGGGCCAGTAGCGTTACAGTATGTTAACAGTATTTCAATGATTAAATACAGTATCTGTAATAGGAATGCAATGCTGAGTGTCTTGCCTTACGTCTGAAAAGTGCTTCCTTATATGTCAACTACTACCTTTTTGCTATTATTTTAATGTTGTTTTGTGCTTTTGCTTTTACAACAAGTTTTACATACAAGTTGTTTGATTCGTATGCTAATTAGTAGACACATATTTGAATGAGACACCTACAGTATGAGATCGATAAGAGCATCAATAGTGTTGGCGTCTATCAATTCTCAGGTTTTATAAGTGGTTCCCTTATAGAATCACGTATTGATCCCTATATGCCCTGTGTCTGTGGAGATCACAAATACAGTTGGTTTTCCAGCCAACCAGGTCATTAATTACATAAACAAAGTGTCCTTGTCATTCCATCGGTCTAATCAGGGACAGTGATTGAAGCAATCTGGTATAGGATAGAAAACCCAGAAGCACCCATTGGTCCCAAAGGCCCCAAGTTGTGAACTTACAGATGTGCCACTTCAAAACTTCACATGTCCTGCCATCGCCAAGACAGTACATTTTCAGGGGATTCCCAGGGCAATAAGAGGGACAAAGAAGGGCATTTAAAATGCTGAATTATTTTGATGATCACTGCTTTTATGATGCTAATTAATTTGAGCAACTGGTCAAATCACCTTTCGCCTCATAATGAGTCTGACACCTTCTTAAACACACATTCTTTTGTTCTCATGTATATGGATGTCTGTTGAAGGGTAAAACGGGGGGGTGTAGTGACAACTTCTTTTCAGGGGCAAAACAGTGCATTTTAAGGGCAGAAAAGGGAGGGAAAAAATGCATTTTCAGGGGACTTTCAGGGAAAGAACAGTAACGTGTGAAGTTTTGAAGTGGCACATCTGTATACAGTAATGGATGAAATCAGGCCCCCTGTAAGCAGTGGTAGAAAAAGTACTCAACTGTTTTACTGAAGTAAAAGTATCAATACTGCAATGTAGAAGTACTCTGGTACAGGTCAAAGTCTAGAATTCAAAATGTTACCTGAGTAAAAGTACAAAAGTATTGGCATCGAAAATGTACTTAATGTACAAAAAGTACTAAAACGTTTCAAAATAGCATATCTACAAGCTCACAACGTGTCGCATCGCGACGCGTTGTGAGCTTGTAGATCTGCTATTTTCAAATAGCCTAGGTATTAAAAAGATCTAAAGTGGTAAATGTATGTTTTATAATGTAATAATTGATATCTGCAAAGTAACAAGTAACTCAAGTTTTCAAATAATTGTTGTGGAGTAAAAGTACAATATTTGCCTCTGAGATGTAGTGGAGAAGAAGTAAAAGTACTGATAATTGGAAATACTCCGGTAAAGTAAAAGTACCTCAAAATTGTACTTGAGTAAATGCACTTAGTTACTTCAGGACACCACTGGTCCCCAAGCACAGAAAGACCAAACGCTCCTCCTTGTTGTGTTTTGTTACGCTCTCTGTGCATATCCTCTATTTAACCTTCCATCTATAATAACAGCCCCCACCTCACGTACGCCGGGGTGACGCCACAACGTTCGAGCCATGGTCAACCCAAGAGCACCGACCGTATATACAGTCCTAATTTTCCTGTGCTATTTAAACACTTAACCCCTATATACTAGAGTTGAACGGAGTCCCCCAGGGCTCTTTACTTGGTCCTTTTCCTTTTCCCCTGCCCACAAATCTCTTTGAAGAATATAGCCAATTGTTCTCCACAGAATAGGGACGCCCCCCTATACGGGTTCATGTGGTTAAATGATTCAAGCACTAACAATAAGCAGTGTTGATTTTGACAACAACTTTCGATTTAGCTTTAGTCATAGTCTTTTGAATACAATTCCATTGGGTTTTAGTCATATTTTGGTCACCTGAAAGGTTTAATTTTTTTCTAGTTTTAGTCGACTAAATATCATAAGATTTTAGTCGACTAAAATCTACAGTTGATTTAGTCGACTAAAGCGTATTTTGGCGGTGCCTTGATGGTGTCGTAATGGCTGATTTTACACTTCTTTGCGTGCTGAAAATAGCCGATCTGCTATTTTCAGAGCGCAACTCCCGAGCGCAACCGGACATAAAATGACTTGTCTTTTAGTTCTACTGGATCTCTTCTCCACTATAGTTCCTCCCTAACATTTTAGTCTAGTTTTTATTTGTTGACGAAATTGTCAATTAATTTAGTTTTGGTTTTAGTCATCGTATAGCTTCGTTTTTATATAGTTTTCGTCAGTGAAAAAAGTAGTCGACGAACATTTTTCGTCATAGTTTTAGTCAACGTAATCAACACTGAATGTGTAAGTAAGCAAGTCTTTTTTATTTACAAAAGAAACTCACATCTTTCCCTGTAACTGGAAGCAGCTGTTCTCTCTCTCTGACCAGAGCTGGTGGAGAGGTACTATAATGAACAGCAGGCTAATCAAAATCATCAAATCAAACTGCAGTATGATGTGTCATGGGAGGGGATGCAAATATACTTTACAAGAATTTGCATTTACATTTCTGTGTTAATAGGCGACGTCTCATCTTCCTTCCTTTAACGGTATAGGTATTTATGTATGAATTTTTCATCTGGTGGGAATGAGATCAGTGGAACTCCCTCTGGTCTTGTGCCCGTGGGCGTTACTCTCTCTTTTGAAGTAGTCTGACAGGTACATGGGCGCTGGTCCCTTGAGTATCTCTTGAAGACCAGGCCCATTGCAAGTGGCTGTGCTTTGTCCTCTACCCTGAGTCAACAAGTCATGCTCTGCCATAATGCATTGCGGTATTGAAGATCGGTTGTTTTTTGGCAATGAGACACTGTTATAATAAGAATAAATCAGGCTTAAAACGCAGGGACGGATTATGGCTTGGGCACAGTGTGCACGTGCACAGGGCCCTGAGCCAATGGGGGGCCTTGGATTTAATAGGCTTTTTAAAAAATATATATAATATATATATATATATACCCTAACCCTAAAACCGAAATAAAGTAACCAAAAAACGCCCAATATAACCGCAATAACTGCAAAAATCTGCGCGTCCGGGACACATGCACGCGCACGCGGGGGGAGGGGGGGGGGTCCGTTGCGATTTTGTGCACAGGGCCCATTTTCACTTTAATCCGTCTATGTTAAAACGGTTTTGTCTCAAATGTTTGGTCTGAACTGTATAGGCTTTATACACGACAAAAAGGGGTCCATTTGATTTAATTTGTAACACTGTCTGATTTACAAACAGATACATTAACCCTGAGGATTTGACTGGGTCTACAAGGTGAGCTAACGTACATGTAAAGGTTGCCGAAAATCTGCTGTTGAATGGGCGGTGCATGGAACACTGTCGCGTCGGGTCGCAAGTTGTAGGGAAAGCGTCGAAAGTCGTCTTGTTTTGACCGTTCGATAGCAGCGGGTTTGTTGTTGAGAAAGACATCAAGATATAGGCTATTTTTAGCTCTCGGCTCTCAGGTGCATTCAGAGACTTTTTTTCACACCTTCCAACTGACTTGATTGATTGAATACTTTATTAGCGGTTTGCAAAAAAAAAAGCACAGGAAAGCACAGTTCAATACAAGGTCTGCTACGACGATGTTAAACCCAAGAAAGCCTATGGCTTATTTCCATTGGGGTGCCCTGTACTCAATTCCTCGAAGCCGACTACCGGCTACTGATCTACCGACTTCATTCGACTGCCGGTCTGTAGTAATCTGTAGTAGTCTTTATTGGTGGAGAGCTATACCTTAAGGCCTCTATAAAAGGGGATTTTGCCATTACCATATAAGTGTGTTATGTAAGCTCGATACGGATGCAGCCATTTTAATTGTGCGGCCGCGTGCCGCCGTGCGCTGAGAATCATCACGCAGACCCACGCAGGCACTGTGCACCGCGCAAATCACAGCATAATGCAACACATTGCACCGACCGTGCCGTGTGTAATGTTTGACACACATTGGTAATGGCTGTAGCTCTGTACTGTATACGTGCGTGTAATATACAGTATGTATGCACGCATGGGAGGGGAAGCCTTTGGGCCGGTGGTTGCTCACGCTGTGATCATCTACAGTTCACACACACACACACACACACACACACACACACACACACACACACACACACACGTTTGTATTACTATACTTGTGAGGACATCAACGCTTTAGGACAGCCATGTTATGAATGCCATTTAAAAAATAATAATTGCCATTTTTAACCGTAAGCCTAAAGCCGAAAAACAGCAGATCTACAAGCCCACAACGCGTCGCGCTGCGACGCGTTGTGAGCTTATAGATCGGCTGTTTTTCGGTGCATGACACTGGCGCGCAACTAAGTATAAATCATGTTGAACTCTAATTCCAATCCCTAAACCTAACCTCTAATTAATCCTGACCTGAATGTTTTTCTAATTGTAAATGTATCTCTAAAAATGTTTTTTTTAACTATAAAACAACCATTTGTCTTGTGAGGACCAGGAAAACGGTCCTCACAATGTATATTTCTTCAAATGACTTGGTCCTCGCAAGTATAGTAATACAAACACACACCCACCCACCCACCCACACCCACACACACACACACACACACACACACACACACACACACACACACACACACACACACACACACACACACACACACACACTGATAGTTGCATGTGGAAGTCCTTCCAGGTCACTGGTTTCCAGTTTTCCTGGAACGCATGCATCACCTCTCTCCCTCTATCTACTCTCTCTCTCTCTCCATCCTTCCTTCCTTCCGTTCCTCTGCTTCCTCATCCTGTCTTTTCCCTCTTGTGGCCCTGCATGTTCTCTTTATACCCCCCCCCCCTCCCCCCCCCCCCCCCCTCCCCTATCCATTTAGCCTTCACATCTGCATTAGTATGTATGTATTCTGAAGCCCTCCGCACCTCTGGCATTGCTCTCTGTGTGTCATATCCTTTTTTCCTTAAAAATGTTATTTTCTTTGCAGAAGGCAGTGGTGGGAAAAGTACTCACATGTTTTACTTCAGTAAAAGTATCAATACTGCAATGTATTAGTACTCTGTTACAAGAAAAAGTCCGGAATTCAAAATTTACTTGAGTACAAACGTATTGGTATAAAAATGTACTTAAAGTACTAAAATGTATAGATCTACAAGCTCACAACGCGTTGCATTGCGACGCGTTGTGAGCTTGTAGATCAGGTATTTTCAAATAGCCTATGTATAAAATAGGGCTGAAGTGGTTATTGTATGTTCTATAATGTAATCATTTATATCTGCAAAAGATGTAATCATTTATATCTGCAAAAGAACTAGTAACTAGAGTTCTAAAATAATTGTAGTGGAGTAAAAGTACAGTATTTGCCTCTGAGATGTAGCGGAGTAGAAGTAAAAGTATAGACCTCTAAATTGTACTTAAGTACAGTGCTAGTAAATGTAGTAAATGTAGTAAATGTAGGCCACATAGTCACTTCACACCACTGGCAGAAGGCACATAGCAGAAGTGGAATTTCATTGTATTTTAAAAGAGAAAAATAACAAAGACTCTGAACCACTTAAACCCTATACTGTACATTCTTGACCGAGGTCCCCTTAAGGCTGTATACTTGGCCCCTGCCTTTTTTCCTTCTACAACAAATCTCTTTGGTGAAAATACCGGATCAGCTATTCTCACCTATTATGTCATGTCCAGAGTATGGGGATGCTAGGGTTCATGTGGTTCATAATTATAATGTTCAGAGTTCTCCTGCTTCCCTACTGCAGAAATGATCAGAGGTTCCATATTCAATGTGGTATAACCCATGCCCTAGCGTAGCTATATCAACATAACTGTTGCACATTTATTAATAAATTCATGTCTTAGCAGTTCTTTATTCTATAGTGCAGTTAGTTTTTTAACCCATTGAGACCTGAAGTCAATTCTACATGTCTCCTAAATCTCAACAGTTTTCTGAAAAACGTGTGCATGTTTCTATAGCAGTGGTGCTCAATCTTTTTGATATCAAGGGCCCCCAAAATTATATGTATTTGGCCGCGGACCCCCATTAAAATATTTTGTTCCAGGTACCCCCCAGAAACAAAGATTTGAGTTAAAAATGTTCGCTTTAAAAATATATATATTTCAAAGATTTGCACACATTTTTCACGTTTTTTCAAAAATAGCAGATCTACAAGCTCGTAGCGCGGCACTCGGTGCCGCGCTATGAGCTTGTAGATCTGCTATTTTTGAATAGCCAAAGTGTAAAAATAATGCTTTTTAGCTCAAATCTAAAAATTACACAGTTCCAGGTCTTAAAGGGTTAAAGCAAGATGTTTGTCAAAACAAAAGTGAGCAGATTTGTTTATCGTTTCACCAAACCTATCATGTAGCTATGACATTATTTTCTTCACAAAACCACAAACAGCTGATCACATAAAGACTTGAAAATGCCCTTTATGTACACTTTCTTACTTGTCAAATGTGCCATTTTGAGCTAAATTGGAGCCCATGGGGAGACACTGTGTTGACCTAGTTTGCATGACAGGTGAACCTGCTAAACCTGACACAGACCTGCTGCCTGAACCCATATTCCATGACCTTTTTATCTCTCTTTCTCTCTCTCTCTCTCTCTCTCTCTCTCTCTGTCCCTTTCACCGGTTGTTCTCCATCACTCCATCTCCATCTTTTATTTATGTTGTCTAGTCCAGTGTTTTTTCAACCCTTTTCATATCAAGGTCCATTATTTATTCGGCATTTGAGCCACGGAACCACCATTTGATGAGATTCAGCCTCTCAGACCCAAGACTTAGAATATTTTGTTGTCGTTGGATGAGATTTTCTCCACAATTCCACCATGCTGTATTGATGTTGGTACCATAGGAGAGATAACAGGCAAACGTTGATCAAAATAACAATTCTTTAATTAAGAAAATGCAGATGTTTAACAATAATTTAACTCTTGAGAGCGTAAAATGGACCCGTAAGGGTTTCATTTTACACTCTCAAGAGTTAAAGATCTATAAGGGTCCATTTGGTCACCAACTCTCCATCATTTAGCTGGGGACCACACGGAATCTCTTCAAGGACCACCGGTGGTCCCCGGACCACTGGTTGAGAACCACCCGGTCTAGTCCCTTCTCTCCCTCGGGTGTCTGTCTTCCCTAATATACCTCCATCTTTCACTGCTATCCCTCCGTTTTCTTTCTGTTTTTGCTCACTATTCCCCCCTCGTCCTCGGAGGGGCTTCTCCTGCTGAATCCCTTTTATATAGATAGATGGGAGTTGAGTCACGGACTCGGAGGTGAGCCGGTGTTTAGCTAGAAGGCACCGATCAGAGTGCTGCACCGCGGCCGTTGTGACAACGCACGTCATGACTGGCCTATGCGGACCAGAGGAGAGGAGGGGGGGAGAGGGAGAGGGAGGGAGGGAGGGGGAGGAGACGCTTATACCGCCACCGGAGGCATAGCGGGTATATGGGAGGAGAGGAGAGGAGAGGAGAGGAGCTCTGTGTTTTTCACATGCGATGTCTGTTTCTGTCAGTGCATACCTGACCATTCATCCAGTTACTGCATTACTCTATGTCCAGTGTGTGTGTGTGTGTGTGTGTGTGTGTGTGTGTGTGTGTGTGTGTGTGTGTGTGTGTGTGTGTGTGTGTGTGTGTGTGACCCATATTTGGTTCCAAATGTGTATTTATATAACACATTTGTTCACACTTTGTTCAACTTTTATTTGAATTTCCATGATGTGTACCCTACTACACCAATAGAGGGTGCTGCATCTTCTGAGTTGCTTGTGCATCACCATGATGTGTAAATATAGGTTGCTAAAATATAATGTTAATACCGATAACAATCATTGTAATCCTTGTGTCATTCTTCTCTATTCTATTTAACCTACCTTCATCCATCTAACCACACGAAATAGCATCCCTATTCTGGGAAATTCTCGTAATAAGTGACGAGATGGTGGAGAGGTAAAAAAGGAGGGGACCAAGTATAGACCCCTGGGGGACTCCGGCAGGGCCGGAGTGGGACTCCAAATCTGGCCGGGAGATACACGCCCACGCGGGCGCGAATAACAGGTGCGCGCGCGCCGTTTTTTTGGGGGGGCCCTTTTTTTGGGGGGCCTTACAAAAGGGGGGCCTTTTTGGGGGTTAAAGGTAGGGGGGAGGCCCGCAGCTACACTGAGCTGCAAGCAACACTGACTGCATTGAATTGAAATTGACTGTGGTTGGCCTGGCCTGAGCTTAGGAGAGATTTTTTTTGCTGCATCACTTAAGCGCCGCGCTGGCTGTTGGATGGCTGGCCTGACCTGATTTTTTTTTTTTTTTCAGGCAGGCCACTAGAGGGCAGGCCACCGGGAATAGTCCCGGTCCTCCCGACGGCCAATCCGGGCCTGGACTCCGGTCAACTGAATGCTTCATTTGAGGGTGTTTTGTTAAAGTAATGCAAAAGTAAAACAAAAGTAATATTTTGCATTGCATGGAACAGAGGCATTAATATTGAAAACATAGTATATTGCTTTAGTAATACATAATATATCACTTGTGTAAATAACTTCCCCAACACTGCTTAAATACAGTAGCTGCTACTTGAGTAAAACAATAGGGATAAAAGTTAGGTTATACAGTATGTCTGCACACTTAGTACAGCATTCAGTGACTAATTTAATGGAAACGTAATTAGAGACTTTGAATACAAGAAGAAAAATATCACCTTCATCTTTCATCTTTTCATCTTTAGAACTTTAGAAGTTTTGCAAAAAAATGTCAATGGGAGTTGTGGTAGCTACATCATTCCTACTGTCTTAAATATAGATTCACATAACAATGACACAGAATTTCTTTGGATTGCGCTGAATTGCATCACCTCTTCTACAAGTTCCTAATTTTATTTCAAATACACAGACGAGTTCATCCAAGGGCGGAGGTTTACAGTAAAGTTTGGTTTAGGACACATGGCTGGGGCTGAGAGATCTGCTGATAAACCTGCTGCTGCTGTTGTTGTTTTTGTGAAGTTATTTCCTCCGAGCACATTACGCACACACCTGGAATTTGTCTTCTGCATTTACTCATCCTGACTACTAGGCTCATCGGGCTCTATTAAAACGGCACCCAGGGAGTAAGCCTATAAACCTCGAACCAGGGATCGTCTGATACGCCATACAGTGGCTCTTCCTCCTAAGCCAGTGGTTTTCAACCTTTTTCATGCCAAGGCCATGCCAATGCTATTGATGTACATTTGGCCGCGGGCCGCCATCTGAAAATGTTTTGTGCCAGGGACGCCCAGAAGCAAAGATTTGAGTTAAAAATGTTCACTTTAAAAATATATATATTCAAAGATATGCACACATTTTCAAGATAAAAAAAAATAGCAGATATACAAGCTCATAGCGCGGCACTCTGTGCCGCGCTATGAGCTTGTAGATCTGCTATTTTTGAATAGCCAAAGCTAAGTGGTTAAAATATTTGTGACGCTATGTTAACTAATTTTCCTGGGGACTCCCTGGTACCCCCCCAAGGACCACTCGTGGTCCCCGGACCACCGGTTGAAAACCACTGTCCTAAGCCACATGCTGTTATAATACAGTTACAGTACGTATGACAACAGTTATCACGTTAACAACAGTAAGAAAGATCTGACAATGCATGACAGGGCCAGGGCAGGGCTGTGGCGTATTGTTACTTAAACTACATTTCTCACCGCACAATTGAGAGGCATTATTTACCCACAGGCACAAAACAGACCCATGCTAAAGCTTAGACGGCAGCTTTTCTGTTTAACACATTGAGTGCCAAAAACGGTCCGGACCGTTTTTCATAATCCTAACATGGTGTGCCAAAAACGGTTATGGCCGTTTTTGGCCAAAAATATGAAAAAAAAAAGATTTTTTTTTTTTTTTTTTTTTTCAAATTTTTTTTTTTTTTTTTCCTTCACAGCACCAGGAGATATCATTTTACGAAGATTTAGACTCCAATCCACCTCCTGGTTAAGTTATGACTTCAAAAGCCTGTATCTCGGATCCTGTGTACTTTTTGTTTTTACGATGTATTTTCGACTATTTTCAACTGGCTGCAATTATGGAACGGATCACCGAATGTTTTTAATCTTTTTCCCCGGATTGTACGAGACCTCTATGTGTGTAATGAGGGTATCACCGTGAGGACGGTGATCACTGAAAATGTTTTGTGACTACTTGAAAAAGGTCCAAAAATGGTTAAAATTCCAGGCACTGGAGGTACCCTGTTTTGAAAAACCCCTGGCACTCAATGTGTTAATACAATGCAAAGTGCATTGGAGTAGAATGCGCCACAGATCAGCAAGTCAGCCATCTGATTATACAGGATGCTACACTTAAACAATAAATGGTGCTAAATCGCACTAAAGTGGTTCCTTGGCTCATAATCAGGGGGAACCTCGTATCTTAAAGCTGCTATATAGCACCTTTGTCAAATGGTGCTATATAGAACCAACCATTACAAGTGCCTAAAATAAGTAAGTAAGTAAGTCATACAGCCATACAGGGGCTTAACAGGTTCCCTATACACAAATCTACAGACGCGCTGCCTGTAGGCAGCCATTGCTGCGGTGTCAACGCTCCGCGGACGCGACACCGCAGCAATGGCCACCTACAGGCAGCGCGTCTGTGGATTTGTGTATAGAGCAGCAGTCAGTGCTATATTAGCACCTCAACCCCAGAATAACTGAGGAACCGCTGAAGAACCAATATTTATATTGTGTGTATGGGGTCTCTGGAGGCATATGTTCTGTGGCATACATGTAACCATTTAAAGGAAAGTAATGTAGTAACTAAAGGGTAAATTATTAGTGCCTGTTTGCCTCCACAAATAAGGCCTTCAGAAATGCCTTGAAAAGGCATGAGATTTCTAAAGAGGCAAATGACTTATGGGGATATGGCATATATAAGCACGCATGCATGCACAAACAAGCCATCTTGTTACGGCCATTCATGTAAACACTGTTTAGCTTGGCAAGGGCCTGCCACGGGGCAAGAGGAGTATAAAGTAGAAAAACAAAATGATAAAAAGGACATGTATGAAAAACGAGAGACAGAAACAAGACGATAGGAGGAGAGGTATTAGGGCCCGGCACACGGGAGAAACCACGGCGAGGAGGGCGAGGGAGGTGAGTGAAAAACAGAGACACGCGTCGTCCCAGATAAAGAGGTTTAATTGACTGTCACGGAACCTTGTGGTTGTGTAGCAGCAGCCGCTAATAGCTAGCTAGAGGCTATGGAGGCTAGCTCCATCCAGTTACTGGACATGCAGCGAGTCGTACTCTACTCTCTTATTATCGCTCATATATCCTTAACCCTTTGAGACTGGGAAAGCATCGTTTGTGTCGTTTTAAGATTTCTTTGGCTATTCAAAAATAGCAGATATACAAGCTCATAGCGCTCGAGTGACGCGCTATGAGCTTGTAGAGCTGCTACAGTATTTGGGAAAAATCGTGAAAATGTGTGCAAATCTTGGAATATATATTTTTTAAAGAGAACATTTGTGAAATATTTAGTTCCCCCAGAAGCAAAGATTTGAGTTACAAATGTCCGCAAAAAAAACTCAACAAAAAATCTAATATTTGCACAAATTGTCATGATTTTTCAAAAATAGCAGCTCTACAAGCTCATAGCGCAGCACTCGAGCGCTATGAGCTTGTATATCTACTGTTTTTGAATGGCCAAAGAAATCTAAAAATGACACAGATGGTTCTCGGATTTAATAGGTTAAGCGCTCTCTCTCTCTCTCTCTCTCTCTCCCCCCCTCTTACACACAATCTCCCCGCATCTTCGTTGACCGTCTTTCCCATTATTGTCCTCAAAGCCACATACTGTCTTTGTCTCTCTCCGTAACCCTCTTTCTCTCTGTGATGTCTCTCCTCTTACAGATGAGGAGAAGAAGTGGACGACGGTATAACCGCTCATTAGCTAAGACTCATATCTTGGCGTTGTGTCTAGTTAACTGGGGTGACTAGAGACTCGCTTAACGCTCTCCTCTCCTTCTTCTCCTCCTCTCCTAATTAGAGGCTCACCCCTCACCTTCAGCCTCCTCCTCCCTCCTCCTTTCCTCACGGCGCACCGTGTCCCTCCTGCCCTGTACTTCTCTAATAGGCTATTGATTTTCCATCTGTGCACGGATCATGCTCTACTTTTACCGTTCACTCATGATATTAGCTGTCCATTAACTGGAGCAGGCGGCTCCGCCAACATATCAGCGCCTTGCCAGCTGCCACATGCACGCAGCCCTTGACATACGCGCACCACCACCGGCGCGCACGCACGCGCACGTTTCTAACAAACTGATCAGTGGTGGAAAGTAACTAAGTACATGTACTCAAGTTCTGTTACTTAAGTCCGATTTTGAGGTACTTTTGGTGTTATTTCCGATTGTCTATACTTTTACTTCTACTCAATCTGCGTCTCAAAGGCAAATATTGTACTTTTACTCCACTACAATTATTGGAAAACTAAACTAAAAATAAATGTTCACATTATAAAACTGTTTTATACCTAGGCTATTTGAAAATAGCCGATCTACAGGCTCACAACGCGTCGCATGGCGACGCGTTGTGAGCTTGTAGATCTGGTATTTTCAATCATTTTTGTACTTTTGCTTTTTGTACTTTAAGTACATTTTGATACCAATAATTTTGTACTTTCACTCAAGTAAAGGAATTTATTCCGGACTTTTACCTGTAACAGTATTTCTATGTCGCAGTATTGCTACTTTTACGAAAACATTTGAGTACTTTTTCCACCACTGCAACTGATTACCCGCAGGACGCCGGAAATCACAGACAGCTTGACGTGCACGGCACGCGCTCACACAATTACAGTCCAAAAGACATGGAGGCGAGCACTCAGCACTGACTGTCTGCAGCACTGGGGGGAAAGAGAGGAGAGCTTGAGTAGCGTCTCCATTCTCTTTTTCTGTTTCTAGACACGTCACTTTTTTGGGGGGGGGGGGGGGCTTTTTTTCCCCCTCCTTGAATCTCTGTAAATAGCCACCCGACTGCAGGTTTTCAGTCTATTTCTACACACGCTGAATTTCCCGATGATAAGTCTTGAAGCATATATTTTTAAAGGAATATATTTGGATGTGTGAGTCTGCACATTTTTATTTTCAGTCGTCTCATGGTTCCCAGAGTCAACTCGTAGCGCTTGTATTATTGTAAACTGATTCCAGAGGCATTCAAGAGATAGACAGTTTTTTTCTGTTTGTTTTTTACAAATATGTGCATTTTGAGAGTGAAAGTTCCAAATGTTAAGGCTTCAAAATGTTGGGCTAAAGGTGATGCGGTGGTCCCATCATCGCCCAGACAGGAGGGGCCGTCACACTGTCACTTTTACGCCTTTCTGAGTATTGAGTTGACCTAGTCCGTCTGGTTGCCTTAGCAGCGCCACAAATGATTTCAAACCACAACAATGTAAGCGGTTGGCTAGAGGGGGGCTTTAAAGGACAGTGTCAAAGTACCTGGTGTCCCACTAACACTGGCCGAACAGCGTGGCTGTTCGGCCACGCTGTTCACCTGGGACCCCCAGGTGTCATTGCGAGGCTTCCAGTTAAGTGGACACTGAGGATTTTACTGTGTGGTTTGGGGGTCCCCAGACATTAAAACACATATCATGTAGGCCTATATATCAAATAGGGGGCCATGGCCCAACGCATGTCAAAGTGGAGGTCCTTGAAATAAAACATATTCAGAATCACTGTCTTACAGAATGACTTTTCTATGACTTTGAGAGGTTGTCAAAGCTTCTGTTAAAATTGAAGACTATTACCACCTGAACACTTCCGTCCATTAACTGCCACTCTCCCTTAAGGAGTAAGACAGGGACCTGCACCTCTGCTATCATTATCATACCACTGTTATGTCTCTTATAGTTGATGAGAACGAATGTGGGCGAGACAGATGACGGTTATGTCACCGAAAGAGGTTAACGATGTACGGTATTTAAGTGTGTGCAGTGAGGGGTTGTCAAACCATCTGTTAGTGCTGTGTCACAACCAGTTACTGTCATTATCAAGTTTTCAAGTGAACGCCGCCGTTAGAAATTATGCCACTTCTGTCCGTGGGGATTTGAAGTTGTCTCTGCACGTTTCTGATATGGATGAACCTCAGTTTGAAGGTATACGCTCTGGTTTTATGCAGCTTCCCCTGTCTGTTCTCTTCACCCTCTGTTTTCTTGCCTTTTTACTCTCGTTGCTCTTGTTTTCTGTGATTACCTCATGAACTCGACTTTCCGCTGCTCTTCGTTTGTCTCCTCTTTGTCTGTTTACTTTAGTTTGTCTTGGCTGGTTTCTTTTTTTCTTCCTTTGCATGTGAACAGCCAGCCCCTAATTTTAGAGACAGTTTATTTTTCAATCAGTGACATTAACACTTAAATACCTTTAAGACTCGTTTTTCTTTTTAGGAGGTTAACATAATGTCCACTTATTGGATACCATTTAGACCTATAGTACCAGGAATTATTACTCCTGGATCCTGGATCCAGGTTAATTATTTGTAATATCTACAGTATTTCAATAACATGGAACATGCAAAACCCTTACAGACCTTATTAGAGATGATTGGAACTGTTTCTTTCTTCCACCCAACCAAAAGCAAATTAAAGCACTTAAACCCTATACCGTATTTAATTGACTGGGGTCGCCCAGGGGTCTATACTTGGCCCCCTCCTTTTTCCTCTCTCTAAACTAATTATCTTCACAGAAAATAGCCGGTTGTAGCTTGTAGACTGTCTATTTTCGATGAATGTTCGGCAGTTATGACATGCCCAGAATACAGTACTGTAGGTACACTAAAGTTCATGAGATAGCAGCAGGACAACAAATGAATTGCAGGAGCAATGGTTCTCAACATGCAATCTGGGAGCCGATAAAAAAAAAAGGAAAATATTTTTCCTCCCCTTTGTTTTTGCCTCTGGGGCACTACCTCATTTCTGTGTAGAAACAGGAACTCGGATGCTTCTGTGTTTATTCCTACCAACAACAATACTACATGTTTAGGCCAGTGGTGCTGAGAGATTACTCAAAGTGTGGTCTAGGCCAGTGGTTCTCAAACTTTATCATGTCAAGGACCCCCAAATTGACACAGTTTATTAGCCCGCGGACCCCCATTTGAAAAGATATGCCAGGGACCCCCATAAGAGAAGATTTTTTACAGCTCTAGCAGTGATTCTCAACCATTTTAATTTCAAGGAAACCCAGTTTGACATGCATTAGGCTATGTGGACCCCCATTTAATGGCATTTCTATCTCTAGGACCCCAATTTATATCGTAAAATCAATGTTAATTTAACTCTGAGAGTGTACACTCTTAGAGTTACAGACCCATAAGGGACCCATATGTGGTTCCTATAACTATCCATCATTTAGCTGGGGACCCCCTGGAACTCCCTCAAGGACCCCTGGGGGTCCCCGGTCCCCACTTTGAGAACCAATGGTCTCGGCGTCCTCAGGGTTCCTTAAGTGGATTCCAAAATGGACACTTACAGGTGTGTTTTAGTCTGAGAGAGCATACACATGGAACCAAATGGACCCTTCCTGGTCCATTTGGTTCCATTTGTACACTCTCAGAGTTATGGGGGGTGAAATTAAAAGGTTTGAGAAACACTGTGGCAAGAAGAATGGGTTTTGGGGCTGTAACAGTGTTAAACTGACCCCTCTCTATCTCTCTCTCTCTCTCTATCTCTCTCTTTCTCTCTCTCTCTCTCATTGTTGATATTGCGTTGCTCTTTGTGCGTCTGTGTCTCATTTGCCACACTGCCGCGGCGTGTGACACTAATTGGCTTGTCCAATTTCCTGCAGTGTCGTTTCGCCGACATTGTCTCTGTCTTAATCCATTAAGACCCCGGGAAA
>NC_139946.1:41042926-41045426 GCF_963454915.1 Gymnoscopelus microlampas
GCTCAGAGTTACAGACTCATAAGGGTCCATTTGGTTCCTAACTATCCATTATTTAGCTGGGGACCCCCTGGAACTCCCTCAAGGACCCTGCGGGGGTCCCCGGACCCCACTCTGAGAACCAATGCTCTAGCGTACCTATTCCAGGCATGTCATAAATAGTCGAAACATTACGCGAAAACAGGAAAACATCATCTGGCGAAAAATACTGTTAGATCTACAAGCACACAGTGTGTTGCAAAGCGACACATCGAGAGCTTGTAGATCGGGGAATTTCTAGCAGCATGCTTTTGAAAAATGTAAAATGCAATGTGCGTGCACTGCTTCAAACACCAAGAGATGGAGATTGCATTTTTGTAAATAAATTACAGATTACCTCCCCATATGTCACGCTATTCAGGACTGCACGAATACACCCCACACTTCATAAGTGGCTTTTAATCACGCCATATAATCATGCACATACGATGCATTAGAATTATTTATACCTTTACCGAATGCATCTACTGCACAAATTGCTTTCGGTAAATGTAAATTACTTGCTTGTTTGAATGCAAATTGAATGTCAAATTATTAAAAAAATGCAAGAGAGAGAGAGCTTGCTGGGTCACTGATTGAGCATCACAGTTTGTTGTGTTACACGAGGAGAGACAGTTAAGACTTGGATTTAATTACTCCAGAAATATATAATCATCTCACAGATCACCTGTTAAGTGTTGCTGAGAAACTATAATGTGACAGCACTATGTACAGTAAATCCGCCTGCAAGGACTAAATACACGACACGACACAAACACAAGGCCATTAAACTTCATCAATTAGATCCTAGGGTTCGAGACATTTTCCTTAGCATAATACATTCATTAAATTGTGATGTTATCAGACAGATATCAAACATATCAGTTCGACAGAGCCTGTATTTAATTCAGTCTGACCCGAAGCAGCGATAAAACTTATCTCCACACTGGTGATACAAATTAATTAATTAACGACCAGATTGTGGGTGTGATTCTATATCCTCGTCTCCCTGCAGCAAACCCAAACCCTGATAGAGCTCCAACTCAAAATGCAAAACGTACGTATACCGCATGGTAAAGTTCAGTTGTCAAAGGTCCAGTGGTGGAAGAAGTACACAGATATTTTACTTAATAAGTATAGCAATACCACAATATAAAAATACTCTGTTATAAGTAAAATGCCTGTGTTCAAAATATGACTTGAGTAAATGTACAAAAGCATTGGCATCAAAATATACTTAAAGTACCAAAAGTAAAAGTACTAAAATGTTTGAAAATAGCAGATCTACAAGCTCACAACGCGTCGCAATGCGTAGATCTTGTAGATCGGCTATTTTCAAATAGCTTATGAATAAAATAGGGCTGAAGTGGTCAATGTATTTTTTATAATATAATAATTTATAGGGAGTAAGGGAGTATGCGCTGGGTGAGCAACTCCATACAAGTGAACGGGCGGGGATTTTCGTTACCTCTCTATTATTTGTAACTCTACTATGTACTTACTAGTTGCCTTGAAATGCCTTTGGAACCACATGGGTTAGATATCTGGGTTTAATTCAGAACGGACACTACTGCGGCGGGAGTCCTGGTCTTGGACAACCAGTCACCTTTACTCTGATGAGTAGTATTTTCCATGGTCTTTGTGACTAAATAAATAACAGCTACATTGGGATCCACTGGATTCATCAGAACACAGGCTCCTTTCTGCCCAACAGCGATGATAAGTGTGTCACATATTCCCTTTACACAGCTTTGCCTTGGCATCGCCCATGCCATTTGGGCCCTGTCCCCTTCCTTCATGTGATGTGCTTCTCCTATTCTTAGCTAAAACAGGCGGTCAATGTGATTGATACGCTCAACCGGACACGGTTTCTGCTCACTGTTTCTCAACGTCGGGGTCCGGGGACCACCAGCAGTCCAAGTTGACCCGTTACATGAGTCTGTAACTCTGAGAGTGTACAAATGGAACCACATGGGCCTGTAAGGGCCATTTGTACACTCTCAGAGTGTACAAAGCACTGAGGATTTTTACAGTGTAGACTGGGGTTTTAGTCTACCTGTACACTTTACTTTAATGCAAATGTATTTACGTTTTTCAATACCTTTATACTATACTATACTCCACTAAAACCTCAGAGGCAAATATTGTGGGGCGTTTAAACATACTCAGTTCCAGTTCCTAGTTCCCAGTTCCCTGGGGTGAAGAAAAAAGAAAAAGAAAAAACCTCCGACATCTACACTTCATGGAGTACATTTGTTGTACCGAGTTAACCGAATTAAAGTAAAATAAATAAATAAAAGTAACAACCCCCAAAAAGAAAAATATCTGCACACGCTGAATGCGTCCCGTTCGGTTCTAAAATGCCTTCTGCGTCCTTGCGTCAAAGCATGTGTATGTGTACGGCTGCCTGAAGATCTGAGTATTTCTGCATACATACACCGAATCCTGTGAATGAGCTTGAATATCCAATGTGTCATTGTTGAAT
>NC_139946.1:41047926-41055426 GCF_963454915.1 Gymnoscopelus microlampas
AAACTGGTGAAACACTGATATAATATCATTATCAGAACATATAATATCATAGGCTATAATATTGTAATAACATTAACCCATTAAGACCGGGAACGCATCTGTGTCATTTTTTAGATTTGAGCTAAAAAGCATTATTTTACACTTTGGCTACTCAAAAAATAGCAGATCTACAAGCTCGTAGCGCGGCACCGAGTGCCGCGCTACGAGCTTGTAGATCTGCTATTTTTGAAAAATCGAGAAAATGTGTGCAAATCTTTAAATATGTATATTTCTAAAGCAAACATTTGTAACTCAAAGCTTCGCATCTGGGGGTCCCGAGAACAACATATTTTGAGATGGGGGTCCGCGGCCAAATACATATACATTTGGGGGTTGTTAGTTGACTAAAATCATATGATATTTACTCAACTAAAACTAGACTAAAAGTAAAACATTTCAGGTGACTTAAACTAAACAGAGTTTTATTCAAAAGACCATGACTAAAACTAAATCACTGCACACTGCAGGTGGGTGCACAGTAAAAAAAAAATCAATGTGCAATTTACAAGTTAGGCATTTAGCAGACACTCTTATCCCGAGTGACTTACAAGTACAAGATTAGCGTAAATGGCATGAACACTATAGTCAACAAACAAACACGGGTAAATAGTCACGTATAAAGTAGAGTGCAAAGAAAACAATTTAGTGCTTCAGAGAATTGCAGGTAAACACCTTTGTGTAAACAACACTGCAATCCAAATTGCATTCTATTGCATTTGCGGTCAACAAATCAAATCTAAATAACAAACCGAACACTCCTCAGTGTTAATTTATATCCCTTTGTATCCATTTATGCATTTTGTACATTCACAGTGTTAAATATTCTGGGGGGAAAACTTTCGCAGAAAATAGCAGATCGCAACAAGCTCGCAACGCGTTGTGAGCTTGTTGTTGAACCGGCTATTTTCAGCGAAGATTATAGAGTGAAAACAGAAAGGACACTAGTGTAGAACCCTGAGGGACTCCACTCAACAACGTATGGGGTTTATAGGGGTTAACAACACTAAGGTTTTTACAGTGTGTATTGTGTCAAATTGAACCCATTCAAATGCATCTACAAATGTCAGTTTTCTGAAAACCTATGTTTCTATATCAGTGGTGCTCAAACTTTTTCACGTCAAGGACCCCCACAATTATATGTATTTGGTAGCGGACCCCCATCTCCAAATATTTTGTTCCAGGGACCCCCAGAGGCAAAGATTTGAGTAAAAACACAAACAGATACGTTCCCGGATTGAATGGGTTTAAGAACGATGGAACCAAAGCTCAGATCCAAAAGGACTGATCCGGATCCAGATCCAAAAAGCACAGATCAGAGCGTTTTTTTGTGGCAGACCGGAGGCAGTCCGGAGGCAATGTACAGCACCAGAGCCTTTCAAAGATAGTGGAAATAACAGATCTACTGTACAAACGCTTGCACTGGTGTGAGCTTGTACTATATAGATCAGCAGTGGCGGACAGAATATCTGTGCTTTACTTGAGTATTTTGTTGCTATTACTATTGACTTACACCCCCGCTACATTTCAAAGTAAAATGTTGTACCATCGACTCCACTTCATTTCTAGGAACGGAAAGTTTTCTTACGAATTAATGCCTTGAGCCATATTTCAACCAGAGTGAAAACAGTACATCTACAAGTTCACAACACGTCGGGTTGCAATGCATTATCAGAGCAACTTTAAACTTGTCGTTGAGTAATATTTGACGCAGGAGTATCTATAGTTTGAGTCAGTAAGCAAGTATAGCCTACTGGGGTCGAGCACTTTGTCCACTGCTATTTTCCCCATGTGCCGTACGATGAAGTGTATTATAGGGCTTAAGTGGTTGAACGCTGGCTGCTTGGTGGCCTGGGGAGAGAGAGTGAACCCTGCCTGCTGCGTACTCACTGATCTCTGGCCTGTGATCTGTGATCTGCCTTCCATCAGCAATTCCAGAGTTCTGGAGAGCATGTCATGTAATGTTAACAGTACACCATGTTAACACTGCAGTCATGGAGGGGAGGTGTAAAAAAAAAAAGGTCACACACATAACTATCATGGCCAAGGCATTGCCAGACTGATGATGTGGATTCACTCAGACAATCCACGTCATCAGTCTGGCAATGCCAGGCTAGGGGGGCACAGCCAGAGGCAATCAATAGCTATTTGGGGGCCCTTAATTGGCATGGAAGGGTTTGGGAACCACTGCCCTAACCACCCTGGCCAACGCTCCACACATCTACACTCTTCTCTCTCCTTGGCTCCCAAACTGTGGACAGTGTTGCCAGATTCTGCAAGAGAAATAAGCAACCAGGTCTATGAAAACAAACCCAAAAGAAGTGACTATAGGCCACATGAGCACTTTAAACCTATACTGTATGCGTCGGCTATTTTATAGCAGATCTACAAGCTCACAACGCGTTGCATCGCAACGTGTTGTGCTTGTAGATCTGCTATTTTCAAAGAAATCGTGAAATAAAATGTGGAATATTTGGAATATTTTTGAAACATTCTAACAACACAAATGCTCCCTGTGGCACAAAACATTTATGACAATATTTGATAACCATTGGTTTAAATAACAATTCCAAAATGTTTAAGCAAGCCTAAATAAGCAAGTACACTTTAGAAACAAGCTCCAAAAACCTACAACTAGACCAATAATATTTGCATTCAACTTCACAGAAAAACAAGCCAAAAGTCGCTTCTAATAAGCAGACCTGGCAACACTGACTGTGGAATGACCTCACCCCCCTCAGTCAGACTCAGAACTGCAGACTCACTCCCCGTTTTCCAGCTGTAGTCTGAAACATCAGCTCTTCAGACTCCAACTCACCCCCTAGCACTCCTCTCTCCTTGTATCACTTCTTGCTGCTGTTTTTGAATGATGCTACTGTCCCATTCAATCTGGGGATACGCATCTGTGTCATTTTAGATTTGAGCTATAACCATTAGTTTTATATTTTGGCAATTATTTTTATTAAATCTTGAACATTTTGTGTAAATCTTTGAATACATATCTTTTTTGGAAAACATTTTTAACTCAAATCTTTGCTTCTGGGGAGGTCCCTGGAACAACATATTTTGATGGGGATCGGTGGACAAAAACATATGATTTTGGGGGTCCTTGATATAAACAAATTTGAGAACCACTGATAACAACATCGTTTTTTTCAAAAACACTGTTAGGATTTAGAAGACATTTGACAAATGACAAATGTTCGCTTTGAAAAATATATATTCAAATTCAAACAATTTAAAAAATACATATTTTTTTAATAGCTAAAGCAATCTAAAATGACAGAGATGCGTTCCCAGATTGAATGGGTTATAATATACACAGTATATGCAGCTATATGTTGGTTACTTCTTCACATTATGTTATCTACAGTAGATAGACATTAGATAGACATACCATTACCGAATGTCATTTGGGGTCAAGCAAACAACAAACATATTCATTTTGCTTGCTTGACTACACATGCTAAGAATGTTATTTACATACGGTAGCATGTTGTTTTGACACAGACACTAGGTTTGTAATTAACCTAGTTTCTTTGAGGCTCTAAATTATGTTTCATTTGCACTCTACATATAGTACATGACCATTTACCACGTTGTTATCCTGTGTCGACTACGATTCGTGCCATTTAACTCCCGTCTCTCTGAATACGAGCGTCTGCTAAATGCGTAAATTGTAAATTGTAATTGCTGTCGAGGAGACCATGTACAGAGAAACAAACACGCTGGCATGAGACTAATGACAAACAGATCTCCACTACACGTGTACATGTGTAAGCACATGCACACATATTCAACACCTCCTATCCTCGGTTGACTATGACCTTTCCCAGCGAGCGGCTAGCGGACTCGTTATGACTCGGCTAATGAACTGGGGCATATAGCTGCAAGAAGGCTCAAGTACCACAATCTGTACGCTTGGAGTTTCATTATAAATCACAGGAAAAAAAAATACAGCGTGCTGCAGAAACAAAGTGCACGTTCAATCTAATGTTGCACATGTGGCACAAGAGCACGTACCTCTCCCATGTACGCGTGCGGACACACTTTATGACTGATTTAAAACAATAACTGACCCTCCAGAGTGACAATATAGCAGGAATACCTCCTCGTGAAAAATGAAACGTTGGAGCATCGCGTGCAACGGGAATCGCCACCGCATGAAGTGGGAATCAATGCATGCATGCACACGCCGTGGTGACTTTTGCACGCTTACTACGTGGTTGCACAGTGACCTCAGCTCAAAGGGAAATTCTTTGGTCTCCAGCGTGGAAAGCCAACATCTTAACCACTAAGCCAAAGGGTATTCCCTATACATCGGGGGAGATATTAGACTTTCAGGCCTACATTCACCCCACTTTTGACCTCCCACGGGGGAACCTGATCCGGGTCAAGGCACCAATTTAACGCCTGGGAATCGAACCCGGGTCTCCCACATGGAAAGCCAACATCTTAACCACTAAGCTAAAGGGAATTTCCTGTAGCTTGGGGGGACATATTGGAGTTCCAGGCCATCAGGCTGAGCCACTCTGTTACATATACACTGGTAACTCAGAGTGTGTAGAAACGCAACCGTTCGGTTACATTTGTAAATGCTTAGAATTAAATTAACACTGATGCTTTTACTGCTGCCAGATTAATTACATTATACAGACTTTCTGGGGACTTATTGCACAATAGTTGTCATAGTACAAAGCACTGATGCGTCCCAAAGCTCAACTGATGAGTGGCACCTGTGTGACAGGCTGATGAAAGAAAGGAATGAAGAGGTTATAGTCTATTATTCATCCTTTTAATGAATACTTTATTTTTGTAAAGTGTCAATTGTAGAGTACACACACATGCAAACTATAACCTCTGTCTCTCGTGTAATATGGTAATATGCTGCCAACAGACACAACATAATGGTGGATTGTTGGATTATAGAGCTAGACGAACAACTTCAATACAACAATTCACTCATTAGAATTCAAACTTCAAATCAGTGTTTTACGCACCACATTATCTGGAACAAACTCTCTGGAAACTGCAGGTCTGTTTTTTCAATCAAAGCTAAAAAAAAAAGAAGAGAAAAAAGTGTCTTTTTGCCATTGCATTTAATTGAGATTGTTCTATTTATTTCTTTAGTTTTTATTGTATTCAAATGTGTTTATATTGTGTTTTGAGTTTTGAGTCCTGAACAGGTGCTTCCCATTAAGGAGATAGGTGTTTAACCTGTTTCTCTCTCTAAGATTTTTTATTGAATTCAAATGTTCCTGTTATAACGTGTTTCTTCTGCTTCATGTTTTATATGAAGCACATTGAATTGCCTTGTTGTTGAAATGTGCTCTGCATAATAAACTTGCCTTTGCCTTGCCTCAAATGGCTTTATTGTCTAAATTATTCATTTGGAAGACATTGCAACATAAACAGTCAGAGTTTTATTGCCTCCTTTATCTCAGTGGGTGAAAATATATTATGCCTTTATTACATTTAATTTTATTACATGATAAACGTGATCTGTTATAGTACAATAAATAGCTGCCAGTGATTAAGAATTAATTCCATTAAAGGCAATTGAATTAATTAATTAATTCATTTACTATATCATTCGGGCCAGCGTAATCATGTAGCCCACTACACACTAAAAGCCTGACTCTTAATTGAACGCTGAGGGTGTGTACACTCTCTTGAGTTAAATGAACACTTAAGATTTGTTTTTCTTGACAGTGTATGCGCGCATGTATCTGTGGCCTGGAGCTTCTTTGCACTGAGATGTGGATGTGTGCGTGTGCGTGTGCGTGTGCGTGCGTGCGTGCGTGCGTGTGTGCGTGTGTGTGTGTGTGTGTGTGTGTGTGTGTGTGTGTGTGTGTGTGTGTGTGTGTGTGTGTGTGTGTGTGTGTGTGTGTGTGTCTGCCCAAGGCTGCAGGGCTCTGTCTTGGCAGGTATGTATGTATTGTGTGAGAATGGAGTGTGTTGGGGGGGGGGGGGGGTGGGGGGTGGTTGGAGTATATGGTTGATCATTCTGTTAGCGTGGGCCGCCCATAGGCCATGCTGGTGGAGCGCCAGCATGGACTCTCGCAGGTCTCCTGAGACCTTACCTCCTCCCACAGACCCAGAGAGAATCTCGCCCACTGTCTTGGGTGGAAACCTCATACGTCCGAAACTAAGTAACCAAGTACATTTACTCAAGTACTGTACTTAAGGACGACTTCACCGCTTTTCAACCTATCTTCATATAATTGGTCCTCACTAATACTCATGATAAAATGATACCATTTTTTTCTACTTGGTCTGTGTCTCATAGGAGGACTGTGGACAGTCCAGAAACCGTCTACCAGTGACATCATCGTTAGGCATGATTTTTTTCCCCAACAAGATTCCACATTTTTTATTTAGATTTTTATTAACACAAGAACAATGGCTTCTTTTATTGCATTGCAACTTTCCAGGAATAGAAAGCCTGCAGTTTCTATTAGCTTGGATTCCCCATTGATGATGTCACTGGTAGACGGGACTCTGAACTGTCCACAGCCCTCCTCTGAGACACAGACCGAGTAGAAAAAAATGGTACCATTTTATCATGAGTATTAGTGAGGACCTATTATATGAAGATCGGTTGAAAAGCGGTGAAGTCGTCCTTTAAGTACAATTTTGAGGTCTTTTTTTTTTTACTTTACTGGAGTATTTCCAGTTTTGTACTTTAGTTTTACTTCTACTCCACAACATCACAGAGGCAAATATTGTAATTTTACTCCACTACAATTACTTGAACACTTTAGTTTCTAGTTACAAAACATAAGCTGAATAACCACTTCAACCCTATACATTTCTTCCATTTGAAAATAGCAAATTTACAAGCTCACAATGTGTTGCGATGCAACGCATTGTGAGCTTGTAGATCTGCTATTTTCAAAAGATTTGCATACAATGTATACATTTGAAAACAATGAGTACCTATACTTTTGGTACTTTGAGTATATTTTGATACCAATGCTTGTGTGCTTTTACTCAAGTACATTTTGAATACGGGACTTCTACTTGTAACAGAGTATTTCTACATAGCAGTATTGATACTTTTACCTAAGTAAAACATGTGAGTACTTCTTCCATCACTGCCGAAACTGGTACTTTTCAGGATTCAAATTCAAAAGCAAAAATGGTAGATCTACGAGCTTGTTGATCTGCTATCTTTGCTACTTTAGTGTGACGCTGTAGTATGACCAAGTATGGTATTCATTTACGGCAGAAAAAACATAAGAAATTACAATATGGAGGTACAGGGGTTCTGCCCGGCAACAGCAACGATTTCTCAATTCCAACTAGTCTTAATAGTCCAGTCCAAAGGCAGTGCACAATATGTCTCTTTAACATGCACGCTGAAACAAAGATATACTCATGCATGCATGCATGCATGCCATAAAAAATAACACCTAAAACAAAAGCAGTCATATAAAAGCCATCGTAAAAAACGAGAGTCCG